>NC_052069.1:90808439-91120439 GCF_015852505.1 Tachyglossus aculeatus
TGAGGTGTTGGTAGGACATCCAAGTAGGTACGGACTGAAGCCAGGAAGAAATTCCTTCAATAATCCTAACAGTACCTACTTACATATAATAATAATAATAATAATAATAGTAATAATAACAATAATAATAATAAATGTACCATGTCAAAGCATTATACTTAGCATTTATAATACAATGTATACTAATATTTTGTCAATAAATTGCCTATGAGTGCACAAGAGAGTGATTTTCTTTCTTGCCATTCACCGTACAAAGAAAACCGGGTAAAAATAGTAAACATTTAAATATCGAATTATATTAGATTGTCAACCCCTTGAGGGCCTTTTGCCTCTGGTGACACTCAGTACAGAGCTCCCCACACAACAGGTGCTCAGTAAATGCTGGTTGTCCTGGGAATCTATGATGCTGTCTATTTTAGCCAGATTAATCACCACTTCAATAAAGTTTAAGTAAAACTTTTCATAGAATCAAAGAATCCTATGGCTCTGAGGCACCTCTAGAGATTACCTAATCCATCCATCTGCCTTCAGGCAGGGCTGCTGCTAATCCAGCCTAGGAAAATGTGCAATCTCTATTTCCAAAAAGGAGATCCCTCAACTCAACCCAGTATCGTTAACATTCCTCGTGGTCAGAAAATTCTTCTACCTTTCTAATGCAAATCCCTGATTCTGTACCTCAAGGCCATTTCTTGCTCTCTCTCAATTCTTAATTTAAAGTTGCAAAATAATGCAGGGAAGAAAATTAACTCTTGAGATGACAAGTAGGGAAACCTATATCCACTGCCGTGTTATTGCTAGATCTGTTGGTTTCGGATCTCTAGTACAGAGTGCAGGACCACATATCTTACATCCTTAGGTGTTGCAGAGGAAAAGAACCTCCCTTATTCTCTTCTTTAAGTAAGGCAGGTAACTGCATCAATTAAAAAAAAATCTCCTGATTGGCAACTGTTACTTCCCAAGCACTTAGTACAGTGCTCTGCACACAGTAAGCACTCAATAAATACAATTGAATGAATGAATGAACTGTTTATAACCTACAGAAGCGACATGGCATACAGAGAAGCAGCATGGCCTATTAGATAGAGAACGGGCCTGGGATTCAGAAGGTCACGGGTTCTAATCCCAGCTCCACCACTTGTCTGCTGTCTGACCTTGGGCAAATCACTTCACTTCTCTGTGCCTCAGTTACCTCATATGTAAAATGGGGCTTGAGACTGTGAGCCCCATGTGGGACCGGGACTGTGTCCAACCCTAACTGCTTGTATCCACCCCAGTGCTTAGTACAGTGCCTGGTACATTCATTCATTCATTCATTCAATTGTATTTATCGAGTGCTTACTGTGTGCAGAGCACTGTACTAAGCACTTAGCACTGTACATAGGAAGCGCTTAAATACAGGTAATTGCTATTATTATTATTATTATCTTCCCTGTTCCTGCCCAAGGTTTAACAGATGTTATTATTATTCTTAAGGTATTTGTTAAATGCTTACTATATGTAAAGCATTGTTCTAAGCACTGGGGTAAATACAAGATAATCAAGTTGGATATTTCAGGGGAGATGCTATAAAAACAGATCATCACCACTGTAGATGGCACCACCACCCTTCCTGTTTCACAAGCCTGTAGTCTTGGCATTATGCTTGACTCCTCTTTCTCATTCAATCCACATTTTCAATCCATCACTAAATCCTGTTGTTCTCACCTTCAATCAATCAATCGTATTTATTGAGCGCTTACTGTGTGCACAGCACTGTACTAAGTGCTTGGGAAGTACAAGTTGGCAACATATAGAAACGGTCCCTACCCAACAGTGGGCTCACAGTCTAGAAGGGGGAGATAGAGAACAAAACCAAACATATTAACAAAATAAAATAAATAGAATAGATACGTACAAGTAAAATAAATAGAGTAATAAACATGTACAAACATATATACATATATACAGGTGCTGTGGGGAAGGGAAGGAGGTAAGGCAGGGGGATGGAGAGGGGTAGGAGGGGGAGAGGAAGGAGGGGGCTCAGTCTGGGAAGGCCTCCTGGAGGAGGTGAGCTCTCAGTAGGGCCTTGAAGGGAGGAAGAGAGCTATCTTGGCAGATGTGAGGAGGGAGAGCATTCAAGGCAAGGGGCATGACATGGGCCAGGGGTCGATGGAGGGACAGGTGAGAATGAGGCACAGTGAGGAGAACGACATTGCTAAAATCCGCCCTTTCCACTCCATCTAAACTGCTACCATGTTAATCCAATCGCTCATTCTATCCTGCCTGGATCACTGCATCAGCCTTCCTGCTGATCTCCCAGCCTCCTGTCTCTCCCCACCCCAGTCCGTACTTCACTTTGCTGCCCGGATCATTTTTCTACAGAAATGATCAGTATATATTTTCCCACTCCTCAAGAAACTGCAGTCGTTGCCCACTCATTTCCGCGTCAAACAAATTCCTCACCATCGGCTTTAAAGCCCTCAATCACCTTGCCCTCCCCTACCTCACCTTGCTACTCTCCTACTACAACCCAGTCCACACACTTCACTCCTCTAATTCTAACCTCACTGCGCCTCAATCTCATTTATCTCACCGCCAACCCCTCACCTCTGTCCTGCCTCTGGCCCGGAATGCCCTCCGTCCTCAAATCTGATAGACAATTTATCTTCCCCCTCCTTCAAAGCCCTATCAAAGACACATCTCCTCCAAGAGACCTTCCCAGACTAAGCCTCCGTTCCTCTTTTCCCAGTCCCTTCATCACTGTCCTGATTTCCTCCTTTTGTTCATCTCCCATCCCAGCCCCACAGCACTTATGTACATATCTATAATTTATTTATTCATATTAATATCTGTCTCTTAGAGAAGCCACGTGGCTCACTGGAAAAGAGCCCGGGCTTTGGAGTCACAGGTCATGGGTTCAAATCCTGGCTCCTCCAATTGTCAGCTGTGTGACTTTGGGCAATTCGCTTAACTTCGCTGTGCCTCAGTTACCTCATCTGTAAAATGGGGAAAAAGACTGGGACAAACCTGATCACCTTGTAACCTTCCCGGTGCTTAGAACAGTGATTTGCACATAGTAAGTGCTTAATAAATGCCATCATTAATTTTTATTTATTATTAAGCTCACTGTGGGTAGGGAATGTGTCTGTTTATTCTTGTATTGTACTCTCCTAAGCTCTTCATACAATGTTCTGCACACAGTAAGCGCTCAATAAATACGATTGAATGAATGAATCCGCAGACCTGGGCTCTGACAGCTTGAGAAGAAGCGGGACCTAGTGGGAAATAGTACAGCCCTGGGGGTCAGGGGATATGGTTTCTACCTCTGTCTCAACCAATGGCCTGCTGTATGACCCTGGACAAGTCACCTAACTTTTCTGGGCTTCAGTTTCCTCCACCGTCCAGTGGAGAGAAAATACTTGTTTTCCACCCTCTTAGAATGGGAGCCCTATGCGTGATGGAGACAGTGTCCAATCTGATCGGTTAGTTGCTTTGTAAAGGGGTTGGCACAAAGTGCAAAACGAATAACGCAACAGAAAAATAAAAAGTGGAAGGAGTGACAGCTTCATTGAGTGCATCAAGATTTCCATCCATAGTCCATTGCCACCTCCAGATGATATGTTTCCTCTGCGGACACTCTGCAACAATCCACGTATTATCAGAGAACTGTTTACAGAATGGGAGCTTTCCATCCTCCTCCATCCAGTAGCTAAGCCCATTTAAGGGTCTCTATAGAGGCTTCTTGGCCAGTTTTCCCCACTTTGAGGGCCAAACAAGGTTAATGTTCATTCAATCGTATTTATTGAGCGCTTACTGTGTGCAGAGCACTGTACTAAGCGCTTGGGAAGTCCAAGTTGGCAACATTCAAGGCCCTGCTGAGAGCTCACCTCCTCCAGGAGGCCTTCCCAGACTGAGCCCCTTCCTTCCTCTCCCCCTCGTCCCCCTCTCCATCCCCCATCTTACCTCCTTCCCTTCCCCACAGCACCTGTATAGATGTATATATGGTTGTACATATTTATTACTCTATTTATTTATTTATTTATTTTGCTTGTACATTTCTATCCTATTTATTTTATTTTGTTGGTATGTTTGGTTTTGTTCTCTATCTCCCCCTTTTAGACTGTGAGCCCACTGTTGGGTAGGGACTGTCTCTATGTGTTGCCAATTTGTACTTCCCAAGCGCTTAGTACAGTGCTCTGCACATAGTAAGCGCTCAATAAATGCGATTGATTGATTGATTGATTGATTGATATAGAGACGGTCCCTACCCAACTGTGGGCTCACAGTCTTTCATTCTGAACTATTGTTAATGAGCAAAGCGTTTTGGCAGAAATCCAAAATGCCCCCAATTCACAGTGAACCCTATAGCTATTAACAAAGTATTGAGAAGCAGTGTAGCCTAGTGGAAAGAGCGCAGGCCTGGGAGCAGAGGATCAGGGTTCTCACCTTGGCTCTGCCACTTGTCTGCTGTGTGACCTTGGCTTAATCACTTCAGTTCTCTGTGCCTCAGTTATATCATCCGTAAAATGGGGATTAAGACTGTGAGCTCCTTGTGGGACAGGGACTGCGTCCAACCCGATTAGCTGATTAGCCGTTAGTACAGTGCTTGGGACATAGTAATCTCTTAAAAAATGCCATAAAATACAAACAAAAAAACTAAAGTATCATTAAATATGTGAATATGATGTAGCATATTAATAATAATAATAATAATGGCACAGGTCTAGGAGTTGTAAGGACATGGGTTCTAATCTTGGCTCTGCTACATGTCTGCTGTGTAACCTTGGGCAAGTCACTTCTCTATGCCGCAGTTACCTCATCTGTAAAATGGGGATTGAGACTGTGAGCCCCATGCAGGACAGGGACTGTTTCCAGCCTGAGTAGTTTGTAATAATAATAATAATGGCATTTATTAAGCACTTACTATGTGCAAAGCACTGTTCTAAGCACTGGGGAGGTTACAAGGTGATCAGGTTGTCCCACGGGGGGCCCACAGTCTTAATCCCCATTTTACAGATGAGGGAACTGAGGCACAGAGAAGTTAAGTGACTTGCCCAAAGTCACACAGCTGACAATTGGCAGTCGGGATTTGAACCCATGACCTCTGACTCCAAAGCCTGTGCTCTTTCCATTGAGCCACGCCGCTTCTCTAGTACTGTAAATTAAGATGTTTAATACACAGGTTTACATTTTCACCAAGGCAGTGAGAACCATCATTAAGAGTTGACTTGATAACTATCTTGCCAAATAGATTTCAAAAAAGGAGAAATCAGAGAATGTTTGAGTAACATAAACCTAATGAAAAATTAACTAGGATAATCAATTATTCCAGTTGGTGCAATAAAGATCTAAAAAACAAAGACGAAAATGATAATTAAAGCTAAACAACTTGCTGAGATGAAACTTTCAAGAGTTGCTGTTGTATTGAGTTTATGTTTCCCATGTTCTGTTCCTAAGCATAATTGTGTCCCAGAGGTAGCGAGAGTTGATACTGTCATTTCCCCTTTCCCCTATCTAAAAGGGATGAATTTATTATGCTGAAATCGAAAACTTCCTACTAGGCTAAAAATAATAATGCAAACCGGCCTTTTATTCTCCTGATCTGAAATGCATAATTTAATGGCAGAGTCGCATTAATAATGTAAATAACACAAATACGTTAGACAGTTAAAGGTAAACTGAAAGGTAACATTTAATGGAGAATTGATCGATTACATCAAGGAAATGATTGTAGACGTCTATATAGATGACAGCATTTAGCAAACTGATGTAAAGTATGTAAGGCATAAACCATGGTGAAAGGTTGGACAGGGAGATGGCTCCAGAGAATTGTAATGAAATATAGAGAATACTATCTATAGGTTCCCAGTTCAAATCCAGCCTGATTAATAGTAATAATAATAGTAATAATAGTAATTACGGTACTTGTTCAGTGCTCACTATGTGCCAAGCACTGTTCTAAGCACTGGCATAGATACAAATTAATCAGGTTGGATACAGTCCCTGTCCCCCGTGGGGCTCACACACTTAATTGCAATTTTACAGCTGAAATAACTGAGGTGGAGAGAAGCGAAGTGACTTGTCCAAGGTCACACAGCAGACAAATCGCAGAGCGGGGATTCGAACCCAGGTCCTTCTGAATCCCTGGCCCATGATCTATCCACAAAGCCACGCTGCTTCTCGGACTATTATCTCCTACTCACTAATATTTAATGTTTCAGAGGCCCGTGTGAAATAGGTTTAGGGATTTTGTACAGGTGGGTAGGCAGTGCACCTACCAACTCTGCTGTACTGTAATCTCCCAAGCGCTTAGCAATAATAATAATAATAATGTTGGTATTTGTTAAGCACTTACTATGTGCCAAGCAGTGTTCTAAGTGCTGGTTAATAATAATAATGGTATTTGTTAAGTGCTTACTAGGTGCCAAGCACTGTTCTAAGCATTGGGAGAAATACAAGGTAATCGGGTTGTCCCACGTGGGGCTCACAGTCTTAATCCCTATTTTACAGATGAGGGAACTGAGGCACACAGAAGTTAAGTGACTTGCCCAAAATCACACAGCAGACAAGTGTAGAAGCAGCGTGGCTCAGTGGAAAGAGCAGGGGCTTTGGAGTCAGAGGTCATGGGTTCAAATCCCGACCCCGTCAACTGTCAGCTGTGTTACTTTGGGCAAGTCACTTAACTTCTCTGGGCCTCAGTTACCTCATCTGTGAAATGGGAATGAAAACTGTGAGCCCCCCCATGGGACAACCTGATTACCTTGTAACCTCCCCAGCGCAGACTGTGAGCCCACTGTTGGGTAGGGACTGTCTCTATATGTTGCCAGCTTGTACTTCCCAAGCACTTAGTACGGTGCTCTGCACACAGTAAGCGCTCAATAAATACAACTGATTGATTGATTTGCACATAGTAAACGCTTAACAAATGTCATTATTATTATTAAGTGGCAGAGGTGGGATTAGAACCCACAACCTCTGACTCTCAAGCCCGTGCTCTTTCCACTGAGCCACGCTGCTGCTCTGCACACAGTAAGCCCTCAATAAACACCACTGATTGATTGATTGGTTCCCAGGCTGCTGGCTGTAGGCCTCATTAAATGTAATTTGTAAAATTCTCACAAAAAAAATGGAATTTTCAGTACCAGAACCAGACAGGGGACAGGCCCTTTGAAAACCCGGACTGTCTGGTATAATTCTGGATGACTAGACACCCTTTGGAGTACCAACAGTGCTGAGCAAACCACTAAGACTGTAAATTGCTTGAAGGTCGGGATTAGGTCTACCAACCGCGGTGAGCAAGAGTGACTCCATCTTGTATCATCTGACCCCTGGAGCAACAAGGCCAAAGCACAATTTAAAGGAAAAACTATTATCTTTCTGAGGAGTTTTGAGGACCTGAATTGTTGGAGAGGAACTGAATTGTTTTGCAGAGGGTTTAAGGATCTTCCGGGCAGGAAAAAGACTGCTCCGCAGGGGAGAATAAATCCAGTTGGGGAGGGAGGGTGGCCTTTCTCTCTGGCTTACCTGGTAAAAAGCAGAAGACAGCAAGCAAACCTGAGCAGCCCCCCTGCTGCAACCTCTGCCTCCAAAACAATGTATAGAAAGGGGAAATGCTGTGGGGCTGGGGAGCGAGTCAAGGTGATGCAGAAGGGAGTGGAAAAAGAAGAAAGGGAGGGATTAGGCAGGAAAGGCCTGTTGGAGGAGATGTGCCTTCAATAAGACTTTGAAGAAGGTGAGAGTGAGGAAGGAACAGGGCAAAAATTAGTGGTGCCAGATTAAGATGAATGTCCTGCGGCTTTCGAGCCAGTTTTCTTTCCTGCAGTTGACACCCGTTTTAAATGTCGATCACAGTTTAGAACAGTTTTAAATATTGTCTGGTTTCAGTTATGCTCCCGTAAGCCTCAACTATGAATCCCACCCTCCTTTAATAATGGCATTCATTAAGCGCTTACTATGTGCAAGTCCAGCCTGAGTAGTTTGTAATAATCATAATAATGGCATCAATTAAGCACTTACTATGTGCAAAGCACTGTTCTAAGTGCTGGGGGATACAAAGTATCAGGTTGTCCCAAGGAGGGCTCTCAGGTTTCATCCCCATTTTACAGATGAGGGAACTGAGGCCCGGAGAAGTGAAGTGACTGGTCCAAAGTCACACAGCCGACAGTTGGCGGAGCCAGGATTTGAACCCATGAACTCTGACTCCAAAGCCCGGGCTCTTTCCACTGAAACCTCAATAATAATGATAATAACAATAATGCTAATGCTAATGGTATTTGTTAAGTGTTTACTATGTGCCAGGCTGGGGTGGGTACAACGTGGCTCAGTGGAAAGAGCACAGGCTTTGGAGTCAGAGGTCATGGGTTCAAATCCGGCTCTGCCAGTTGTCAGCTGTGTGACTTTGGGCAAGGCACTTCATTTTTCTGGGCCTCCGTCACCTCATCTGTAAAATGGGGATTAAGACTGTGAGCCCCCGTGGGACAACCTTATAACCTCCCCAGCGCTTAGAACAGTGCTTTGCACATAGTAAGCGCTTAATTGATGCCATTATTATGATTATTACAAACTACTCAGGTTGGACACAGTCCCTGTCCTGCATGGGGCTCACAGTCTCAAACCCCATTTTACAGATGAGGTAACTGTGGCATAGAGAAGTGAAGTGACTTGCCCAAGGTTACACAGCAGACATGTAGCATGTCTACATGTGGCTTGGGAGTCAGAAGTCATGGGTTCAAATCCCAGCTCCGCCATTTGTCAGCTGTGTGACTTTGGGCAAGTCACTTCACTTCTCTGGGCCTCAGTTCCCTCATCTGGAAAATGGGGATGAAGACTGTGAGCCCCACATGGGACAACCTGATCACCTTGCATCCTCCCCAGTGCTTAGAACAGTGCTTGGCACATAGTAAGCGCTTAACAAATACCAAAATTATTATTATTATTACTATGTAGCAGAGCCAAGATTAGAACCCATGACCTTACAACTCCTAGGCCTGTGCTCTATCCGTTACGCCATGCTCGATGACCCCCAACTTCAAGGAAAGTCAGTACCTATGGCCCCAGCTGTAACATTCAAATGATGGCTTCCTGAATGTTGTACACATGCCCTGCAATGTTTTCTTCTAAATGTTTAACTACATACCAAGGTGTGGAGCTCCAGATACTCAAATGTGTGAGTTGCGCGCATCTGGAATGCTACACGCTGAAATAAATGCAGCTGTGTTTATTTCAATGATTACACATTCAAACACGTACAATGCATTTATTTGAACGTGTGATCCCATATACGTGTGAGAATATTCAAACAAATGCATTCACTGCAGTTAAATGTGCAATTGAAAAATCATTCAAGTAAACAAATTCACCACTTCCACTGGAATCTGACAACCCGTTCAAATAATGGACTTATTAATACACAATCACGGCTTTTTTCCCCCAAATCAGTAAAATGGAAATGCCAAAAGATACCTGAAAGTTTTAAGGGAGGAATTATGCGCACAGAAGTCAAGAAATCCCCATGCTATAGTTTTCACCAATGGCCAGCCATGGATGGCAACCTAAATTCAGAACAGATCTACCTTGATTTCACAGGGTAAAAGAAACTTTACGATTGGGTGCTGTAGCTTTTAGTCCTCAAATCAGGATTTCAACAAGAACCAATCATGGCTTACTCCAAAGCTGTAGCTACCGGGGGATTTCAATATGTAGCTTCCCCTTAGAATGAGAGGAGAGGGGCAGGGAAGAAACCAGGATGGGGCCATGTAGATTAACTAAGAAAACAGTAGGGACATAGCAGGATATAAAATGGTAGCAAGAGACTTAGGGGGACTGGGAAACTTTTATCTGCACAAAGGTACATTGGAATCCCAAATTCCTTGATGATTGCCTTGAATCTTTCTGGTTCAGAGGGACACATTTCTCCTTGGAAAGACACTTTGAGAAGAATAATATCTCTGCACTTTACACCTCCAATGGTTGCCCATTTCTCTCTTCACCAAGCAGAAACGCTCGACCATTACCTTTAATAATGATTATGGTATTTGTTAAGGGACTCCAATAGCTTTCTCTCCCATCTATCCTCATTCTTCTCCAATTACACCCTTGGCTAACGGTGTTCTGCTTCCCCCAAGTCAAACTGCTCACTGTGCCTCACTCTCATCTTTCTCTCTCTGGCAACCTTCTTGTGGGCAGGGGACATGTCTAACCAACTTTGTATTGTACTCGCCTAAATACTTTGTACAGTGCTCTGCATACAGTAAGTACTCAAATAACACTGATTCATCGATCGATAACCTTTGCTCTCTGACCTCCCTTCTGTGTGGAATGCCTTCCCAAGCGCTTAGTACAGTGCTCTGCACACAGTAAGCGCTCAATAAATACGATTGATTGATTGATTAAAATGTCTGAAAGCCTGCCATTTCCCCTATCCTCTATCTGTACTTATTTCAAAGTCCGTCTCCCACTCTAGTTCCTTCTGGGCAGGGAATGTGCCTGTTATATTTTACTCTCCCTAGCACTTGGTACAGTGCTCTGCATACAGTAATCATTCAATAAATACCACTGATGGATTGATTGATAAACATCCTATAGGCTTCTGCTTTCCCCAGCTGAGATCACAATTCCACCAGAAGGCCTTCCCTGATTTATCTTTCATCTCCCCACCCTACTTATCCCCTACAGTTGCCAGTCCAGCACTTCAGAGTCACCTAAGCATTTCTGTACTTCCTCTTCCTTAGTTCTGATAGCACTTATGTACATATCTTTAAACTCTGTTGCTTTCTCCCACCTGTAATGTATTTTAGTGTCTATCTCTCCTGACGTTACCCCTCTGTAATGGGTTCAGTGAGATGAAGATAATGGCTTTATACTCACAGTTTGGGGGCTAGAGGCCAGCTGGAGTAGGTGTGGCCCATTATAGCAGTTCCAATTTGAAATCTGCTGTGTTGCTCAGGTTGGGCTAGGATCTTGTCTTGTTCTCACCTTAGTTTCAGAGCCCGGTAGGAATGTAGGGAATGAGTTGGAGATTTGTTGTCAGTTGAAATATTTTAGAACTCTAACTGAATTCTGGGGCTAGAGAAAGGATATTTTCCTCCTTTGCCCACCTCCAGAGGCTTGGTGCCCCTTCTCCTCCAACTGATTTGGGGGGCTTTTGCAACCCTGGGGGACTCCTCTGTTGTGACCTACCAAAACCTCGCTTTTAATTTCTAATAAAATGATGGCACCTGTGCCAGGAAGAAATCCTTCCCTGCACCGGTCACCGTTAATAAAGAAGTGTTTCCAGCGTGTTATTTACACTTTAAAGAGAATGCGGAGAAACCAAAGAGGTGTTCAAAGAACACCAAGAATGATTTATGATTGGGAAATAGATTCTATAAGGAAAGGTTACAGGAACTAGAGTTGTTTATTCTGCAGAAGAGAAAGCCAAGAGGTTATTTAATAACTGTCAAGACTATGAATGTTTTATAGGGAGCAGGGTGGCCTAATGGAAAAGCATGATTCTGGGTGTCAAGAGACCTGGGTTCTATCCTAGCTTTGCCACTTGCCTGCTAAGAGACATTGAGCAAACCACTTAACTTCTCTGTGCTTCAATTCCCTCACCTGTAAAAGAGGAATTCAATACTAGTTCCCCTTCCCCTTACACTGCGAATCTTCTGTGGGACAGGGACTTTGTCCAATTTGCTTATATTGTACTTACTCCAGCGCTTAGTTCTGCCTGGCACATAATAAGTGCTTAACACATACCACGGTTTTTGTTATTAATATAATTACTATTATAGAAAGACTATTGACCAATTGCAGTATACGTTTCTTAGTAGCCTGACACATATGTATTTTCTAGACTGTGAGCCCACTGTTGGGTAGGGACCGTCTCTATATGTTGCCAACTTGTACTTCCCAAGTGCTTAGTACAGTGCTCTGCACACAGCGCTCAATAAATATGATTGATTGATTGATTGACATGTGCTTAACACATCCCACAGTTTTTATTATTAATATTATTACTATTATAGAGAGGATAGTGGCCAGTTGCTCTGTATATTTCCTGGAGATCAAGATAAAACATTCAAATTAAAATAGAATATATTTCAATAGGTCATAGGGAATATCTTCTTGATTATCCCTCTGATAAAACATTGAAACAATCTAGCGATGGAAACTATGGAGTCTCCACTCCCAGAGACCCTTAAGGAAAAGTATTTCGGTTGCAAGGGGTGGAACCAAAATCTCTCCTGGTCCCTTCCAGTTCTGTGATTGTATTTTGTCATGCTCCTTGTTGTCTAAATGAGCAGACCTGCTCCTCCACATCTGCGTCAGGCCACAGGAACCAGCTCAGCTGTTCCCTGTTTTCTTCCTCCACACATGCCACCTTCTACTTCAAGTCTTGTAAAAGCAGGAAAGACGTTAGCCAGCAATAAAGCCACAGGGCGAAAAAAAGGGGGAAGTTAAAGAGTTGTGTACTGCATCCTTCCCTAACTTGGGTTTGAATAAAATGCCAGGTTCTTAACTAAAAGTAGCTCAATTCTCTCTCCTATGAATTGATGCCTTATTGTGGCAGGAGCGTTTGTGTTTGTTGATGAAGCTTAGAGCTATGTCATATAGGGCTACCCAGAATGGAAAGGTCAAAGCATCAAAGTTGATTCAACTCTGCAGTTGCAACTGGGCAACATCGGCTTGGGAAAGAGTCAAAGGTGGATGATTAAGTGATCAAGATGTTGATCAGAGACAACGGCAGAGGCTCAAGTTTTTACCGCACGGAAGAAGGCAATAGTAAACCACTTCTGTATCTTTACTAAGAAATCTCTATGGATACATATTCCAGGACGACTTTATGACAGAAGATGGGATGTTCTGAAGCGGGTGAGTTCATGGAGTCGCTATGGGTCAGAAACAGCTGGCTGGCATTTGAAGAAGAGCTCAATTCTAGAAACGCCAAGTAAAGATTTAGCGTGACAAAGATTAACCAAGTCTTTATTTATCGGACTGAACTATTATGATTTCAACGGGCAGTGGAAAAAGTCCTCTGAGCTGATACCCACTCATCCCCTTTCATACTTTATGAGCATGAAATCCCAGAGAATTGCTGCAAAATTGCAGGATGTTTATCAGATGCTGTATTTCAGGTCTCATATTTCTTTGCCACTGATGCCTGTGGGGTTGCATTTAAGATTAAATAATACTAAAAAAAAAAACCACCCTCAATTCTGACTTATTAACTTGCTGCTGCTTATACAGATTACCCCTTCAGCCCATCACTCTTCCCCTTCTGGAAAAAAAAAAGGTGTCAAGGAAAATAAGGGCCAGAAGAAGAATGGTGTGGAGAAGAGGCTAGCTGAGATAAACTCTGACTGCTGTAATTGGGCACGGTGAGAAAAGCAACCAAAGATAAGATTTCCTCCTGTAACTAAGGTTTCCTCCTTTAGACTCTAAGTTCTTTATGGGCAGGGCGCATGTCTGCTATTTCTCAGAACAGTGCTTGGTACGTAGTAAGCGCTTAACAAATACCATCATTATTATTTCTGTTTTACTGTATTATCACAAGCACTTAATACACAAGTGCTCAATAAGTAAAACTGATAGACTGATAGAATGTAAAGTCAGCTGTGTGACTTTGGGCAAGCCACTTAACTTCTCTGGGCCTCAGTTACATCATCTGTAAAATGGGGATTAAGACTGTGAGCCCCACGTGGGGCAACCTGATCACCTTGTATCTCCCCAGTGCTTAGAAGAGTGCTTTGCACGTAGTAAGTGCTTAACAAATACCATCATCATTATTATAATGATGACGCTATTTGTTAAGCTCTTACTATGGGCCAAGCACTGTTCTAAGCGCTGGGAGAGATGCAAGGTAATTAGATTGCCCCACATGAGGCTCACAGTCTTAATCCCCATTTTAATAATAATAATTATGGTATCTGTTAAGTGTTCACTATGTGCCAAGCGCTGTTCTAAGAGCTGAGGTAAATACAAGGTAATCAGGTTGCCTCACATGGGGCTCACAGTCTTAATTCACGTTTTTACAGTTGAGGTAAGTGAGGCCCAGAGAAGTTAAGTGACTAGCCCAAAGTCACACAGCTGACAAGAGGTGGAGTGGGAATTAGAACCCAGGTCCTCTGACTCCCAACCCCGTGCTCTTTCCACTAAGCCACGCTGCTTCTCAAACAATAGCTCTTGCTGCTTCTTAATCAGTACGATGGAATGAAGGAATGACTGTAAGCTCGTTATGGGCAGGGATGATCTCTACAGCTGTATTGTATTTTCCCAAGCGCTTGGTACACTGTTTTGCACCCAGGAGGCACTTAATAAATACTATGGAATAGATGAACGAATGAATGAACTCCTCACTATTGACTTCAAAGCTCTCCATCACCTTGCCCCTTCTTACCACACCTCCCTTCTCTCCTTCTCCTACATATTTATTACTCTATTTATTTATTTATTTATTTATTTTACTTGTACATTTCTATCCTACTTATTTTATTTTGTTGGTATGTTTGGTTCTGTTCTCTGTCTCCCCCTTTTAGACTGTGAGCCCACTGTTGGGTAGGGACTGTCTCTATGTGATGCCAATTTGTACTTCCCAAGCGCTTAGTACAGTGCTCTGCACATAGTAAGCGCTCAATAAATACGATTGATTGATTGATTGATTCTGCATCCCAGCCCGCACACTCTGCTCCTCTGTCGCCGCTAACCTCCTCACTGGGCCTCGTTCTCGCCTGTCCCGCCGTTGACCCCTGGCTCATGTCCTACCTCTGCCCTGGAATGCCCTCTCTCCTCACATCTGCCGAACTACTACTACTACTACTAATAATAATAATAGCATTTATTCATTCATTCATTCACTCATATTTATTGAGCACTTACTGTGGGCAGAGCACTGTACCAAGCGCTTGGGAAGTACAAGTTGGCAACATATAGAGACGGTCCCTACCCAAGCACTTACTATGTGCAAAGCACTGTTCTAAATGCTGGGGAGGTAACAAGGTGATCAGGTTGTCCCACGGGGGGCTCCCAGTCTTAATCCCCATTCTACAGATGAGGTAACTGAGGCACAGAGAAGTGAAGTGACTTGCCCAAAGTCACACAGCTGACAATTGGCAGACCCGGGGTTTGAACCCATGACCTCTGACTCCAGAGCCAGGGCTCTTTCCACTGAGCCAAGCTGCTTCTCCCCTTCAAAGCCCTCCTGAAGGCTCACCTCCTCCAGGAGGCCTTCCCAGACTAATTCCCCCATTTCCTCAGCTCCCCCTCCCTTCCCCATCGCCCCAACTCACTCCCTTTGCTCTACCCCCCACCCCACAACACTTATGTATAGATGTACATATTTATTGAGAAGCAGTGGGGCTTAGTGGAAAGAGCATGGGTTTGAGAGTCAGAGGTCGTGGGTTCTAATCAAGCCTCTCCTTCTTGTCTGGTGTGTGACTCTGGGCAAGTCACTTCACTTTTCTGGGCCTCAGTTTACCTCACCTGTCAAATGGGGGTGAAGAATGTGAGCCCCACGTGGGACAACCTGATCATCTTGTATCTACCCCAGTGCTTAGAACAGTGCTTGGCATGTAGTAAGCGCTTAACAAATACCGTAATTCCATTTATTTATATTAATGATGTGTAGATACCTATAGTTCAGCGTGGCTTAGTGGAAAGAGCCCGGGCTTGGGAGTTAGAGGTCGTGGGTTCTAATTCTGACTCCGACACTTGTTAACTGTGTGACTTTGGGCAAGTCACATCCCTTCTCTGTGCCTCAGCAATCTCATCTGTAAAATGGGGATGAGCTCCACGTGGGACAACTGATAACCTCGTATCTACCCCAGCGCTTACGACAGTGCTTGGCACATAGTAAGCGCTCAACAAATACCACTGTGAGTCCATTGTTGGTTAGGGACTGTCTCTATATGTTGTCAACTTGAACTTCCCAAGCGCTTAGTACAGTGCTCTGCACACGGTAAGTGCTCAATAAATACGATTGAATGAATGAATGAATGAACAAATACCACTATTATTATTATTTCTTGAGATTGATGCCAGTTTACTTGTTGTCTGTCTCCCCCCTTCTAGACTGTGAACCCGTTGTGGGCAGGGGTGGTCTCTCTTTGTTGCTGAATCATATTGTCCAAGTGTTTAGTCCAGTGATTATGATGGTTATGGTATTTGTTAAGCACTTACTATATGCCAAACACTGGGCTAAGTGCTGGGGTAGGTACAAGGTAATCAGATTGTCCCACGTGGGGCTCACAGTCTTAATCCCCATTTTACAAATGAGTGAACTGAGGCCCAGAGAAGTGAAGTGACTAGCCTGTCACACAGCTGACAATCGGTGGAGTTGGAAATTCGAACCCATGACATCTGACTCCCAACCCCGGGATCTTGCCACTCAGCCATGCTGCTTCTGTGCTTCTCCCTTCTAGCCTGTGAGCCCATTGTTGGGTAGGGACCGTCTTTATATGGTGCCGATTTGTACTTCATTCATTCATTCAATAAATCGTATTTATTGAGCGCTTACTGTGTGCAGAGCACTGTACTAAGCCCTGGGGAAGTACTTGCCTTTTAGCACAGCGCTCTGTACACAGTAGGCGCTCAATACGATTCAATGAATGAATGAATAATAATAATGTTGGTATTTGTTAAGTGCTTACTATGTTCAAAGCACTGTTCTAAGTGCTAGGGGGGATACAAGGTAATCGAGATTGTTCCACGTGGGGCTCACAGTCTTAATCCCCATTTTACAGATGAGGAACTGAGGCACAGAGAAGTGAAGTGACTTGCCAGAAGTCACACAGCTGACTTGTACATATTCACTTATTCTATTTATTTTGTTAATGATGTGCATCTAGCTTTATTTCTATTTATGGTGATGACTTCATTCATTCATTCAATCGTATAATAAATACGATTTATTTATTAAAAGTGCTCAATAAGAGCACTTACCGTGTGCAGAGCACTGTACTAAGCGCTTGGGAACACCTGTCCACATGTTTTGTTTTACTGTCTGTCTCCCCCTTCTAGACTGTGAGCCCGTTGTTGGGTAGGGACTGGCTCTAGATGTTGCCAACTTGTACTTCCCAAGTGCTTAGTCCAGTGCTCTGCACACAGTCAGCGCTCAATAAATACGATTGAATGAATGAATAACAGGTGGCAGAGCCGGGATTAGAACCCACAACCTCTGACTCCCAAGCCCAGGCTCTTTCCACTGAGTCACGCTGCTTCTCTGAATGAATGTCCAGTGCTGTGCACATGTTACTCCCCTCCTCAAAAATCTCCAGTGGCTACCAGTCATCATCATCATCAATCGTATTTATTGAGCGCTTACTATGTGCAGAGCACTGTACTAAGCGATTGGGAAGTACAAATTGGCAACATATAGAGACAGTCCCTACCCAACAGTGGGCTCACAGTCAACCTACGCATCAAGGAAAAACTCCTCACCCTGGGCTTTAAGGCTGTCCATCCCCTTACCCCTTCCTACCTCACCTCCCTTCTCTCCTTCTCCAGCCCAGCCTGCACCCTCCGCTCCTCTGCCGCTAATCTCTTCATTGGGCCTCGTTCTCCCCCGTCCCGACATCGACCCCCGGCCCACGTCCTTCCCCTGGCCCGGAATGCCCTCCCTCCGCACATCTGCTAAGCTACCTCTCTTCCTCCCTTCAAAGCCCTACTGAGAGCTCACCTCCTCCAGGAGGCCTTCCCTGACTGAGCCCCCTCCTTCCTCTCCCCCTCCTCCCCATCCCCCACCTTACCTCCTTCCCCTCCCCACAGCACCTGTAGATATGTATATATGTTTGTACGTATTTATTACTCTATTTCATTTGTACATATTCATTCTATTTATTTTATTTTGTTAATATGTTTCGTTTTGTTGTCTGTCTCCCCTTTCTAGACTGTGAGCCCGCTGTTGGGTAGGGACCGTCTCTATATGTGGCCAACTTGGACTTCCCAAGCACTTAGTACAGTGCTCTGCACACAGTAAGCACTCAATAAATACGATTAAATAAATAAATAAAATAAAAGCCCTACTGAGAGCTCACCTCCTCCAGGAGGCCTTCCCAGACTGAGCCCCCACTTTCCTCTCCTCCTCCCCACCCCCCCCGCCCTACCTCCTTCCCCTCCCCACAGCACCTGTATATATGTTTGTACAGATTTATTACTCTATTTATTTTACTTGTACATCTTTACTATTCTATTTATTTTGTTAATTATGCACATCTAGCTTTACTTCTATTTATTCTGATGACTTGACACCTGTCCACCTATTTTGTTTTGTTGTCTGTCTCCCCCCCCCTAGACTGTGAGCCCATTGGTGGGTAGGGACCATCTCTACCCAACTGCTTAGAGAAGCAGCGTGGCTCAGTGGAAAGAGCCCGGGCTTTGGAGTCAGAGGTCGTGGGTTCAAATCCCAGCTCTGCCAATGGTCAGCTGTGTGACTTTGGGCAAGTCACTTCACTTCTCTGGGCCTCAGTTCCCTCATCTGTAAAAGGGGGATTAAGACTGTGAGCCCCCTGTGGAACAAACTGATCATCATCATCAATCGTATTTATTGAGCGCTTACTATGTGCAGAGCACTGTACTAAGCGCTTGGGAAGTCCAAGTTGGCAACATATAGAGACAGTCCCTACCCAACAGTGGGCTCACAGTCTAAAAGGGGGAGACAGAGAACAGATCCCCTTGTAACCTCCCCAGCGCTTAGAACAGTGCTTTGCACAGAGTAAGCGCTTAATACATGTCATCATCATCATATACACAGGTGCTGTGGGGAGGGGGCCAACGTGTACTTCCCAAGCGCTTAGTACAGTGCTGTGCACACAGTAAGCGCTCAATACATACGATTGAATGAATAGCAAGCGCTCAATGAAAGCGTCTCTATATGTTGCCAACTTGTACTTCCCAAGCGCTTAGTACAGTGCTCTGCACACAGTAAGCGCTCAGTAAATACGATTGAATGAATGAAGGAGATGGGATGAGCGGATGAATGAATGAGGAGGTGAAGGGGGCGTGTGGAGGAGACACGCTTGGGGCGGGGCGGCCGGGGAAGCGGAAGTCAGCTGTGCCGCCATTGACAACACAGAGGCCAAGCCGTCTCCCTAGGTAATGTACCCCCCCCGGGGCCCCCTTCCTTCATTTCATTCAACCCTATTTATTGAGCGTGTACAGTGTGCACTGCACTGGACACCCAGCCGTGCTTATTGAGCGTTTACAGTGCGCGGAGCACTGGGCTAAGCGCTCCCTCCCTCTTTTCAGGCGAGGCGTGGCTGGGAGGGAGACTAGGCCGCGGGACGGCTCAGCTGGCCGCCGTTGCCTAGGAACGAGCGGCCGCCCCGCCCATCTCCCCCCGTAGAGTGGGCCCGTCGCGGCTCGTGATTGGCCCGCTGCGGCTGTCAATCAGGTTGCCATGGCACCGGGGGACGCGCCCCAGGCGAAGCCCCCGTCTTGCCTTCGCAGCCGGTACAGTCATGTTGGCCGCGGAGGAGTCCCCATTGCCATCCATTCATCCAATCATTCATTCAGTCGTATTTATTGAGCGCTTACTGTGTGCAGAGCACTGTACTAAGCGCTTGGGAAGGACAAGTTGGCAACATCATCATAATAATAATGCTGGCATTTGTTAAGCTTGGGTAGGGACTCTATATGTTGCCAACTTGTACTTCCCAGGTACATAGTACAGTGCTTTGCACACAGTAAGCACTCAATAAAGACGATTGATTGATTAAGCACTTACTATGTGCAGAGCACTGTTCTAAGCGCTGGGAGGGGATACAAGGTGATCAGGTTGTCCCACGTGGGGCTCACGGTCTTCATCCCCATTTTACAGTTGAGGTAACTGAGGCTCAGAGAAGTTAAGTGACTTGCCCCAGGTCACACAGCAGACATAATAATAATAAAAATGGTATTTCTTAAGCGCTTACTATGTGCAAAGCACTGTTCTGAGCGCTGGGGAGAGTACAAAGTGATCAGGTTGTCCCACGGGGGGGCTCACAGTTTTAATCCCCATTGTACAGATGAGGTAACCGAGGCACAGAGAATTTAAGTGACTTGCCCAAAGTCACACAGCTGACATTTGGCAGAGCCGGGATTTGAACCCATGGCCTCTGAATCCAAAGTCCGTGCTCTTTCCACTGAGCCACGCCGCTTCTCTGGAAGAAAAGTATAATATCCCAATTTGGTTTGAATAGAGCCTTGAAGGGCAAAATGATATGTTATCCCAGAACAGTGGGGAAGGCATAGCGGGAGAGGTAGCTTTAACTCTTTATTGGCAGCAGGGAAGAAAGAAGCATTAAGATTTGCTTTGGGAATGTGGGTTGTAGTAATCCTGGAAAAAGTTATGGACATTGATGTCCTTCTCTATATTGCAAGCCCGTTGTGGGCAGGGAACATGTCCACCAACTCTGTTAAATTGTACTCTCCCAAGCACTTAGTGCAGTGCTCTGCAAACTGTAAGCACTCAGTGAATACAATTGATTAATTTGTTGGTTGTAAATTAAGTGCCTATGGAAACTACTATCCGAGGCTTCAGATATATTATTTATCAAATGATAAATCTTTAAAATTGAAAGTCATGATCAAGAGTAGTTAAGGGTAATGACTGAGATGAAAGAATCACTGTGAGCAATTGACCTGTAGGTATTTCCCACTGAAACCACTGCACTCTCATCTAGAGAAGCAGCGTGGCTCAGTGGAAAGAGCCCGGGCTTTGGTGTCAGAGGTCATGGGTTCGAATCCCGGCTCCACCAATTGGCAGCTGTGTGACTTTGGGCAAGTCACTTAACTCCTCTGGGCCTCAGTTGCCTCATTTGTAAAATGGGGATTAAGACTGTGAGCCCCACGTGGGACAACCTGATCATCTTGTAACCTCCCCAGCGCTTAGAACAGTGCTTTGCACATAGTAAGCGCTTAATAAATGCCATCATCATCATCATTATGTAGGGTGAAAAAATTGCTTACTCATTATCATCATCATCATCATCATCAATCGTATTTATTGAGCGCTTACTGTGTGCAGAGCACTGTACTAAGCGCTTGGGAAGTACAAGTTGGCAACATATAGAGACAGTCCCTACCCAACAGTGGGCTCACAGTCTAAAAATTAATCCAAGCATTTACCTTAACCTGCCTTGATTACTGTATTGTTCTCCTTGCTGACCTCCCTGCCTCCTGTCTCTACCCACTCCAGTTTCTACTTCACTCTGCTGCCTTGATCATTTTTCTACAGAAACGTTCAGTCCATGTGTCCCCACGCCTGAAGAACCTCCCGTAAAATGCCATTATTATTGTTATGACTGCCCATCCATCAAACAGAAGTTTCTTACCATCGGCATTAAAGCACCTTTCCCCCTATTACCTCACTTTGATGATAATAATAATAATGGTATTTGTTAAGCGCTTACTGTGTGCAAAGCGCCGTTCTAAGCGCTGGGGAGGTCACAACGTGATCAGGTTGTCCCACGGGGGGCTCACAGCTTTAATCCCCATTTTACAGATGAGGTGACTGAGGCACAGAGAAGTTAAGTGATTTGCCCAAAGTCACACAGCTGACAGTTGGCGGAGCAGGGATTTGAACCCATGACCTCTAACTCTCTACTATAGTCCAGCCCACACACTTCCCTCCTCTGATACCAACCTACTGATTGTACCTCCCCTGAGCAGCATGGCTCAGTAGGAAATAGCATAGGCTTTGGAGTCAGAGGTCATGGGTTCAAATCCCGGCTCTGCCAATTGTCAGCTGTGTGACTTTGGGCAAGCCACTTAACTTCTCTGTGCCTCAGTTACCTCATCTGGAAAATGGGGACTAAATCTGTGAGCCCCACGAGGGACAACCTGATCACCTTGTAACCTCCCCAGCGCTTAGAACAGTGCTTTGCACATAGTAAGCGCTTAATAAATGCCATCATTATTATTATTATTATCTCATCTATCTCGATACCGACCTCTCTCCCACAACCTACTTCAGGCCTGGGAAGCCCTCCCTCTTCATACCCAATAGAAAATTTATCTCCCCATCTTCAAGGCGTTATTGAAGGCACATCTCCTCAAAGAGGTCTTTCCTGACCAAACCCTCATTTTCTTTTCTCGCATTGCCTTCTTTATCCCCCCGATTTGCTGCCTTTATTTCCCGCTCCCTGACCCCCGTAGCATTTATGTACATATCTGTAATTTATTTATATTAATGTCTGTGTCTCTAGACCGTAGACTCGTTGGGGGCAGGGGATGTGTTATATTGTATTCTCCCATGCCCTTAGTACAGTGCCCTGCGCACAGTAAGAGCACAATAAATATGATTGAAAGAGTGAATGAGTGAACTTGTACTTCCCAAGCGCTTAGTACAGTGCTCTGCACACAGTAAGCGCTCAATAAATACGATTGAATGAATGAATAAATGATTGATTCATTGAAATGAAGGGAATTTAGGTAACTTGAGATTTCCAGATGAACTCAGAATAGTTTGTCTCTCTAATCATCATCATCATCAATCGTATTTATTGAGCACTTACTGTGTGCAGAGCACTGTACTAAGCGCTTGGGAAGTCCAAGTTGGCAACATATAGAGACAGTCCCTACCCAGCAGTGGGCTCGCAGTCTAAAAGGGGGAGACAGAGAACAAAACCAAACATACTAACAAAATAAAATAAATAGAATAGATATGTACGAGTAAAATAAATAAATAGAGTAATAAATATGTACAAACATATATGCATATATACAGGTGCTGTGGGGAAGGGAAGGAGGTAAAATGGAGATGTTTAGCTTTATAGTTACTGACAAGATGATCATTGGCTAAGAGTTGATTTCTTGAGTGCTTCTTAAGAATTGATGATGTTCTGTTCATGTAAGGGAGCACTGTCAATCTCAGCCATTTGAGAGCCCAATTATTCATCCCCTTCCCTAACCATGACGAATAAAGGTGCAACTGGTTATTGCGTGGCTCTCTAGTGGGACAATGACAAATACACATAAAGGAAATATTGCACCTACATCCATCATCACTGCTGTCATTTTAAAAAGATCCCCTGGAATTTGCAGCATTTAACTAGGAGCAGGGTGATAGGACTTTTTCATTATCACAGGCAATTCTCTCTCAGTCTGGTTAAATTTACTTATGAAGACTGTAAGCTCTTTGTGGGCAGGGAGTGTGTCTATCAACTCTGTTGGATTATACCTTTTAGACTGTGAGCCCACTGTTGGGTAGGGACTGTCTCTATATGTTGCCAACTTGTACTTCCCAAGCGCTTAGTACAGTGCTCTGCACACAGTAAGCACTCAATAAATACAATTGATTGATTGATACTCTCCCAAGTGCTGAGTAGAGTGTTGTACACACCCGAAGTGCTCCCCGTCTCCATTCCCCCATCTTACCTCCCTCCCTTCCCCACAGCACCTATATATATGTATATATGTTTGTACATATTTTTTTTACTCTATTTATTTAATTTACTTGTACATATCTATTCTATTTATTTTATTTTGTTAGTATGTTTGGTTTTGTTCTCTGTCTCCCCCTTTTAGACTGTGAGCCCACTGTTGGGTAGGGACTGTCTCTATATGTTGCCAATTTGTACCCCCCAAGTGCTTAGTACAGTGCTCTGCACATAGTAAGCGCTCAATAAATACGATTGATGATGATGATGATGATTGAAGCTAGCCAAGCATTAAGGGAATTCAAAAAGTATGGATTTCTATTATTTTTCTTTAGTTTGGGAGGGAACAAGCTTCCATGTCAATACCACGTCATTTCATTCTCTCTCTGGGGTTTGGATTCAATTTTGAGATGACTTGAGATGTCTTTTTATTTTGCTCCTTTTTGGCAGCAGTGTTTACTATTCAGAATTCATAAATCTTCCAGTTCTTTTAAGTAAAGAAGCAGAAAAAAAATTGAAATTCAAAAGTGACCAGCAGATGACAGAAATCCTCCATCTCATTTCTTCCTGGCAAGCCACGAGTGCTAAACACGCCAATCTCTTCTTGGCAGTGTTCTGGGTCGGTCACTTGAGAGAAAACTTGGCAAGTGCCAGGACTTGTGTGAAACTCATTTGTTTCAGAATTCACTAGCCTTAACTCTTTACACCGTCACTATTGCCCACCTCGAGCCTCCTGAGGTGTCATCAGACCCCAAGCCTGAATAAAGGTAGAATTTCTTTAAATCTGGGATTTTAGGGGACAAAGAGATCTGACTTTACCTATGACATTTCCCAAGGAAACCAAGGATGATTCGCACATCTAAAATCTGTTAATTTCCAATTGCTGCGTGATGGAGAATGATAGCAATTCCTGGTTCTCAAATTCTGCTTGATTAGATAGTTGGGTGTTATTGGAGTCACCCATCAGAGTAGTTTTCCTAACTACTTATTAGGAAAGTATTTATTATTAGTTATTAGTATTTCCTAACTACTTTTGCCAAATTTAAGGTAGCATCAATCAGTTGTATTTATTGAGTGCTTACTGTGTGCGGAGCACTGTACTAAACCTTTGGGAGAGTACAGTATAACAATATAACAGAGTTGGTAGACCTGTTCCCTGCCCACCATAAACTTCCAGTTTAGAGCATTTGTTCAGCTGCTGTTTCTGAAGATGATAGAGTGCAATTTATTTGTTTCTCATTGGACTGTAAAATTTTAAAATAGGTGAAATTCCAATAGAAGAAGAACATAGGAATGAGAGAAAAGAAGGTGTTTGCTAATATCTTGGCCCAGACCTAATAGTAATAATAATACTATGTAATGCAGTCTAATACTTCTAGACTGTGAGCCCACTGTTGGGTAGGGACTGTCTCTATATGTTGCCAACTTGTACTTCCCAAGTGCTTAGTACAGTGCTCTGCACACAGTAAGCGCTCAATAAATACGATTGCTTGATTGATTGGAATTTGTTAAGCACTTATTACGTGCCAGGCACTATACTAAACTCTGGGATAGAGACAAGATAATCGGGTTGGACATAGTCCCTATCCCACATAGGGCTCACAGTCTTAATCCCCATTTTACAGATAAGGGAATTGAAGCCCAGAGAAGTGAAGTGACTTGCCCAAGGTCACACAGCAGACAAGTGGCAGAGTGGGGATTAGAACCCAGGTCCTTCTGAATCATTCATTCATTCATTCAGTCGTATTTATTGAGCGCTTACTGTGTGCAGAGCACTGTACTAAGCGCTTGGGAAGTGCAAGTCGGCAACACATAGAGACGGTCCCTACCCAACAATGGGCTCACAGTCTAGAAGGGGGAGACAGACAACAAAACCAAACGTGTGGACGGGGGTCAAGTTGTCAGAACTGATAGAATTAAAGCTAAATGCACATCGTTAACAAAATAAATAGAATAGTAAATATGTACAAGTAAAATAGAGTAATAAATCTACAAACATATATACAGGTGATTTGGGGAGGGGAAGGAGGTAGGGCAGGGGGGATGCGGAGGAGAAGAGGAAAAAGGGGGGCTCAGTCTGGGAAGGCCTCTTGGAGGAGGTGAGCTCTCAGTAGGGCTTTGAAGGGAGGAAGAGAGCGAGCTTGGCGGATGTGTGGAGAGAGGGCATTCCGGGCCGGGGGGTCGACACAAGCTAATTGACACCGTTGCTCCCACGATCCTGGGAGCCGGAGCACTGGGTAGGGACTGTCTCTATATGTTGCCAATTTGTACTTCCCAAGCGCTTAGTACAGTGCTCTGCACACAGTAAGAGCTCAATAAATACGATTGATGATGATGATGATGATTCTCGAGGTGAGACGGGGACGAGGACCAGAGTGATCCCTCCCAGAACACTCCCAGGCCTGTGCTGTATCCACTAGGCCACGTGTAAGCGGAAACCTTGATTATGCAGATCATTTTGTCTAGAACAATTTTGCGTTATTATTTTGCCTAGGTTTGCTTAGACTGAAAACTTAAGGTTGTTTGGGGTTTTTTTTTGCTTTTTTTAAAAATCCCAAACTCCATGCAGAGCAGCACATCCAAAGAGGAAAGCCAGGATCTTCTGGCTGGCAGATGAACCCATCCTTCTGACCTGCCAAGCTTTCTGAAAATTGGGGAATCCTCTAGACTGTAAATTCATCCTCAAGGCTCTAAACTCCCCGTGGGTAGGGAATGTGTTTATCGTTGTATTTTACTCTCCCAAGTGCTTAGTACAGTACTCTGCACACAGTAAGCACTCGGTAAATACGGTTGAACGGATGGATGGATGTCTGTGTCCCAAGGACACAGTGGTAAATGGTAAATGTTGCCAACTTGTACTTCCCAAGCGCTTAGTACAGTGCTCTGCACACAGTAAGCGCTCAGTAAATACGATTGAATGAATGAATAAATGAAGTGTAGGAGAAAACAAGTCACCCACTCTAGGGATACCAAAGTGGTTCTTCTAAATCTTACCCTTCTAGAAGTTATGGCACAGCAATCTTCCCTTACCTCAGGTCCCTGGTTGACTGAAGCAGCCTCTGCTAGACTATAAGCTCGTTGCAAGCAGGAAATGTGTCTGTTTATTCTTAAATTGTTCTCTCCCAAACATTTAGTACAGTGCTTTACCAACAGTAATTGCTCAATAAACACGACTGAATGAATGAATGCCCTAGGATGCCTAGGGAGTTCCTGACCTAATAATAATAATAATAATGATGGTATTTGTTAAGAATCTACTCTGTGCAAAGCACTTTTCTAAGCACTGGGGGGATTAGAGGTGATCAGGCTGTCCCACGTGGGGCTCACAGTCTTCATCCCCATTTTACAGATGAGGGAACCGAGGCACAGAGAAGTTAAGTGGCTTGCCAAGGTCACACAGCTGACAAGTGGGGGAGTCAGGAACAGGTCTGCTGCCTCGTGGGTGGGGAAGAAATGTTGGAAGGACTGTGAGAGGAGCAATTATAAAAATAATGCTAATAGTAGTAATGATCTTGGTATTTAAGCACTTGCTATGTAGCAAACACTGTACTAAGCACTGGGGTAGATAAAAGATCATCAGGTCCCACATGGGGCTCACAGTCTAAGTAGGAGAGAGAACAGGTATTGAATCCCCATTTTGCAGGTGAGGGAACTGAGGCACAGAGAAGGTAAGTCACTTGCCCAAGGTCACACAGCAGAGATGAACATATGTGTAATTTTATTTATCCCTTTGCTCTTCCCCCTTGCCAATCCCAAAGCACTTAACGTACTTATCAGTAGTTTCATTTATTTGTATTGATGGCTGTATCCCCCCACTCTAGACTGTGAACTCTTGTGGGCAGAGAATGTCACTATTTATTGTTGTATTGTAGTCTCCCATGTGCTTAGTACTCCAGTCCCCACAGATTGTTTTCCTGCCAATATGTACACTTTTGAATGATTCCCCCTTCTAGACTGTGAGCTCATTGTTGGGTAGGGACCGTCTCTATATGTTGCCGACTTTTACTTCCCAAGCGCTTAGTACAGTGCTCTGCACACAGTAAGCGCTCAGCAGTAAGACTGAATGAATAATCCCAGCTCCACCTCTTGTCTGCTCTGTGGCCCTAGGCAAGCCATTTCATTTCTCTGTGCCTCAGTGACCTCGTCTGTAAAATGAGGATCAATCAATCAATCGCATTTATTGAGCGCTTACTGTGTGCAGAGCACTGCACTAAGCGCTTGGGAAGTCCAAGTTGGCAACATATAGAGACGGTCCCTACCCAACAGTGGGCTCACAGTCTAAAAGGGGGAGACAGAGAACAAAACCAAATATACTAACAAAATAAAATAAATAGAATAGATATGTACAAGTAAAATAAATAAATAAATAGAGTAATAAATATGTACAAACATATATATGTATATATACATATATGCATATATATATATATATATATAAAGAGGATGAAGACTGTGAGCCGCTTGTGGGACAGGGACTGGGTCCAATGCAATTTGTTTGTAACCACCCCACTCCTTAATAAAATGCCTGGCACACAGTAAGTGCTTAACAAATACCACAACTATTATTATTATTATTATTATTTCCAGCAGTCGCACATGTACTATGAAATGACAATACAAGATCTCTATCAATGGGACAATGATAATACTAATGATCATCATCATCAATCGTATTTATTGAGCGCTTACTGTGTGCAGAGCACTGCACTAAGCGCTTGGGAAGTACAAGTTGGCAACATATAGAGACAGTCCCTACCCAACAGTGGGCGCACAGTCTAAAAGGGGGAGACAGAGAACAAAACCAAATATACTAACAAAATAAAATAAATAGAATAGATATGTACAAGTAAAATAGAGTAATAAAAATGTACAAACATATTTACATATATATATATGAAGAGGATGAAGACTGTGAGCCCCTTGTGGGACAGGGACTGTGTCCAGTGCAATTTGCTTGTAACCACCCCACTCCTTAATAAAATGCCTGGCACACAGTAAGTGCTTAACAAATACCACAACTATTATTATTATTATTTCCAGCAGTCGCACATGTACTATCAGATGACAGTACAAGATCTCTATCAATGGGACAATGATAATACTAATGATCATCATCATCAATCGTATTTATTGAGCACTTACTGTGTGCAGAGCACTGTACTAAGCGCTTGGGAAATACAAGTTGACAACATATAGAGACAGTCCCTACCCAACAGTGGGCGCACAGTCTAAAAGGGGGAGACAGAGAACAAAACCAAACATACTAACAAAATAAAATAAATAGAATAGATATGTACAAGTAAAATAAATAGAGTAATAAATATGTACAAACATATTTACATATATATATATATATATGAAGAGGATGAAGACTGTGAGCCCCTTGTGGGACAGGGACTGTGTCTAACGCAGTTTTGCTTGTAACCACCCCACTCCTTAATAGAATGCCTGGCACACAGTAAGTGCTTAACAAATACCACAACTATTATTATTATTATTATTTCCAGCAGTTGCACATGTACTATCAGATGACAATACAAGATCTCTATCAACGGGACAATGATAATACTAATGATCATCATCATCAATCGTATTTATTGAGCGCTTACTGTGTGCAGAGCACTATACTAAGCGCTTGGGAAGTACAAGTTGGCAACATATAGACACAGTCCCTACCCAACAGTGGGCTCACAGTCTAAAAGGGGGAGACAGAGAACAAAACCAAACATACTAACAAAGTAAAATAAATAGAATAGATATGTACAAGTAAAATAAGTAAATAAATAGAGTAATAAATATGTACAAACATATATATATATATATATATATATATATATATATAAAGAGGATGAAGACTGTGAGCCCCTTGTGGGGCAGGGACTGTGTCCAATGCAATTTGCTTGTAACCACCCCACTCCTTAATAAAATGCCTGACACACAGTAAGTGCTTAACAAATACCACAACTATTATCATTATTATTCTTTCCAGCAGTCACATATGTAATATCAAATGACAATACAAGATCTCTATCAACGGGACAATGATAATACTAATGATAGTAATGATAATAATAATTGTTATTATTAGAGAAGCAGCATGGCTAACTGGAAAGATCACGGGCTTTGGAGTCAGAGGTCATGGGTTTGAATGCCGGCTCCGCCACAAGTCTGCTGTGTGACCTTGGGCAGGTCACTTCACTTCTCGGAGCCTCAGTTACCTCATCCGGAAAATGGGGATTAAGACTGTGAGCCCCGCGTGGGACAACCTGGCTCAGTGGAAAGAGCCCGGGCTTTGGAGTCAGAGGTCATGGGTTCAGATCCCGACTCCACCACTTGTCAGCTGCGCGACTTTGGGCAAGGCGCTTCACTTCTCTGGGCCTCAGTTCCTTCCTCTGTAAAATGGGGAGGAAGACTGTGAGCCGCACGTGGGACAACCTGATTACCTTGTATCTACCCCAGCGCTTAGAACAGTGCTTGGCACATAGTAAGCGCTTAATAAATGCCAACATGATTATTATTATTATTATTATTATTATTATTCCCCCCCCAGCGCTTAGAACAGTTCTTTGCACATAGTAAGCGCTTAATAAATGCCATCATTATTATTATTATTCATTAAACGTCTACTCTGGGCCAAGCACTGGGGTAGCTACAAGATAGATTGGACACATCCGAAGTGAGCCCTACCTTTGAGCTTGAGTGAGCTGTTATATCTGTTTTAGACTGTGAGCCCACTCTTTTAGACTGTGAGCCCACTGTTGGGTAGGGACTGTCTCTATATGTCGCCAATTTGTACTTCCCATAGGGACAGTCTATATATGTTGCCAATACTTCCCAAGCGCTTAGTACAGTGCTCTGCACATAGTAAGCGCTCAATAAATACGATTGATGATGATATCGGCTAGTCATTCCACCTTTCATGGGCAGGGCGGATGAAGAGAGTAGACAAAAAGCAGGATCGGTCAACAGCTGCTTTATTGTGACCTTAAATGTCGGGGTCGGGGTAAGTAGTGGTCTCTATACAAGGGAGACAGAAGTGACCAAGGGAAGCAAAACCTCCTAGAAACTGGCATGGCTGTAGACACCTGGGAAACAATTATAGAAAGAAGACACTCTGAGTGTGTAACAGCTCTAAGAACTACTTGATGGTCAGTCACTTTTTATCAATAGAGAAGCAGCGTGGTTCAGTGGAAAGAGCCCGGGCTTTGGAGTCCGAGGTCATAACTTCAAATCCCAGCTCTGCCCCTTGTCAGCTGTGTGACCGTGGGCCAGCCACTTGACTTCTCTGCGCCTCTGTAAAATGGGGATTAAGACTGTGAGCCACCCATGGGACAACCTGATCACCTTGCAACCTCCCCAGCGCTTAGAACGGTGCTTGGCACATAGTAAGCGCTTAATAAATGCCATCAGTATTATTATTATTGCTATTTTTATCTTGGCAGGTTGGCTTTCAGCTGGTCCATCTGTTGAGGCTGTGGCGCGGTTGTCTGATGTTTTCATTTTCAGCACTCAATCAGTGGTCATTATTGAGCACTTACTATGTGCAGAGCACTGTACTAAGCTCTCGGGAGAGTCCGATACAACAGAATTAGCAGATACATTCCCTGCCCATAACGTGCTTACAGTCTAGAGGGAGGGACAGACGCTAATATGAATATATAGGTAATTTATAATACATACTTTAATTATAATTTAAAAATATATACGTAAGTGCCATGGGGTAGTGGATGGGGTGAATATCAAAAGTCCAAATAATAATAATAATAATAATGATGGTATTTGTTAAGTGCTTACTAAGTGCAAAGCACTGTTCTAAGTGCTGGGGTGATACAAGGCGATCAGGTTGTCCCACATGAGGCTCACAGTCTTAATCCCCATTTTACAGATGAGGGCACTGAGGCCCAGAGAAGTGAAGTGACTTGCCCGAAGTCACCCAGCTGACAATTGGCGGAGTCGGGATTTGAACCCAGGACCTCTGACTCCAAAGCCCCTGCTCTTTCCACTGAGCCACGCTGCTTCTCTCAAACCAAAGGTCGCAGACCAAGTGCGTAGATGACACAGAGGCGGAAGGGAGCTGGGGAAAAGAGGGCTTCATTGGGGAAGACCTTTTGGAGAAGATGTGACCTTAATTATGCTTTGAAGGTAGGGAGAGTGGTGGTCTGGCCTATATGGACGGGGAGGGAGTTCGAGCATAGGGGATGGAGGTGGGAATGGGGTCGGCAGCGAGATAGATGAGATTTGGGCACAGCGAATAAGCTGGCATTAGAGGAACGGAGTGTGTGGGCAGGGCTGTAGTAATAATACTACTAATAATAATCATCAATCGTATTTATTGAGCGCTTACTGTGTGCAGAGCACTGTACTAAGTGCTTAAAACAGGCAAAGCACTGTTCTAAGCACTGGAGAGGTTACAAGGTGATCAAGCTGTCCCACAAGGGGCTCACAGTCCTAGTCCCTATTTTACAGATGAGGTACCCGAGGCACAGAGAAGTGAAGTGACTTGCCCAAGGTCACACAGCTAACAATTGGCAGAGGCAGGATTTGAACCCACAACCTCTGACTCCAAAGCCCGGGCTCTTTCCACTGCGCCACCCTGCTTCTCTGCATAGTAGGAGATCAGTAAGGACTGCCGTCTCTATATGTTGCCAATTTGTACTTCCCAAGCACTTAGTACAGTGCTCTGCACACAGTAAGCGCTCAATAAATACGATTGATGATGATGATTTACTGATACAGGTATTTATAATGGCATTTATTAAGTGCTTACTATGTGCAAAGTACTGTTCTAAGCGCTGGGGAGGTTACAAGACAATCAGGTTGTCCCACAGAGGCCTCACAGTCTTCATCCCCATTTTCCAGATGAGGGAACTGAGGCCCAGAGAAGTGAAGTGACTTGCCCAAAGTCACACAGCTGACAGTTGGCCGAGCCGGGATTTGAACCCATGACCTCTGACTCCAAAGCCCGGGCTCTTTCCACTGAGCCACGCTGCTTCTCTGCGTAGTAGGAGATCAGTAAGGTGAGGTGGTGAGGCGAGCTGATTGAGTGCTTTTAACCGATCGTATTTATTGTACATATTTATTACTCTATTTATTTTACTTGTACCTATCCTATTTATTTTATTTTGTTAGTATGCTTGGTTTTGTTCTCTGTCTCCCCCTTCTAGACTGTGAGCCCACTGTTGGGTAGGGACTGTCTCTATATGTCGCCAGCTTGTACTCCCCAAGCGCTTAGTACAGTGCTCCGCACACAGTAAGCGCTCAATAAATACGATTGATTGATCGATGGGAAGGCATTTCTGTTCGATGCAGAGGTGGATGGGCAGCCGTTGGAGGTGCTTGAGTGGGGAGATAGGAACTGAACATTTTGCCCAAGGTCACACAGCAGACAAGTGTTAACAGTTAAATATGCATGTGCAGCGTGGCTCAGTGGAAAGAGCACGGGCTTGGGTTCAAATCCTGGCTCCACCAATTGTCAGCTGTGAGACCTTGTGCAAATCACTTAACTTCTCTGGGCCTCAGTTACCTCATCTGAAAAATGGGGATTAAGACTGTGAGCCCCACGTGGGGCTACCTGATCACCTTGCCCCCAGTGCTTAGAACGGTGCTCTGCATATACGTAGTAAACACTTAACAAATGCCATCATCATTATTATTATTCTGTATGAATTAAAATCCAGTAATTGGGAACTGTGAACTTTTGAATCAAATAGGATAGATGCATGCATGCACAACACACACACTCTCACACATATCAACTATATATGCATATATATATATATATATCATCATCATCAGTCGTATTTATTGAGCGCTTACTATGTGCAGAGCACTGTACTAAGCGCTTGGGAAGTACAAATTGGCAACATATAGAGACAGTCCCTACCCAACAGTGGGCTCACAGTCTAAAAGGGGGAGACAGAGAACCAAACCAAACATACTAACAGAATAAAATAAATAGAATAGATATGTACAAATAAAATAAATAAATAGAGTAATAAATATGTACAAACATATATACATATATACAGGTGCTGTGGGGAAGGGAAGGAGGTAAGATGGGGGGGTGGAGAGCGGGAGAGGAAGGAAGGGGCTCAGTCTGGGAAGGCCTCCTGGAGGAGGTGAGCTCCCTTCCATTACTTCGAGATACTTGTACTCTGGATAAAGCAAGGAACAGGAGGAGATGAAAATACATTTATATCTGTGACAGAGCCCGTTTTCCCTTCTCGTTTTCGTGGACGAGCGCAGGCAACACTGACCCGAGATGTTATTGCATTTTCTACCTGGTACTAAACAAAGCCAGGGAAGGCAGAGGAACTTCCTTTAATTAGAGACCTTTACCTTGGAAACCTCTGGCCCCTTGGCAGTCTTCCAGCGCTCAGACTTGGCAAGCTGAAGGACACGATGTAAGGGGTGTTTATTCGATTCAGCGTTTGGCAAATGGTGTTTTAGTTTGAGGTTTGTTTTCCTTCTTTTGTTTTTCTTCTTTCGGTTTGTTTGCTTTTGGCCCTGTGTGGACTTTTGGAGCTGTGGCTTCTATGTTCTATGCCCCTTCCTTCCTCTCCCCCTCATCCCCCTCTCCATCCCCCCCTTCTTACCTCCCTCCCTTCCCCACAGCACCTGTATATATGTATATATGTTTGTACATATTTATTACTCTATTTTACTTGTACATATCTATTCTATTGATTTTATTTTGTGAGTATGTTTGGTTTTGTTCTCTGTCTTCCCCTTTTAGACTGTGAGCCCACTGTTGGGTAGGGACTGTCTCTAGATGTTGCCGATTTGTACTTCCCAAGCGCTTAGTACAGTGCTCTGCACATAGTAAGCGCTCAATAAATACGATTGGTGATGATATATGTTTGTACATATTTATTACTCTATTTTACTTGTACATATCTATTCTATTGATTTTATTTTGTTAGTATGTTTGGTTTTGTTCTCTGTCTCCCCCTTTTAGACTGTGAGCCCGCTGTTGGGTAGGGACTGTCTCTATATGTTGCCAATTTGTACTTCCCAAGCGCTTAGTACAGTGCTCTGCACATAGTAAGCGCTCAATAAATACGATTGGTGATGATGATGATGATGTTCTGGCTTATTCATTGCTGTGACTTATATGCTCTGGCTTATTCGGTGCTGACGGTGGCATAAGGGAAATATTTTCAATCTTCTTTTGTAAGCCATTTGTATTTGTTGCTAAACACACAAACGAATGAATGAAGGCACTGAGTAATGTGAACCCGGCACTAACTCAGCCCACCAAGGTTCCTATAGGTTAATAATAAAATGACATTTATTGCCCACTTACTGTTGGCAGAGCCCTGTACTACGCACTTGGGAGGGAACCGTACAACAGAGTGGGTAGACAAGTGCCTTGCCCACAGTGAGCTTTCAGTCTAGAGGGGATAAAAGACATTAATCAGAAGCAGCGTGGCTCAGTGGAAAAGAGCCCGGGCTTTGGAGTCAGAGGTCATGGGTTCAAATCCGGGATCCGCCAATTGTCAGCATTATTATTATTATTATTATTATTATTATTATTATTAATGTAAATAAATAGGTTACCACATTAATACAGTCACTCATCCTATTCCGCCTGGGTTACTGCATCAGCCTCCTTGCTGACCTCCCAGCCTCCTGCCTCTCCCCATTCCAGTCCATACTTAGAGAAGCAGCGTGGCTCAGTGGAAAGAGCCCGGGCTTGGGAGTCAGAGGTCATGGGTTCAAATGCCGGCTCTGCCAATTGTCAGCTGTGTGACTTTGGGCAAGTCACTTAACTTCTCTGTGCCTCAGTTACCTCATCTGGAAAATGGGGATTAAATCTGTGAGCCCCATGAGGGACAACCTGATCACCTTGTAACCTCCCCAGTGCTTAGAACAGTGCTTTGCACATAGTAAGCGCTTAATAAATGCCATTATTATTATTATTATTATTCCCTGTGCCTCAGCTACCCCATCTGGAACATGGAGATTAAGACTGTGAGCCCCCCGTGGGACAACCTGATCACCTTGTAACCTCCCCAGCGCTTAGGGAACAGTGCTTTGCACATAGTAAGCACTTAATAAATGTTTATTATATTCATAATTTCTTTATTTAGATTTTTTTTGTCTCCCTCTAGACTGTGAGCTCACCGTGGGCAGGGAATGTACCTGTCATATTGTTGTGCTTTAGTCTCTGAGTTGCTTAGTACAGTGGTCTGCACGAAGTAAGTGCTCACTAAATATGACTGGTTGATTGATTGGACGAAAGACCTGTTTGGTGCCACCTTAGCTGGGCACCAGAATATTTTGAAATGGGCAAATGTCAATGCTAGGCTGGCTTGTACTTCTCCCCAAAGTGAGCTCATTCTTCACAGATGGATCAAGCCTGGTATGAACATGAACATAGTGAAAGGTTAGCAAGCGCTTAGTACAGTGTTCTGCACACAGTAAGCGCTCAATAAATATGATTGAATGAATGAATGAATGGCAAGTCAAGATGGTCACTGAATATTATCATTAATAGAGGACATGTATGTGTGTCCAATGAATCTGAGGTTTAAATCACATGCAATGATGAAATAGTAAAATGATCGATGCTGTAATGTAACAACTTTTCGGAGACTTATTACTGAGACTGCTGGGTTTTATATTTTGACGCTTCTAAACTTTCTCAATCACAGTTTCAGTGAAACTATTTTCTCTTACAAGGCAGATAATCTCATATATCAGTGAAGTGTTTAATAGGTACATAAACAGCATGGAATGCTTGGTAGAAGAGATGCAAATATACAATAGTTATTGCTGTTTAATGATTGATTTTGGAATGGAAATATTTGATCAGTGAGTGTGAGTAAATGGTCCCATCCTTCCTCAAATATTTGCAATATTGAAGATGCGTCATTCCAAGAGTGAAATTAAATGCCACGTTCTATCTGCGAAATAATTTTGTGTCGCATAATTGCAAACTTAGGTGGTCTGTGACAGAGCCTTGATGAATAATAATCAAAAAAGTCCTAGCATGTGCTTTTTCTTGAGAAGGCCTCATTAGAATGCACTATCCTAAAATTATCTGCAACTGCCCATGATTACAGACTCAGTTTCTTCCCTTTTGTTTGAATTATTTGAGCAGAGATGTGTGTGTGTGTTTGTGTGTGTGAGAGAGAGGAAATGAAAGCAATAGCAAGATACCCTGTGTGATTTTTGCTGTGAATTCTAGTGCTAGAATTCACTATATCAACTAAACATGTACTATGGACACTTCTGAAATGGAGGATGCTAATTTTTTGGTTTTGCAGTTTTCTTATTTCCCTTAAGCAGTGGTGGTGTAATCAGCATCATTCATTCAATCAATCAGTCATATTTATTGATACTTACTGTGTGCAGAGCACTATACTGAGCGCTTGGGAAGTTCGAGTCGGCAACATATAGAGACGGTCCCTACCCAACAACGGGCTCACAGTCTAGCGTCATTGTCATGTGGTGTTTAGCCATTCCTTCGTATGCAGGTATCACCATGAAACTAAAAAATGTGGTTTTAAATGGGGAAGCATCTCTTATATATCCTTTCTGGCACTTATTTCTAGCATCAATCAATGAAGGCAGCATGAGGAATTAACTGTAGGGAACAAATCTATAGGTTCTATTCGGCGAGTGCATTAAAACCCTCAATTACGTGATCATTAAAATAAAGAATGGCTACAGTCAGTGTGATAGGCGAAGGAGAAGGTGCTTATGAGGAAAATCTGGCCATAGGGAAGAGGAGGAAATGCTAAGACACTGAGATCTCTTATCAAGAATATTTTTAAGAGTCAGATGCTGCGGTGATGACTTCTGAGACAGTGCTTTTCTTCTTGGGAGAGTGAACAGAAGTGCTCGGTGAGCTGAAGAGAACATGAATCAATCAATCAATCGTATTTATTGAGCGCTTACTGTGTGCAGAGCACTGTACTAAGCGCTTGGGAAGTACAAGTTGGCAACATAACTCCATGAATGGAGTGAAGAGGTCTGTCTGTCCGGTTGGAACGAGACCCTGGAGAAGGAAAGAATTAAGGAGTCACTCATATAGTTATAGGAGAATCTGGTGGTGTATAATGCCTATTGTTTGTTCCCCCTTCTAGACTGTGAGCCCGTTGTTGGGTAGGGACTGTCCCTATATGTTGCCAACTTGGACTTCCCAAGCGCTTAGTCCAGTGCTCTGCACCCAGTAAGCGCTCAATAAATGCGATTGAATGAATGAATAAATGAATAGGTGGAAATTCTGGTCCATCCAAAGCGGCATTTGTTTCTTCCGTCTAATAATGTGAAAATGGTAGAGAGCAACATTCCATTTTAATGTTTCACTTGACAGGGAATTTTCTAGTTTGTACATTTTCCTTTTTTTTTTCTCCCCTTTCAGAAAAAAAGCAGATGGTCCTGAAAGTGGACTCCCTTATTGGAAACTGGGATTTATAACAGAGCTTATCTCCAGCAAGACTTGTTTCTTGCAGCTGTTCCAGGTTGGAAAAAATATTATATTAAAGCTCAAGCTTGTTTTTATTTTCATATTTAGGAGAAAAAAACCCGAAGGAGTGATATTTGAAGTTTTAGATACTGATCCAATGTAAACTGTGATTTTTCAGAATATGTATGCGATTTTCTGTTTGCTGTTATGACTTTGCTCCTCACCAGTTTTCTGCATTCTGTTTTGATCCTGTATACTAGGATGCATTATACACATGAGAAGCATATTTCTTATTTTTCCCTACCTAAACAGTGTTTCACAGAACCAAGTGATTTTAGTATAAGGAAAGTAGTAAGTGGTTATTAAAAAAACCTTTTAAAAATTCCCCTCTATTGTGGATCTTTTCTTCCCTTCCTGGAGGATCTTTTGGGGAATGAAAGGAGTTTACTTCTTGCTAGTCTCCTATATCATCCCTATATCATTCATTAGAAATTTATTTAGATTCTGAGCTCGCTGTAGGCAGGGAACACGTCTGTTGAATTGTGCTCTCCTAAGCACTTAGTACGGTGCTCTGCACATAGTGTGCACTCAATAAATACCATTGATTGATTAATAATAATTATTATGGTATTTGTTAGGAGCTGACTATGTGCCAAGCGGTGTTCTAACCACTGGGATAATAATAATAATAATAATAATGTTGGTATTTGTTAAGCGCTACTATGTGACAAGCACTGTTCTAAGCACTGGGTGAGATACAAGGTAATCAAGGTTATCCCACGTGGGGGTCACAGTCTTAATCCCCATTTTACAGATGAGGGAACTGAGGCCCAGAGAAGTTAATTGACTTGCCCAAAGTCACACAGCTGACAAGTGGCGGAGCCGGGATTAGAACCCACGACCGCTGACTCCCAAGCCCTGGCTCTTTCCACTGAGCTACGCTGCTTCTCTGTGGTAATAATAATAATAATAATGATGGCATTTGTTAAGCGCTTACTATGTGCGAAGCACTGTTCTAAGCGCTGGGGGGGGATACAAGGTGATCAGGTTGTCCCGCGTGGGGCTTACAGTCATCCTCCCCATTTTACAGATGAGGTAACTGAGGCTCCGAGAAGTTAAGTGACTTGCCCAAGGTCACACAGCAGACATATGGTGGAGCTGGGATTCGAACCCATGACCTCTGACTCCAAAGCCCGTGCTCTTTCCACTGAGCCACGCTGCTTCTTGGGGTAGATACAAGGTAAGCAAGTTGTCCCACGTGGGGCTCCCAGTGTTAATCCCCATTTTACAGATGAGGTAAATGAGGCACAGAGAAGCTAAGTGACTTGCCCAAAGTCACACAGCTGACAAGTGGCTGAGCCAGCATTAGAACCCACGACCTCTGACTTCCAAGCCTGTGTTCTTTCCACTGTCATGCTACTTCTGATTGATTGATTATTCTGAGACCATCCATCCTAGCTAGGGAATTGAGCAAGAAAGGCGACCATTTTTCACTTTAAATCCCTTCAAATCTAACTCCTGCATGCAGTTTTCCATGAGAATTGTTGCTTACCTTGTTTGAAGAAAATTGTATAATACGTTTGGAATTTGAAAAGAGCCAGAGTATCTTCTTCAGAGGTGGGACCATGTTTTGTTGTGTTGTCTGTCTCCCCCTTCTAGACTGTGAGCCCATTGTTGGGCAGGGACCGTCTCTATATGTTGCCAACTTGGACTTCCCAAGCGCTTAGTACAGTGCTCTGCACACAGTAAGCGCTCAGTAAATACGATTGAATGAATGAATCATGGACTTGGGAGTTAGAGGTTGTGTGTCCTAATCCCAGCTCCATCATTTGTCTGCTGTGTGACTTTGGGCAAGCCTATTCATTTCTCTGGACCTCAGTTCCCTAATCTGGAAAATGGGGATGGAGACTGTGAGCCCCACGTGGGACAACCTGAAGACCTTGTATCTACCCCAGCGCTTAGAACAGTGACTGTGTCACTTTTAGACTGTGAGCCCACTGTTGGGTAGGGACTGTCTCTATATGTTGCCAATTTGTCCTTCCCAAGCGCTGAGTACAGTGCTCTGCACATAGTAAGCGCTCAATAAATACGATTGATGATGATGAACAGTGGTTGGCACGTAGTAAGCGCTTAACAAATACCATCGTTACTATTATTATTATTGTACTAGTTGCTGGGGTAGATACAAGCTAGGCAGGTTGGACACAGTCCATGTTCCACAAGGGACCCCCAGCGCTTAGAACAGTGGTTGGCACATAGTAAGCGCTTAACAAATACCATCATTACTATTAGAGAAGCAGTGTGGCTCACTGGAAAGCGCCCGGGCTTTGGAGTCAGAGGTCGTGAGTTCAAATCCCGGCTCCGCCAATTGTCAGCTGTGTGACTTTGGGCAAGTCACTTCACTTCTCTGGGCCTCAGTTCCCTCATCTGTAAAATGGGGATTCAGATTGTGAGCCCCCCGTGGGACAACCTTATCACCTTGTAACCTCCCCAGCGCTTAGAGCAGTGCTCTGCACATAGTAAGCGCTTAATAAATGCCATTATTATTATTATTATTATTATTGTACTAGTTGCTGGGGTAGATTCAAGCTAGTCAGGTTGGACACAGTCCATGTTCCACAAGGGACCCCCGGCGCTTAGAACAGTGGTTGGCGCATAGTAAGCGCTTCACAAATACCATCATTACTATTATTATTATTGTGCTAGTTGCTGGGGTAGATACAAGCTAGTCAGGTTGGACACAGTCCATGTTCCACAGGGGACTCACAGTCTTAGTCCCCATCTTATGGATGAGATAACTGAGGTACAGAGACGGTAAGTGACTTTCCCGAGGACACGCAGCAGACGAGTAGTAGAGCCGGGATTAGAACCCAGGACATCTGACTCCCAGGCGTGTGTTTTATCTTCTGGGCCGTGCTACTTTGCTTCTTGCTGCCTCCTGTCTCATCTAAGCTGTTGAACAGATTAAAATCTGTAATGGTGCCAAGGGAGTGGCGAAAATCAGCATTTAGCTGGGAAGGTACAGAGCCGTACCCTGTGGAAACATGTCCCCCTCTTTCATTCATTCATTCAGTAGTATTTATTCATTCATTCATTCATTCAATCGTATTTATTGAGCGCTTACTGTGTGCAGAATACTGTACTAAGCGCTTGGGAAGTACAAGTTGGCAACATATAGAGACGGTCCCTACCCAACAGCGGGCTCACAGTCTAGAAGGGGGAGACAGACAACAAAATAATAATAATAATAATAATAATAATGATGGCATTTGTTAAGCGCTTACTATGTGCAAAGCACTGTTCTAAGCGCTGGGGGGATGCAAGGTGATCAAGCACTGTACTAAGCGCTTGGGAAGTCCAAGCTGGCAACATATAGAGACGGTCCCTACCCAACAGCGGGCTCACGGTCTAGAAGGGGGAGACAGACAACAAAACAAAACGTATTGGAGGCCTTCCCAAACTGAGCCCCTTCCTTCCTCTCCCCCTCGTCCCCCTCTCCATCCCCCCCATCTTACCTCCTTCCCTTCCCCACAGCACCTGTATATATGTATATATGTTTGTACATATTTATTACTCTATTTCTTTATTTTATTTGTACATATCTATTTTATTTATTTTATTTTGTTAGTACGTTTGGTTTTGTTCTCTGTCTCCCCCTTTTAGACTGTGAGCCCACTGTTGGGTAGGGACTGTCTCTATATGTTGCCAATTTGTACTTCCCAAGCGCTTAGTACAGTGCTCTGCGCATAGTAAGCGCTCAATAAATACGATTGATGATGATATTAAAATAAAATCAATAGAATAAATATGCACAAGTAAAATAAGTAGAGTAATAAATATGTACAAACATATGTACATATATACAGGCGTGTAATAAATATGTACAAACATATATGCAGGCATACATACTCTTCCTTCCTGCGTGACCGGCTACTAAGGAAGAGAGCATCTTCCTTGCCAAATCTGCCCAGACACAGGCCTGCTTTTCGTCAGAGGAGAAGGAACTGGAGAGGAGGTGACCCTGGTCCATTTTGGGGTTTTTATCAATTCAGAGGTAAACTGGTGGGTCACCTAGGATCTACTAAGGTACATATTGTTAAAAAAAAGAAAAAAAAAGAGTTTGTTGAGGCAAAGGAGGCCCGCACAAACACTGTAGCCATTTTTAGCGGCAGACTGAAATTACTTTCGAATAGCCAACCTGTTTTATTAAAACTTCTAGTGGGATACTAGAAGTATCCCGGAGTATCCCGGAGTAAGTGTGGGGGCCTGGAAAGTTTGTGTCTTAGCCAATTCCACTGGCTGAGAAGCAAGCGTGGCTTAGTGGATAGAGCATGGGCCTGGGAATCGGAAGGACCTGGGTTCTAATCTTGGCTCTGCCACTTGTCTGCTGGGTGACCTTGGAGAAGTCACTTCACTTCTCTGGGCCTCAGTCACCTCATCTGCAAAATGGGGATTCAATCAATCAATCAATCAATTGTATTTATTAAGCGCTTACTGTGTGCAGAGCACTGTACTAAGCACTTGGGAAGTACAAGGTGGCAACATATAGAGACAGTCCCTACCCAACAGTGGGCTCACAGTCTAAAGGGGGGAGACAGAGAACAAAACCAAGCATACTAACAAAATAAAATAAATAGAATAGATATGTACAAGTAAAATAAATAGAGTAATAAATATGTACAAACATATATACAGGTATTATGCAGGGATAAAGACTGTGAGCCCTGTGTGGGACAGAGACTGTGCCCATCCTGATTACTTTGTATCTACCCCGGTGCTTAGTACAGTGCCTGGCATGTAGTAAGCGCTTAACAAATACCACAATTATTATTATTATCATTATTATTTTGACCACTGATAAAATACCAGAACAAATTATCAAACAGTCGATGGTCTTTAAGGATTGCTTCCTGTGTGCAGAGCACTGTTCTAGGTGTTTGGGACGCTAGAGTTGGCAGATGCAGTCCCTGCGGGTAAGGAAAAAGGTCACTTTAATGAAGCAACGAAATTCAAAAGATTTAAAAGCAAGATTGTCCCTGACACCTTCAAGTTCAACATGTGAGGAAGTCTGTTTGTCTTTATGGGTGATTATATAGACTCCTGCAAATTATGATATAAATGTTAGTGTAGTAGTAGCAAAACATGACCATATATGCCGAAGAAAAGAGGGAAACTGTACCTCATTCTCAGCTTTCCTGCTTCCATCCCCTCACGCGTGCTATTCCCCCAGTTCGTGCTGCTGCCCGGATTATCTTTGTCATCATCATCATCATCAATCGTATTTATTGAGCGCTTACTATGTGCAGAGCACTGTACTAAGCGCTTGGGAAGTACAAATTGGCAACATATAGAGACAGTCCCTACCCAACAGTGGGCTCACAGTACAGTGCTCTGCACACAGTAAGCGCTCAATAAATACGATTGATGATGATGATGATGATGAATCCTCTCCCTCACCAAATCTAGCAGATCACATACAAAACCCTAAGTGCCCACCATCAACATTTAATTCCCAGCACCCCAATCTGTATAAACTCATCAGCCATCTCTAGCACCTGTGTGCTTATTTATACCTATCCTCAGCAATTACCTACATGTGCTCACCCAACTATACATTGTACACTCATTTATTTTTGATTAATATTTGCAATTATTATTCTTAACTGTTGTATTTGTTAAACACATGCTATGTTTGCAAAGCACTTTTTTAAGTGCCGGGGGAGATATAGGTAGACTGTGAGCCTTCTAGACTGTGAGCCTGCTGTTGGGTAGGGACCGTCTCTATATGTTGCCAACTTGCACTTCCCAAGCGCTTAGTACAGTGCTCTGCACACAGTAAGCGCTCAATAAATAAGAGAAGCAGCGTGGCTCAGTGGAAAGAGCCCGGGCTTTGGAGTCAGAGGTCATGGGTTTGAATCCCGATTCCACCACATGACTGCTTGTGTGACCTTGGGCAAGTCTTTTAACTTCTCTGAGCCTCAGTTACCTCATCTGTAAAATGGGGATTAAGATTGTGAGCCCCACGTGGGGCAACTTGATCACCTTGTATCCCCCCAGCACTTAGAACAGTGAGCGCTTAACAAATACCATCATTATTATTATTATTATTATTAAATATGATTGAATGAATATAAGTTAATCAGGTTGGACACAGTCCCTGTCCTGCATGGGGCTCACATTCTAAGTAATAATAATAATAATAATAGTAATGATGGTATTTGTTAAGCGCTTACTATGTGCCAAGCACTGTTCTAAGCGCTGGGGTAGATACAAGGTAATCAGGTTGTCCCATACGGGGCACGCAGTCTTGATCCCCATTTTACAGATGAGGGAACTGAGGCCCAGAGAAGTTAATTGATTTGCCCAAAGTCACACAGCGGACAAGTGGCGGAGTTGGGATTAGAACCCATGACCTCTGACTCCCAAGCCTGGGCTGTTGCCACTAAGCCACGCTGCCTTTCATTAGAATATAAACTCGAGGCGTACCAGGAGTGTCATTTCTTTGTATTTCCCAAGTGCTCAAAACAGTGCGCACTGCACCCTAATATTATATTACTACTTCTGCAATGTATTGAATTATTACTGACCGTGACTAAGCCCTCATTTGCTCTTCTCCCACTGTCTTCTGTCACCCTGATTTTCTCCCTTTATTTACCCCTCTCCCAGCCCCCCAGCATTTTTGTCCTTATATCAGTTATTTATTTATATGAATGTCTGTGTCCTTCTCTCCACATAAGCTCTTTGTGGGCAGGAATCAGTCAATCAATCATTTATTGGGTGTTTTTACTGTATTGTGTACAGTGTGATGGGGAAGACATGGGGAGGACAGGTTTGGGTGGGAAAGATGAGGAGTGCTGTTTTAGACATTTTTAATTTGAGGTTTCAGTGGGGCATCCAAGTAGGTATGTCTTGCAGGTCGGAGGAAATGCACGATTTCAGGGAAGGAAAGAGGTCAGCAGTGGAGATGTAGATTTTTGGAATCATCTTAGACTGTGAGCCCACTGTTGGGTAGGGACTGTCTCTATATGTTGCCAATTTGTACTTCCCAAGCGCTTAGTACGGTGCTCTGCACATAGTAAGCGCTCAATAAATACGATTGATGATGATGTAGAGATTATAATTGAAACCGTGGGAGCAAATGAGTAGTCCAGGGGCGTGGAGAGTACTCTTCCAGTCTTGGCTACGGGAGGGAGAGTCAAGCAGGGGCATACCAGTTCTATTCCTAGTTTGGGCAGTGGCTAGCAAGTGGAAGGCATTGGCTAGCAAGTGGAAGGCCATCTGCTACAAGTCAAAACTCCCCTGTGCTGGGCAGCGGTGGCAAGGGAGAGAATAGAGGGCAGAGACTCATTTACCATGCGGAAGGAGGCAATGGTAAACCACTTCTGTATTTTTACCAAGAAAACTCTGTGGATACACTACCAGAACGACTGCATTCTGGGTTAATCAATCAATCAATCAGTCAATCGTATTTATTGAGTTAGACGCGTCCATGGAGTCTCTGTGGATCGGAAATGACTTGACAGCATAAGAAAAACAAGCCAGTCTGCATTTGTATTAGAGAAGCAGCGGGGCTCAGGGGAAAGAGCCCGGGCTTTGGAGTCAGAGGTCATGGGTTCGAATCCCAGCTCCGCCAGTTGCCAGCTGTGTGACACTGAGCAAGTCACTTCTCTTTTTAGACTGTGAGCCCACTGTTGGGTAGGGACTGTCTCTATATGTTGCCAACTTGTACTTCCCAAGCGCCTAGTACAGTGCTGTGCACGCAGTAAGCGCTCAATAAATGCGATTGATTGATTGATGCTCTGGGCCTCAGTTCCCTCATCTGGGAAATGGGGATAAAGACGGTGAGCCCCATGTGGGACAACCTGATCACCTTGTAACCTCCCCAGCGCTTAGAACAGTGCTTTGCACATAGTAAGTGTTTAATAAATGCTATCATCATTATTATTATTATTATTATTATAAGTCTGTAGGTGCACTCCAGTACACTTATTCCTGTTGAATTTCATCATTCTTCGTGAAACCATTTTATCGATGTGAAGTCACTTAGAATTCTATTCCTTTTTCCTAAGGTGTAGAAGCCAGCCCAATTTAGCATCATATCATCATCAATCATATTTATTGAGCGCTTACTATGTGCAGAGCACCGTACTAAGCACTTGGGAAGTACAAATTGACAACACATAGAGACAGTCCCTACCCAACAGTGGGCTCACAGTCTAAAAGGGGGAGACAGAGAACAAAACCAAACATACCAACAAAATAAAATAAATAGAATAGATATGTACAAATAAAATAAATAAATAAATAAATAAATAGAGTAAAAAATATGTACAAACATATATACATATATACAGGTGCTGTGGGGAAGGGAAGGAGGTAAGATGGGGGGATGGAGAGGGGGATGAGGGGGAGAGGAAGGAAGGGGCTCAGTCTGGGGCATCATATGGAAATTTGATGACCCTGCACTCAATATTTTTGTCCAGGTCGTCAATAAGGCCATCGAATAATGTCAGTAGCAGGACCAGTCCCTGATGGATACCGATTGGTACATCCCTCTTCTTTCCTCTGCTGACCCAGAGCCACTGATTCCTCAAGTCGGCTGCGTACACGTATAAGAGCGGTGTGAATCAGACCATATTTTCCCAGCTTACGAATGAGAATGGCAAAAGCCTTTTTGAAGTCATCCTATAAAATGACCGATCAGGCAATCTGGGAGATGTGATTCAATCGGCAGGACCAGTTATCGTATCGCATCTTAAGGGCAGCCCTGAGAAATAGACCACACATTCGTCTTTCCCAAAAGGGAAACCAGAAAGCTGTTGGAAATGGCGTTGGCGATGGGCACGATTTCTTCGCTATCTCTGATCATCTAGGGCACCAACTCACCCTCAAAGGCCCCTGACAGATAATACAATTCCAGATTCCAATGAAAGCACTTAGTGCAGTGCTCTGCACACAGTAAGCGCTCAATAAATACGGTTGAATGAATGAATGAATGAAACTGTGGTCTTGATCACCTAGAATGTAAGCTCGCTGAGGACAGGGTAAGTCATGGAACAAGGAGGCTGAACTAGGAGAAGCAGCGTGGCTCAGTGGAAAGAGCCCGGGCTTTGGAGTCAGAGGTCATGGGTTCAAATCCCAGCCCCGCCAACCGTCAGCTGTGTGACTTTGGGCAAGTCACTTCACTTCTCTGGGCCTCAGTTCCCTCATCTGGAAAATGGGGATGATGACTGGGAGCCCCACGTGGGACAACCTGGTCACCTTGTAACCTCCGCAGCACTTAGAACAGTGCTTTGCACAGAGTAAGCGCTTAATAAATGCCATCATTATTATTAGTATTATCATGGGTTCAAATCCCGGCTCCACCACTTGTCAGCTGTGTGACTTTGGATAGGTCACTTCAGTTCTCTGGGCCTCAGTTCCCTCATCTGGAAAATGGGGATTAAGACTGTGAGCCCCGCCGTGGGACAACCTGATTACCTTGTTAACCTCCCCAGCGCTTAGAACAGTGCTTTGCACCTAGTAAGTGCTTGATAAATGCCATAGAGAAGCAGCATGGCTCAGTGGAAAGAGCACGGACTTTGGAGTCAGAGGTCATGGGTTCGAATCCCGGTTCCACCACATGTCTTCTGTGTGACCTTGGGCAAGTCACTTCACTCACAGTCTTCATTATTATTATTATTATTATTAAGTCACTTCACCTCTTTGGGCCTCAGTTCCCTCACCTGGAAAATGGGGATTAAAACTGTGAGCCCCTCGTGGGACGACTTGATCACCTGGTAACCTCCCCAGCGCTTAGAACAGTGCTTTGCACATAGTAAGCGCTTAACAAATACCAATATTATTATTATTATGTCTACCAGCTTTGCTACATTGTACTCTTGCAAGTGCTTACTACAGTGCTCTGCACACACAGTAAGTGCTCAGTAAATACCATTGATGGGCTGTGGACAGAAGTGAGCCAATGCCACTTTTTACGTAAAGAGGAGCGAAGGATCTCCTGTGTCCAAAGCAAATTTATACTCGGGCGAACATCCTTTTCTGATCTGGAGGTGGTGGAGCCTCTAGTTGGAAATATGGACAAACCTTGATCGGAAGACTTCAGGACTGAGAACCTAAATGGAGGAATTAGTTGTAAGGCTATTGGTTTTCATGGAGCCTTTGCTCTCTCCTGTTCATTCATTCAATCGTATTTATCGCATTCAATTGTATTTATTGAGCGCTTACTGTTTGTGTGTGTCCTGTTCCTACCAGACATGTTCCCGCCAGAGCCTAGCGTTTAATAAGTGAGTTGGCGGGCAAGGGGGCAACATGAGAAGCAGCGTGGCTCAGTGGAAAGAGCACAGGATTTGGAGTCAGAGGTCATGGGTTCAAATCCCGACTCCGCCAACTGTCAGCTGTGTGACTTTGGGCAAGTCACTTCACTTCTCTGTGCCTGTTACCTCATCTGTAAAATGGGGATTAAAACTGTGAGCGCCCCGTGGGACAACCTGATTACCTTGTAACCTCCCCAGCGCTTACAACAGTGCTTTGCACATAGTAAGCGCTTAACAAATACCATCATTATTATTATTATTATATTGGGAAGTTCACACAGAGGCTTATTATTTTTTATTATTTTTATAATGTTCCATAATGTGCAACCAAAGCGACTGTAGCATAGTGCTCACCCCATAGCGCATATGACTTGGCAAGTGTGGCCTTGGTGGTGGTAATAGTAGTGGTAGTAGAAATAATAATAACTGTGGTATTTGTTAAGTGCTTGCTATGTGCCAGGCACTGTACTAAGCACTGGGGCTGTTGTTGTGTGATTCATTCATTCAATTGTATTTAGCACTTTCTGTGTGCGGAGCACTGTACTAAGCGCTTGGAAAGTACAATTCAGCAACAGATAGAGACAGTCCCTACCCAACAACAGGCTCACAGTCTAGAAGGGGGAGACAGACAACAAAACAAAACAAGTACACAGGCATCAATAGCATCATGTTGCTGTCTTACATTGTCGAGTTGAGAAGCAGTGTGGCTTAATGGAAAGAGCACAGGCTTGGGAGTCAGAGGTCGTGGGTTCTAATCCTGGCTCCACCACTTGTCAGCAGTGTGACTTTGGGCAAGTCGCTTAACTTCTCCGTGCCTCAGTTACCTCATCTGTAAAATGGGGATTAAGACTGCGCGCCCCGTGTGGGACAACCTGATTACCTTGTATCTGCCCCAGCACTTACAACAGTGCTTGGCACAAAGTAAGCGCTTACATAGCATCAATATTATTATAAGCGCTTAGGACAATGTTCTGCCTGTAGTAAGCGCTCAAGTAATACGATTGAAAATACGATTGGATGATCCATGGCAACACCAGGGACACATCTCTCCCAGAATCGTTCTGGTAGCGTATTCCTAGAGTTTTCTCCAGGAGGCCTTCCCAGACTGAGCCCCTCCTTCCTCTCCCCCTCCTCCCCCTCTCCTTCCCCCCCCGCCTTACCTCCTTCCCTTCCCCACAGCACCTGTATATATGTTTGTTCGTATTTATTACTCTTTTTATTTATTTATTTTACCTGTACATATCTATTCTATTTATTTTATTTTGTTAATATGTTTTGTTTTGTTCTCTGTCTCCCCCTTTTAGACAGAGAGTCCACTGTTGGGTAGGGACCGTCTCTATATGTTGCCAACTTGTACTTCCCAAGCGCTTAGTACAGTGCTCTGCACGCAGTAAGCACTCAATAAATACGATCGATTGATTGATTCTCGGTTAAAATACGGAAGTGGTTTACCATTGCCTCCTTCCGCGCAGTAAACAAGTCTCTGCCCTCAATTCTCTCCCGTGCCGCTGCTGTCCAGCACAGTTGAGTTTTGACTTGTAGCAGATGGCCTTCCACTCGCTAGCCACTGGCTCAGCAAGGGATCATCATCATCATCATCAATCGTATTTATTGAGCGCTTACTGTGTGCAGAGCACTGTACTAAGCGCTTGGGAAGTACAAGTTGGCAACATATAGAGACAGTCCCTACCCAGCAGTGGGCTCACAGTCTAAAAGGTGGAGACAGAGAACAAAACCAAACATACTAACAAAATAAAATAAATAGAATAGATATGTACAAGTAAAATAAATAGAGTAATAAATATGTACAAACATATATACAGGTGCTGTGGGGAAGGGAAGGAGGTAAGATGGGGGGGATGGAGAGGGGGACGAGGGGAAGAGGAAGGAAGGGGCTCAGTCTGGGAAGGCCTCTTGGAGGAGGTGAGCTCTCAGTAGGGATGGAATAGCTTGACACCTCCTCCCATAACCGAGACTGCTAGAGTACTAGAAACTCTCCAGGTGCCATCCTGAGAGGGGAAACTAATGGTTACTAATGATGGCATTTATTAAGCGCTTACTATGTGCAAAGCACTGTTCTAAGCTCTGGGGAGGTTACAAGGTGATCAGGTTGTCCCACATAGGGCTCACGGTGTTAATCCCCATTTTCCAGATGAGGTAACTGAGGCACAGAGAAGTTAAGTGACTTGCCCAAGGTCACACAGCTGACAAGTAGCGGAGCCGGGATTTGAACCCACGACCTCTGGTTTAACTGATAGTCCATCCAATCCGGTATTCTTCCTCTGATGGTTACGCCAGCATGTTGGTAAGGCCCGTGTCATCGGTGTCCTCTGCCCTTCTTTCCATCCATTCTCCTATTTCGGGGCTCACCTTCCAACCTCCTAATGTTTCCTTCTGCATCCCTGACCTTCCCTCTAGCAGATCGTCATTAACCACTTATCCAGGAATATATCCAGAGTCTGCCCGTACCTGCTGAGATTTTCAGCGTGATTAGCTTTTTTAGGTCACGTAGTCCTGTGTTTATCACGCTCTAATTGTTTTGATTTGTTCCAAACCTATTACTTTCGGGTTTAATGGTTACTCCCTCTTCGTGATGTTATGGGATGTGGTGATCAGGAATTCAGTGTTTGCCCTGAAGTGTCACATCCTTCATGATTTAGTAGACCTAGATCATGCCCCATTTCTGCCTTCATCGTATCAAACTGAAGAAACCTAGAATTTTTAGTCTTTCCTAAAGACATCAGCCAGTCAGTCATATTTTTTGAGTCCTTACTGTGTGCAGAGCACTGTACTAAGGTCTTGGGAGAATGAAATATAATGATAAACAGACACACAATAAGCTTACAGTCTAGAGGGGGAGACAGACATTAATATAAATAAGGCTTCTCCAACCCCCAATCATCATCATCAATCATATTTATTGAGCACTTACTGTGTGCAGAGCACTGTACTAAGCGCTTGGGAAGTACAAGTTGGCAACATATAGAGACAGTCCCTACCCAACAGTGGGCTCACAGTCTAAAAGGGGGAGACAGAGAACAAAACCAAACATACTAACAAAATAAAATAAATAGAATAGATAGGTACAAGTAAAATAAATAAATAAATAGAGTAACATCTGTACAAACATATATACATATATACAATCATCCATCCATCCACAGTCTTCTATACTGTGAGCCCACTGTTGAGTAGGGACCGTCTCTATGTGTTGCCAGCTTGTACTTCCCAAGTGCTTAGTACAGTGCTCTGCCCACAGTAAGCGCTCAATAAATACGATTGATTGATTGATCCATCCTGGATGTCCTTCTCAGTTCCACCCGCCGGCGCTATCATGTTTTCCTAAAACCCAGCGGCCAGACCTGCATCTTATTTCTAGGTGTAGGAATGCCACCATGCGATATTGTCATCCAACTGTGCGTTTTGTTTCATCTTCTAGAGTGGAAGCTCCTCTAGACTGTAAGCCTTTTTTGGGCGGGGAATGTGCCTCTCAACTCTGTTGAACTCTTCCAAGCACTTAGGACAGTGCTCTGAACACAGTAGGCGCTCAATAAATACCAACGATGATTTCCTGTCTCTTCCCCTTATAGAGACTACAATCCGCCGAGCCTCTTTGCACAGCGTGCCATTGATTTAAAAGAACGGTCCATAGTGGTGCCAAATTATTTTTTCTGAGTCATGACTGATAACTACTCTTTATAATTGTGGTATTTGTTAAGCGCTTACTAAGTGCCAGGCACTTTACTAAGCACTGGGGAAGATACGAGCAAATCAGTTTGGATACAGTCCCTGTCCACATCGGGCTCACAGTCTTAATCACCATTTTACAGAAGAGGTAACGGAGCCTTAGAGAAGCAAAGTGACTTGCCCAGGGTCACACAGCAGACAAGTGGCTGAGCTGGGATTAGAACCCATGTCCTTCTCACTCCCAGGCCTGTGCTCTATCCACTAGGCCATACTGCTTCTCTTCCCTTCCCCACAGCACCTGTATATATGTTTGTACATATTTGTTACTCTATTTATTTTACTTGTACATATCTATTCTATTTATTTTATTTTGTTAGTATGCTTGGTTTTGTTCTCTGTCTCCCCCTTGTAGACTGTGAGCCCACTGTTGGGTAGGGACTGTCTCTATATGTTGCCAACTTGTACTTCCCAAGCGCTTAGTACAGTGCTCTGCACACAGTAAGCGCTCAGTAAATACGATTGAATGAATGAATGACAATTGGTGGAGCCGGGATTTGAATCCACGACCTCTGACTCCAAAGCCCGTGCTCTTTCCACTAAGCCACGCTGCTTCTCTTTAATACAAGCAATTATCCTGTCCCGCCTTGTTTACTATATAAGCCTCCTTGCTGACCTCCCTGCCTCTTGTCTCTCCCCACTCCAGTCCGTGTTTCACTCTGCTGCCTGGATCATTTTTCTAGAAAAATGTTCAGTCCATGTTTCCCCACTTCTCAAGAATCTTCAGTGTCCATCCACCACCAGATCATACAGAAACTCCTTACCATCGCTTTAAAGCACTCCTTTAAAGTGCTTTCCCCTTGCCCCTTCCTACGTCACCTCAGTGCTCTTATTTTACCACCAGCCTCGCACACTTCGCTCCTCTAATCATCATCATCAATCATATTTATTGAGTGCTTAGTATGTGCAGAGCACTGTACTAAGTGCTTGGGAAGTACAAATTGGCAACATATAGAGACAGTCCCTACCCAACAGTGGGCTCACAGTCTAAAAGGGGGAAGTCTAAAAGGGGGAATGCCTCTAATGCCAACTTACTGACTGTACCTCCAACTTGTCTATTTCGCTGGCGATCTCTCACTCATATCCTGCCTCTGGCCCAGCTTCCCCTCCCTCTTTATATCAATCAATCAATCGATTGATTGATTGATTGATTATATCTGAAAGACAGTCATTCTCCCCACCTTCAAAACCTTATTAAAGGACATCTTCTCCAATAGACCTTCCCTGACTAAGCCCTCACTTCCTTTTCTGAGCGTGGCTCAGTGGAAGGAGCACGGGCTTTGGAGTCAGAGGTCATAGACTGTGAGCCCACTGTTGGGTAGGGACTGTCTCTATATGTTGCCAACTTGTACTTCCCGAGTGCTTAATACAGTGCTCTGCACACAGTAAGCGCTCAATAAATATGATTGATTGATTGATTTAATCACCGCTCTGCCAATTGTCAGCTGTGTGACTTGGGGCAAGTCACTTAACATCTCTGTGCCTCAGTTACCTCATCTGTAAAAATGGGGATGAAGACTGTGAACCCCCTGTGGGGCAACCCGATCACCTTGTAACCTCCCCAGCGCTTAGAACAGTGCTTTGCACATAATAAGCACTTAATAATGCCATTATTATTATTATTTTCTCCCACTCCCTTCTGCATCACCCTTGCCCTTGGATTTTCACACTTTATTCACTCCATCCCTCAGCCCTATAGTGCTTAAGTATCTGTAATTCATTTATTTCTATTAATGTTTGTCTCCCCCTCTAGACAGTGAGCTCTTTGTGGGCCAGGAATGTGTCTCTCAATTCTGTCATATTGTATTCTATCAAGTGCTTAGTACAGTGCTAAGAGTCGAGGATGACACCAAGGTCGCGGGCTTGTGAGACGGGAAGGATGGTAGTGCCGTCAACAGTGATGGAAAAGTCAGGGAGAGGGCAGGGTTTGGGAGGGAAGATAAGGAGCTCAGTCTTCGACATGTTGAGCTTTAGGTGGCGGGCAGACATCCAGATGGAGCTGTCCTGAAGGCAGGAGGAGATACCAGCCTGGAGGGAGGGAGAGAGAGCAGGGGCAGAGATGTAGATTTGGGTGTCATCAGCGTAGAGATGATAGTTAAAGCTGTGGGAGCGAATGAGGTCACCAAGGGAGTGAGTGTAGATAGAGAACAGAAGGGGACCGAGAACTGACCCTTGAGGAAACCCAACAGTAAGGGGATGGGAGGGGGAGGAGGAGCCCTCAAAAGTGACTGAGAATGAATGGCCGGAGAGATAAGAGGAGAACCAGGAGAGGACGGAGTCTGTGAAGCCAAGGTTGGATAGTGTGTTGAGGAGAAGGGGGTGGTCCACAGTGTCGAAGGCAGCTGAGAGATCGAGGAGGATTAGGATAGAGTAGAAGCCGTTGGATTTGGCAAGCAGGAGGTCATTGGTGACTTTTGAGAGGGCAGTTTCCGTGGAATGTAGGGGGCAGAGATGGATGGAGATCACATCACGGTAGATGTGATCCCTGCCCACAAGGAGCTAACTGTCTGTCTCTCATTGATTCTGTCAACTACAGCAAATATATCAGCAAATATCTGAGTCAATTTGTGGAACTGTCGTTCTACTTTATCTTTAGTCTAAACTGTCTGCAGCACTCCTGAATTCCATTACCAACCTAAGTAGCTACAATTTGAGAGTTATTGAGATGAAATTCACTTGAAAAATGTTCAGAGACGTGCTGTAGGTAGAAATACAGAAATTTATTTCACATTCAGATGTTTGTTACACTTATTTGCCAGTCAATGCCAAAGCTGATTTTTTCCTCTTCAAGTTCACAATTATTTTAAAACATTTCTGTTTGATTTAACCCTGGGAATAACTGCCAAGTAGAAAGAGGCATTTTTCCCCTTTATTTTGCAAATTAGAATTGTGCATGTTTTTTTTCTTTCCCCCAGCAATTTAAACTTTATTGTAGTTCTTTACTAATATAGTTGTAGTGTTATAAGAAATTTCCATTGTAGCATATTAGTATAGATTGTCATTAACACAGACTAGAAGAAATCTGCCAGTTTGAGAACTGTCGTATAAAGTATAACCAAAGGATAATGATACAATCTAATATGAATTTAATACAATGGAAGCACAGAGCTAGAGAAAAACAAAAAAAAAAGAGAGGGGAATCACAAGAAAGAAAGAAAAATGGAGGGAGAGAGAGGAGGAAGGCAAGATGAAAGGAAGAGAAGAGGAAAACAGACAAAAAAGGAGGACAGGAAGGGGCAGAGAGGGGAGATGAGAAGCAGCGTGGCTCAGGGGAAAGTGCACGGCTTTGGAGTCAGAGGTCATGGGTTCAAATCCTGGCTCCTCCAATTGTCAGCTGTGTGACTTTGGGTAAGTCGCTTGACTTCTCTGTGCGTCCGTTACCTTGCTTAACTTCTCTGTGTGTCAGTTACCTCATCTGTAAAATGGGGAGTAAAGCTGTGAGCCCCCCGTGGGACAACCTGATCACCTTGTTACCTCCCCAGTGCTTAGAACAGTGCTTTGCACATAGTAAGCACTTAATAAATGCCATCAGTATTATGCATACATACATACATATTGATGCACAAGTGCACATCAACACATGTGAAACAGAAATGCTGCCAAGGATTCCTCATTTTTGCTTCCACTGATAATCGCCACTTCCATCGGGATCCATAGGCAACCCCATCTAGGTTGGCCCCTCTCGGACCAGACAGCCTAGCCGCCGCCATTGCTGCTTCCTCCTAGGTCAATCAATCAATCAATCGTATTTATTGAGCGCTTACTGTTTGCAGAGCACTGTACTAAGCGCTTGGGAAGTACAAGTTGGCAACATAGGTGACAGTGTAATCAGAAAACGGTGACCTGTATTCCAGATCCTTGGGCCTTCTCCTCATTTCCACCTATCCCATTCCTCCCCAACCTCCGTCACACCTCCCCTCGGCTGAGATGTATAAGCTTCTTAGCTGGACTTTTAATTAAAAATTTTAAAGATCAGTGTTCCCAGTAAGCTTTGGTTATGCGGGAGATTTTAAGCTGGAAGAAGATTCTGACCATTGGCTTTAAAGCCAGCCCTGTCTCTCTTCCTCCTACTTATCCACTCTCTTCACCCATTAAATTCCAGCTTGAAGTCTTTATTCCTCTCAAGCTACTCTACTCACTGTGCCCCTTTCTCATCTCCAGTGCCACCAACCTTGCTCACATTCTATCCCCTTCCTAGAGGACATGGGTAATCCAGCTCTGTCATATAATAATAATAATAATAATAATAATAATAATAATAATGACATTTATTAAGCGCTTACTATGTGCAAAGCACTGTTCTAAGTGCTGTGGAGGTTACAAGGTGAGCAGATTGTCCACAGTCTTAATCCCCATTTTACAAATGGGGTAACTGAGGCACAGAGAAGTGAAGTGACTTCACTTCTCTGTGCCCCTTTCTCATCTCCAGTGCCACCAACCTTGCTCACATTCTATCTCCTTCCTAGAGGACATGGGTAATCCAGCTCTGTCATATAATAATAATAATAATGACATTTATTAAGCGTTTACTATGTGCAAAGCACTGTTCTAAGCGCTGGGGAGGTTGCAAGGTGACCAGGTTGTCCACAGTCTTAATCCCCATTTTACAAATGGGGTAACTGAGGCACAGAGAAGTGAAGTGACTTCACTTCTCTGTGCCCCTTTCTCATCTCCAGTGCCACCAACCTTGCTCACATTCTATCCCCTTCCTAGAGGACATGGGTAATCCAGCTCTGTCATATAATAATAATAATAATAATGGCATTTATTAAGTGCTTACTATGTGCAAAGCACTGTTCTATGCGCTGGGGAGGTTACAAGGTGACCAGGTTGTCCACAGTCTTAATCCCCATTTTACAAATGGGGTAACTGAGGCCCAGAGAAGTGAAGTGACTTGCCCAGAGTCACACAGCTGACAATTGGTGGAGCAGGGATTTGAACCCATGACCTCTGACTCCAAAGCCTGGGCTCTTTCCACTGAGCCACGCTGCCATTTGTCTGCTGTATGACTTCAGGCAAATCACTTAACTTCTCTGTGCCTTAGTTACCTCCACAGTAAAGTGGGGCTTAAAACCCTGAGCTCCAAATGGAAAGGGACTGTGTCTAATCTGATTAGCTTGATTTTACCCCAGCACTTCAAACAGTACCTGCCACATATTAAACGCTTAACAAACACCATAAAAACAAAACCACCACAACAAAAAAAACCCACACCAAAAAACCTCCTATCCATTTCATGATCAACAAATCACAGGCCTTTTTGTCTTCAGAGTCTTTCTGAAGACTTTCACTGACTAAGACTGTGAGCCCACTGTTGGGTAGGGACTGTCTCTATATGTTGCCAACTTGGACTTCCCAAGCGCTTAGTACAGTGCTCTGCACACAGTAAGCGCTCAATAAATACGATTGATGATGATCTCCCTCTACGTTTGAATTTCCACCTGAGCCTTTCTATTCCACCTAAACTTTGAAGTCCTCACAAACCCTGTAGCACTTACTACATATCTTACATATTTTATTACTCCCTCTTATCTATAAGTGCCTCTCTCCCTTTTAGGGTGTGACCTCCTTGAGGGCCTGGATCATGTTTAGGAAGTGTATTTGTCTTTCCCAAGTGCTTTGGGTGGAGAAGTGGAGAAGGTAGTCAATAAATACCATTGATTGCTAGGAGCCTCCCCTGCACCAATTTCAACCAAACGTTGCCTTTCTGTCTCTGTGTCAAACAGAAACTCCTTCTCATCAGATTTAAGGCACTAATTGGCTTTCCCCCGTCTACTGTTCTCCTACTACTCTCAGCGCTTAGAACAGTGCTTTGCACATAGTAAGCGCTTAATAAATGCCATTATTATTCATCATCATCATCATCAATCGTGTTTATTGAGCGCTTACTATGTGCAGAGCACTGTACTAAGCGCTTGGGAAGTACAAATTGGCAACATATAGAGACAGTAATAATTATAATTATTATTACTCTCCAACTATAGCCCAGCCCTCACCCTTAACTTGGCGATGTGGCTCAGTGGAAAAGAGCATGGGCTTCAGAGTCAGAGGTTATGGGTTCTAATCCCGGCTCCGCCGCTTGTCAGCTGTATGACTTTGGGCAAGTCACTTCTCTGTGCCTCAGTTCCCTCATCTGTAAAATGGGGATAAAGACTGTGAGCCCCCCGTGGGACAACCTGATCACCTTGTATGCCTCCAGCACTTTAGAACAGTGCTTTGCACATAGTAAGCGCTTAACAAATCCCATCATCATCATCATAGTAATACCAACCTGCTTACAGTTCCTCCATCTCATTTCTTTCACCGCTGACCCCTCATCCACATCCCGCCTCTGGCCCAGGACTCCCTGTCCCTTCATATCTGGCAGACCACTATCGTGGAAGCCCTGCTAAAATAATATCTGGAGACGGTCCCTACCCAACAGTGGGCTCACCGTCTAGAAGGGGGAGACAGAGAACAAAACAAAACATATTCACAAAATAAATAGAATAAATAAGTACAAATAAAATAAATGAGTAATAAATATGTACAAACATATATACATATATACAGGTGCTGTGGGGAGGTGAATATTGTACTTCCCAAGCGCTTGGTACAGTGCTCTGCACACAGTAAGCGCTCAATAAATATGATTGAATGAATGAATGCATTTATTTTACTTGTACATATGTATTCTATTTATTTTATTTGGTTTATATGTTTTGTTTTGTTGTCTGTCTCCCCCTTCTAGACTGTGAGCCTGCTGTTGGGTAGGGACCGTCTCTATATGTTGCCAACTTGCACTTCCCAAGCGCTTAGTACAGTGCTCTGCACACAGTAAGCACTCAATAAATGCGATTGAATGAATGAATGCATTTATTTTACTTGTACGTATGTATTCTATTTATTTTATTTTGTTAATATGTTTTATTTTGTTGTCTGTCTCCCCCTTCTAGACTGTGAGCCCGCTGTTGGGTAGGGACCGTCTCTATATGTTGCCAACTTGGACTTCCCAAGTGCTTAGTACGGTGCTCTGCACACAGTAAGCGCTCAATAAATACGATTGAATGAATGAATGCATTTATTTTACTTGTCCATATGTATTCTATTTATTTTATTTGGTTTATATGTTTTGTTTTGTTGTCTGCCTTCCCCTTCTAGACTGTGAGCCTGCTGTTGGGTAGGGACCGTCTCTATATGTTGCCAACTTGGACTTCCCAAGCGCTTAGTACAGTGCTCTGCACACAGTAAGCTCTCAATAAATACGATTGAATGAATGAATGCATTTATTTTACTTGTCCATATGTATTCTATTTATTTTATTTGGTTTATATGTTTTGTTCTGTTGTCTACCTTCCCCTTCTAGACTGTGAGCCCACTGTTGGGTAGGGACTGTCTCTATGTGTTGCGAACTTGGACTTCCCAAGTGCTTAGTGCAGTGCTCTGCACACAGTAAGCGCTCAATAAATACGAATGAATGAATGAATCTCCAGGAGGTGTTTTCTAAGTCCTCATTTCCCCTATTTGCCCTGCTTTCTGGGTCACCTTTGCACTTGGGTGCACACCCCTTAAGCACTTCGATATACAGCTGGCCCCAGCCCCACATCATTTATGTACATAACCATATACTCTATCATTTCCCCTGCTGTAATTGATTTTCATTTCTTTTTCCCTCTCTAGACTGTGAGCTCCTTGTGGGCAGGGAACATCAATCAATCAATCGTATTTATTGAGCACTTACTGTGTGCAGAGCACTGTACTAAGCGCTTGGGAAGTACAAGTTGGCAACATATAGAGACGGTCCCTGCCCAACAGTGGGCTCACAGTCTAGAAGGGGGAGACTTCTAGATGACGTCTACCAACTCTGTTTTATTGTACTCTCCCAAATAATACAGTTCTTGGCACAGAGTAAGTGTTCAATAAATGCCACTGATTCACTGACTGGTCTATTCGCTTGTCTCCCCTTGCCCCCCTTAGCCTGGGGTCCCTGGCCTTCAATCCCAAAAGCCTCTTTTTTAATCAATCCCTTCTGGACAGCCCTCTCTGATTTACTGCAGGGGAAGGAGAGCAGTGTCCTTAGCTGGGGTCTTTAACACCCCTGGGAGCAACAGAGAAGCAGCGTGACTCAGTGGAAAGAGCACGGGCTTTGGAGTCAGAGGTCATGGGTTCAAATGCCGGCTCCGCCAACCGTCAGCTGTGTGACTTTGGGCAAGTCACTTAACTTCTCTGTGCCTCAGTTCCCTCTCCTGGAAAATGAGGATGAAGATTGTGAACCCCCCCATGGGACAACCTGATCACCTTGTAACTTCTCCAGCACTTAGAACAGTGCTTTGCGCATAGTAAGCGCTTAATAAATGCTATCATTATTATTATTATTATCAATCAGTGAGGTGAAACTATTGTTGTATTTTATTTTAAATGACACTTTATTAAGCGCTGCCAATGTGCCACACATTGTACAAAGTGCTGGGGTAGATACAGCACTTGTCCCAAGCTAGGCTCACAGCCTAGCCGGGAAGGAGTAAGATTTTACCCCCATTTCGCAGATGAGGAAACCGAGGCACAAAGAAGTAAAGTGACATGCCTGCACAACAGACAAGTGGCAGGGCCAGGATTAGAAACCAGGTCCTCTGACTCCCAGACAAGTGGTCTTTCCATTAGGCCAGGCTCCTTCTGATATTATTTGTCAGGATGAATAATTCTGTATGTAAGTGAATATATGGTAAATCTGTGTGCAGAACGCTGTACTAAGCACTTGGAAGAATACTTCAGGGTTGGTAGATGTATTACCTCCCAAGAAGGTGCTTACAGGCTAGAGGGGAGACAGACGTTAAAATAAACTATGAATATGTAAATAAAGTGCTGTGGGGCTGAGGTTGGGGTGAATAAAGGGCATAAATCCAATTTCAGGACAGTAATAATAATAATGTTGGTATTTGTTAAGCACTTACTATGTGCCAAGCACTGTTCTAAACACTGGGGTAGATACCAGGTAATCAGGTTGTCTCACGTGGGGCTCACAGTCTTCATCCCCATTTTACAGATGAGGGAACTGAGGCCCAGAGAAGTTAAGTGACTTGCCCAAGGTCACACAGCTGACAATTGGCAGAGCCGGGATTTGAACCCACGACATCTGACTCCAAAGCCCGGGCTCTTTACACTGAGCCACGCTGCTTCCTTATACTCTCTCAATACTCTCCCAAGCACTTAGAACAGTGCTCTGCACATAGTGAATGCTTAATAAATACCGTTGATTTATTGATTCCCATAGTTAGGGGCTGGAGGGCAGAGGAGGAGCCTGTGAATTGTATTTCTCAATCATTTAAAACACCAAATTGTACCTAGTTGGTGTTAAATTAATGCTATTACTGCTTAGTGAAAGATTTGTACTCCTATCACTTTTCAAAATCATTTTCATGGTAGAATGAAGTTGCTTTTAAGAAGTTTTCAATTATGTGAATGTGCATGTAATTTATTCATCTGTAATATATTTATATTTGTATATAAATTTATAATATATAAAATATTATATATATATTATATATTATATTATATATTATATTATATATAAATATATGCAAATATATTTTTTATATAAATTCCGAATTTATATTCATGTTTGTCTCCCCCTTCAAACTGTAAGCTCATTGTGGTAAGGAATGTGTCTGCTTACTGTCCTACTCTCCCAAGCACTTTACTACAGCACTTTACACACAGTAGGTGCTCAAAAAATACAGCCACTCTTGTTTTTAGTTTCCTTCCATCTTTAACCCACTTAATCTTCGGGGTATGGGCTGAACAAATAGAGTTTTTTGAAGATGTACCAAATGATAACAGTGAAACAGTAGGGTATTTCATGTAATTTGTAGGTTTAATGTTGTAAAACATTACAGTGTAATGCTGTTTAAAAGGGCCCAGCTGCTCTCAGAACTTGAGATTGATAACTTTCGACCCCATGACTCTAATTTAAATTGCTCCTCAACTCATGAGAGGAAAGGAAGCCCACAGGTTTGCAAGGAAGGGGAAGATCAAAGATGGGATGAAAGTGTTGATTCTCAGCCTAAACTTTTGTTCAAGGTAGATGCTTTAATTCTCTGGGGCCGAAGTCATTGATTCTTCTCATTCCTCCTGACTCATTAAGCTTTTAACTTACACATTAAAAGCTTCCTGCCTTACTTTGTCACCATACCAAGGGTCCTGGCTACTTTTGCTCCCTTGGAAAAGGTTGAGGATAAGAAGGTTTCTCTATGCTGTTTTTCCCCCCAGTAACTATCAGCATTTAACAGAGACTGGAAATTCTGTTTTCTCTTCCCATTTTCAGCGGCAGTAGCAGAAAGCCTGGACTTGACCCTTGAGATTAGGAAGGAGGAGGATATCTCCCTTTGAGGGGAGGAAAAGAGGAGGAAGAGGAGGCCACTCATAGCGGATTTCACTACCTTTACGGGACCTCTGACCGAACTTGAATTTACTGACACCCAGAAGGTAGGAGAGAGTCATATTTTATTCAGTTGTTTCTTAAAAAGGCCCTACCTAAAGAAGGTTTTCTTAGGGTAGTAGGCGTCATGCTAGCTATTCTGGGCAACATAAATGTAATGCGTTGTTTGCAAGTATATCATCGGTCCAGGTGCCACGGCAATCCGGACATTTAAAGAAATCATCAACATAAAACTGAATATTTGTGATTTGCAAGTGATTAAAAATCCTGTTCGGTGTACTCATCTAGTTATATTTTAGCCAATAAAGGCATTATAGACTTTTGATACATTTGTGATATCAAAGTTATGCTGATGTGGTATCAGCTCAGACTTCATTGTCTAGTAATGCTGCGTTATACTAAAACTAGAAAATAAACAAAGCTTTGTGTTATTAAAATGAGAAATGACAAAGGTTTTAAAGACTGAGAAAATTAGTAAAAGAGTTAAAATGTGAAATACGCTCATAGAAAAATTAACCTAGTTGTCAACCGGAGATATTCCTCTTTCTCAAGAGTGTTTGGCCTATAGTAAGCACTTAACAAATATGTCAATATTAATCAAACAAAAGGTTAGATTTGTTAAATGAGCTGCAGTTCTGTTTCCTTGCTATAGAGATCCCTTCCCCACAGCACCTGTATATATGTATATATGTTTGTACATATTTACTACTCTATTTATTTTACTTGTACATATCTATTCTATTTTATTTTGCTAGTATGTTTGGGTTTGTTCTCTGTCTCCCCCTTCTAGACTGTGAGCCCACTGTTGGGTAGGGACTGTCTCTATATGTTGCCAACTTGTACTTCCCAAGCGCTTAGTACAGTGCTCTGCACACAGTAAGCGCTCAATAAATACGATTGATGATGATGACACAGTCACCGTCCCACGTCTCAACCCCCATAATAATGATAATAATAATGATGTCATTTGTTAAGCACTTACTATGTGCAAAGCACTGTTCTAAGCACTGGGGAGGATACAAGGTGATCAGGTTGTCCCACGTGGGGCTCACAGTCTTCATCCCCATTTTACAGATAAGGTAACTGAGGCACAGAGAAGTTAAGTGACTTGCCCAAAGTCGCACATCTGACAATTGGCAGAGCTGGGGAAAGTTCTTGGATCAGGACAGTAGCAGTTTAGCTAGAGAGGAAAGGACAGCATTTAGCAATGTTGGGAAGGTAGAATCAAGGGGATTTGGTGACACATTGAATATGTTGGTTGTAAGAAAGAGGTGAGTCGAGATAATACAAAAGTTATGGGATTGTGAGATAGGATAGTGGTATTGTGGGTGATGGGAAAGACAGCGTCGGGTAGGGTTTGGGTGGAAAGATAGGGAATTCTGATTTTGGAGTTTGGGAGTTCTGTTTGGTTCATGGTGTCGGCAGGACAGAGATGTCTGGGAAGAGATGCCCCGAAGGCAGGAGAAAATGTTAGATTGCAGAGGAGAGCGATCAGGGCTAGAGAGGTACATTTGGGAATCACCACCTAAAGAAGATAGCCGAAAGCCTTGGGAGTGAATGAGTACTCCAAGGGAGTGAGTTTGGTTGGAGAATAGAATATGTTTGTACATATTTATTACTCTATTTATTTATTTATTTATTTTGCTTGTACCTATCTATTCTATTTATTTTATTTTGTTAGTATGTTTGGTTTTGTTCTCTGTCTCCCCCTTCTAATCAATCAATCAATCAATCGTATTTATTGAGCGCTTACTATGTGCAGAGCACTGTACTAAGCGCTTGGGAAGTACAAATTGGCATCACATAGAGACAGTCCCTGCCCAACAGTGGGCTCACAGTCTAAAAGGGGGAGACAGAGAACAGAACCAAACATACCAACAAAATAAAATAAGTAGGATAGAAATGTACAAGTAAAATAAATAAATAAATAAATAGAGTAATAAATATGTACAACCATATATACATATATACAGGTGCTGTGGGGAAGGGAAAGAGGTAAGACGGGGGGATGGAGAGGGGGACGAGGGGGAGAGGAAAGAAGGGGCTCAGTCTGGGAAGGCCTCCTGGAGGAGGTGAGCTCTCAGCAGGGCCTTGAAGGGAGGAAGAGAGCTAGCTTGGCGGGTGGGCAGAGGGAGGGCATTCCAGGCCCGGGGGATGACGTGGGCCGGGGGTCGACGGCGGGACAGGCCAGAACGAGGTACGGTGAGGCGATTAGCGGCAGAGGAGCAGAGGGTGCGGGCTGGGCTGTAGAAGGAGAGAAGGGAGGTGAGGTAGGAGGGGGCGAGGGGATGGATGGACAGCCTTGAAGCCCAGGGTGAGGAGTTTCTGCCTGATGCGCAGATTGATTGGTAGCCATTGGAGGTTTTTGAGGAGGGGAGTAATACGTCCAGAGCGTTTCTGGACAAAGATAATCCGGGCAGCAGCATGAAGTATGGATTGAAGTGGAGAGAGACATGAGGATGGGAGATCAGAGAGAAGGCTAGTGCAGTAGTCCAGACGGGATAGGATGAGAGCTTGAATTAGCAGGGTAGCGGTTTGGATGGAGAGGAAAGGGCGGATCTTGGCAATGTTGCGGAGCTGAGACCGGCAGGTTTTGGTGACGGCTTGGATGTGAGGGGTGAATGAGAGAGCGGAGTCGAGGATGACACCAAGGTTGCGGGCTTGTGAGGCGGGAAGGATGGTAGTGCCGTCAACAGAGATGGGAAAGTCAGGGAGAGGACAAGGTTTGGGAGGGAAGACAAGGAGCTCGGTCTTCGACATGTTGAGCTTTAGGTGGCGGGCGGACATCCAGATGGAGATGTCCTGAAGGCAGGAGGAGATGCGAGCCTGGAGGGAGGGGGAGAGAGCAGGGGCAGAGATGTAGATCTGGGTGTCATCAGCGTAGAGATGATAGTTGAAGCCGTGGGAGCGAATGAGGTCACCAAGGGAGTGCGTGTAGATCGAGAACAGAAGGGGACCAAGCACCGAACCTTGGGGAACCCCCACAGTAAGAGGATGGGAGGGGGAGGAGGAGCCTGCAAAAGAGACTGAGAAAGAACGACCGGAGAGATAAGAGGAGAACCAGGAGAGGACGGAGTCTGTGAAGCCAAGGTCGGATAGCGTGTTGAGGAGAAGGGGGTGGGCCACAGTGTCAAAGGCAGCTGAGCTGAGCTGAGCTTCTAGACTGTGAGCCCACTGTTGGGTAGGGACTGTCTCTATTTGTTGCCAGCTTGTACTTCCCAAGCGCTTAGTACAGTGCTCTGCACACAGTAAGTGCTCAATAAATACGATTGATTGATTGATTGACCCAAAACTGTGCCTTCAAGGATGCCTACAGTTAAGGATAGGAGCTAGAGGAGGAGCCTGCAAAAGAGACTGTGAAGCCACCTGAGAGATAGAAGAACCAGAAGAGGACAGTGTCAGTGAAGTGAGCCCTTCGTTGGGTAGGGACCGTCTCTATGTGTTGCCAACCTGTACTTCCCAAGCGCTTAGTACAGTGCTCTGCACACAGTAAGCGCTCAATAAATACGATTGAATGAATGAATGAATTCTCTTACTTGGAATGAATGAAGCCAAGATTGCTTAATGTTTCAAGGAGAAGGAAATGGTCCACAGTTTCAAAGGCAGCTGAGAGGTTTAGGGGGAGTTAGGAAGAAGTAGAAACTGTCAGGGCAAGAAGAAGGTCATTGGTTACCTTAGAGAGGGCAGTTTCTGTGGAGTGAAGGGGGCAGAAACCAGATTAGAGGGGATCTAGGAGAGAAGTGGAGATACCAAAGCAGTTGGATGTGAAATGTTGAACGTGTAGTCAAACACCATCTTGCTTCCTCCGCAGTTATTTTTTTCCCTCATTTTCATTTTAATCAATCAGTCAATCTATCAATCGTATTTATTGAGCGCTTACTGTGTGCAGAGCACTGTACTAAGCGCTTGGGAAGTCCAAGTTGGCAACATATAGAGACAGTCCCTACCCAACAGTGGGCTCACAGTCTAAAAGGGGGAGACAGAATAAAACCAAACATACTAACAAAATAAAATAAGTAGAATAGATATGTACAAGTAAAATAAATAAATAAATAGAGTAATAAATACGTACAAACATATATACATATATACATTTTACCTTTGCTCAACTAAGAAGAGATTCAAAAATTTCACTTCCACATCCCTGTGTCGCATTACTATTACACCACCGTAGATTTTAATTTGTATGAAAATTTTAAAATCCACGTCATGTGCCTTTTCTTGGAAGTAGAGCCAGGGCAAAGGCTGCATACTTCCAGTGAAGGAGCCTTTGTAAGCTCTTTGTTGGCTCTGGATTGTTTCTACCAACTCCATTATACTGAACTTTCCCAAGTGCGGAGTGTAAGACTGTACACACAGTAAGTGCTCAGTAAATACCGTTGATTGATTCTTTCAGGGTATAAGACAGCAATAACGTCTCTTTTACTTGAAACATATTTTAGTCATTTGAAACAGCTTGAAAATCCAAACGGCTCTTTCTTGTGTCCAGTCAGCATTAAAATACTGAACAGTTTTATTTTTCTATAATTAATCAGTGGTATGTAGTAAGCAGAGAAGCAGCATGGCCTGGTGGAAAGAGCATGGGCCTGGGTGTGAGAGGACCTGGGTTGTAATGTTGGCTCCTCCACATGTCTACTGTGTGACCTTGGACAAGTCACTCAGCTTCTCTGTGCTTCAGTTAGCTCATCTGTAAAATGGGGATTAAGTCTGTGAGCCCCAGGTGGAACATGGTCCAACCTGATTACCTGGTATCTACCTCAGAGCTTAGCACAGTGCCTGGCACATAGTAAGCACTTAACAAATGCCATTAAAATTAAAAAGTACATGCTAGTAAAAATAATAATTTTTGGGGTGTGCTATTTAAAGAACCCTATTTACATTTTAAGTGAGGTCACTGTTTTTAAAGAAGCAGCATAGCCTAGGGAATAAGAACACAGGCCTGAGAGTCAGAAGGACTCTAATTCCAGCTCCACATGTACCTGCTGTGTGACCCTGGGCAAGTCACTTAATTGCTCTGTGCCTCAGTTACCTCATCTGTAAAATTAAGGATTAAGACTGTGAGCCCCACGTGGGACAGGGACTTTGTCCATCCTGATTTGCTTGTATATACCCAAGAGCTTAGTACAGGGCCTGGCACATAGTCAGCACATAGCAATTACCACGATTATTATTATTTTCCCTGAATATGTCATGCTTTTTAATGATTTATAACTTATTCTTTTCAAAATCGTCTGTGGTAAATACTTCCAAAACCATTCCCAAAGGCACAGTCATCAATAATATATATATTCTCCTAGGAATCCATATTGTAGCTGAACTTGGAGACAAAGCAAGTTACTTCCTCAGGGATGTGGAATACTTTATAAGGGAAAGGGATGAGCCACAGTCCCTAAGGAATCAAACTGTTGATAACAATCTTGATTTTGTGTGTGCTAATATAGATCTATTTTGTTCTTTTCCACAACTATCACAACACATTTTAAACTGGGGCAGATCTTGTATGCAGATAATGGTTCTTATTAGACATTGTGGCATACGTGCTAATGTCTCTCTGGGTTTCTTGCAAATTTTTTATCTAACCATCAAAGTGGTCCCCTTCCTTCCTCTCCCCCTTGTCCCCCTCTCCATCCCCCCATCTTACCTCCTTCCCTTCCCCACAGCACCTGTATATATGTATATATGTTTGTACATATTTATTACTCTATTTATTTATTTATTTTACTTGTACATATCTATTCTATTTATTTTATTTTGTTAGTATGTTTGGTTTTGTTCTCTGTCTCCCCCTTTTAGACTGTGAGCCCACTGTTGGGTAGGGGCTGTCTCTATATGTTGCCAATTTGTACTTCCCAAGCGCTTAGTACAGTGCTCTGCACACAGTAAGCGCTCAATAAATACGATTGATGATGATGATTATGAGCAAGCTTTGAAAAACAAGCAAAAGCCAGAACATTTTAGAGGTTCTAGATATCTAAGACATTGACAGGTTAAACCAGATGCATCTCTGTGGCTTATGTTAAATAGCCTAAATGTGATCTTTTACTGATGCAAAATAATCTGATCTGTCTCTCATTGGGTGCTTTTTGTCAGTAGCAAGAATGTTATGTGTATTTTTTAATATTGTCTTTGACTACTGATGATTTGTTATAAACTGTTTTGAAATTGAATTTCAGTTTGAAATTGAAACTGAATTTGGGATTTGATAAAAGTGATAATGGAGTCTTCCTGTGGACAGCAGGTGCCTTCGGTCCTGAAACTCCAGGACCTGGAACCTGTTCAGAGGAAATGAACAGAGGGACAGGAATGTTTTCAGTGCTATATCCATTGTCATGTCCTTGTCAGTCTGCTTTCTGCTAGAAAAAGTCAGGCTGGAAAGCAAAGATGAGCGCAAACCAGGAACAGTGTTCAAGACAAAAACCCCAACAGGAGAGAGAGTTGGAACTAACAAGCGGCATAGCCTCATGAGTAAAGCACGGACCTGTATATATGTACAGATTTATTACTCTATTTATTTTACTTGTACATATTTACTATTCTACTTATTTTGTTAATAATGTGCATCTAGCTTTATTTTTATTTATTCTGACAACCTGACACCCGTCCACATGTTTTGTTTTGTTGTCTGTCTCCCCCTTCTAGACTGTGAGCCCATTGTTGGGTAGGGGCTGTCTCTATATGTTGCCAAGTTGTACTTCCCAAGCGCTTAGTACAGTGCTTTGCACACAGTAAGCTCTCAATAAATACGATTGAATGAATGAATGGGAATCAGAAGGACCTGGGTTCAAATTCCAGCTCTACCACGTGTTTTCTGTGTGACTTTGGGAAAATCACTTTACTTTGCTGTGCCTCAGTTACCTCATCTGTAAAGTGGAGAAGACTGTGAGCCCCAAGTGGGACATGGACTCTGTCCAACCTGATTTTCTTGTATGTACCCCAGTTCTTAGTACAGTGCCTGGCACATAGGAAGCACTTAATGATAATAATAATAATAATAATGATGACATTTGTGAAGCGCTTACTATGTGCCAAGCACTGTTCTAAGCTCTGGGGGTCACAGTCTTAATCCCCATTTTACAGATGAGCTCACTGAGGCCCAGAGAAGTTAAGTGAGTTGCCCAGAGTCACACAGCTGACAAGTGGTGGAGCCGGGATTAGAACCCATGACCTCTGACTCCCAAGCCCGCGCTGTTGCCACTGAGCCATGCTGCCATTAAAAAGAAATGGAGACTGGATGCAAAGAACAGCTGCTGCTTCTGTGACTGCCTGTAGCTCCTGATTGCTGGTTCCGTTTCACCTCAAGTGCTACGCCTGCTTGCTGCTGCTTCATCAATTCCATTTTTGCTGCTATTGTTATTGCTCAGATGAATACAGGATTAATAATAATATTAATCATAGCATTTATTAAGGGCTTACTATGTGCAAAGCACCATTCTAAGCGCTGGGGAGGTTAGCAAGGTGATCAGGTTGTCCCATGGGGGGATCACAGTCTTCATCCCCGTTTTACAGATGAGGTAACTGAGGCCCAGAGAAGTGAAGTGACTTGCCCAAAGTCACACAGCTGGCAAGTGGCAGAGGTGGGATTTGAACCCCTGACCTCTGACTCCAAAGCCCGGGCTCTTTCCACTGAGCCACGCTGCTTCTCCATTGATTAATGAAAATCAATCAGTGAATCATATTTATTGAGCACTTACTTTGTGCAGAGCACTGTCCTAAGTTCTCGGGAGAGTACAGTGATCATCAAAAAGAAATTAATTGCGCCTCCTTTCCCATTTCTTCTGTGGAGGGTGTTCATTCCCAGTCATTACCTTGTCGTCAGTGATTTAACGTAGTTTGGGTAAGTAGAAATTCCCATCTAAATACATTATTCATAGTATTAAATAGTACTGGTTTTTTATTGAAAAGAGAATAGACTTTATTTTATCAAAAAATATATCAGCGTTAGTATCATCGAGTATCTCCCCTTGTTTCACAGTGAGGGAAGAATGCTATTGTCCTTCTTAGCCCTGTAAAGTAGAGCAGCTTAAACTTTACCTCTTTTTCTAAAGAAAAAATTACTGAGGGGTTGCAGCCTGATTGGCAGCTTAATTGGTGTCCTGACTGCTGTGTTTTGGGAGGGACAGATCTGAGAAGAACTGAGCTAGGGTGATTCTTCCCTCTTGCACCGTACATGTTGTTTTCCAAGCCTTAAATTCTACTGGAAAAGCATTGGCGTAGGAGTCAGAAGATCTGGGTTCTAATCAATCAATCAATCAAATCGTATTTATTGAGCACTTACTGTGTGCAGAGCACTGTACTAAGCTCTTGGGGAGTACAAGCTGGCAACATATAGAGACAGTCCCTACCCAACAGTGGGCTCACAGTCTAGAAGGGGGAGACAGAGAACAAAACCAAACATACTAACAAAATGAAATAAATAGGATAGGTACAAGTAAAATAAATAGTGTAATAAATATGTACAATAAATTTGATCAGTTTAAAGCACTCAATCAGCTCACCTCACCACCTCGCGTTACTGATCTCCTACTACGCAGAGAAACAGCGTGGCTCAGTGGAAAGAGCCCGGGCTTTGGAGTCATAGGTCATGGGTTCAAATCCCAGCTCTGCCAATTTTCAGTTGTGACTTTGGGCAAGGCACTTTACTTCTCTGGGCCTCAGTTCCCTCATCTGGAAAATGGGGATGAAGACTGTGAGGCCCCTGTGGGACAACCTGATTGCCTTGTAACCTCCCCAGTGCTTAGAACAGTACTTTGCACATAGTAAGCACTTAATAAATGCCATTATTATTATTAGTAGTAGTATTATTACTACAGCCCTGCCCACACACTCCGTTCCTCTAATGCCAGTTTATCTGCTGTGCCCAAATCTCATCTATCTCGCTGCCAACCCCATTCCCACCTCCCTCCCCCTCCATATAGGCCAGACCACCACTCTTCCTACCTTCAAAGCATAATTAAGGTCACATCTCCTCCAAAAGGTCTAATCTGGGTTCTACTGACTTGACAGCATAAGAAGTACAGTCCTGGAGGGAGAGTAGTTTTCCAAAAGTGGGAAACCACTGGATCAGACCTTAAATTAAACTCCGCCAAATCCCTGAGTTTTGGATCATTTCCAGCCTCTCTGGAGCCAATGTCCCAAATGAGGTATGAAATTCATTAGTGGTTGGTAAATTCATTAGTGTCCGGTTGGCGTTGTCATTCACTTTAATTGAGGAGGCTAACTACTATCATCAAAAATAATGCTTTTCAGAACCTTGCAGGTGTCTCTAGGGCCGTATGTAAATTCTGAGTAATTACCTTGTCTTCCAAACTTCCCTTTTGATATTTCAGTAAAATTGTTCGTAGGTTTTTAAACTGATGTGGTGTCTTGGGCACTGAGACAACTGCTATGCCATGTTAGGTGACACAGTAAATTATTCAGTGGTATTTATCGAGTGCTTACGGTGTGCTCTAGGGAGAGCTGGTAGACCGTGATTTCTGCCCTCAAGGTGCTTATAGTTTAGCAGTGGAAACAGACATAAACATTAATTGCAGGTAAGAGGTTACACAATTAAGTGCTCTGAGGATGCAGGTTGAGTGATTAAGAGGTGGAATGAAGCACAAAGGCAAGGTGCTGTATGTGTGTGTGTGAAGGGGGAAACAGGATTCGGGAATGGGAAGGGGCAGAAAGCCAGATTGGTGATCAAAAAAAGGGAATTAGAGGAGAAGTGGTGGCAGCAGAATTCAAGGGGTTTGGACAGGAATGGTAGGAGAGAGATGGGGTGATAGTGGAGGAGACAGTGGGGTCAAGGAAGGGTTTTTTTTAGAATAGGAGATAAACAGAAATGTTTGAAACTGTAGCGAATGCCCTCCCTCTGCCCATCCACCAAGCTAGATCTCTTCCTCCCTTCAAGGTCCTACTGAGAGCTCACCTCCTCCAGGAGGCCTTCCCAGACTGAGCCCCCTCCTTCCTCTCCCCCTCGTCCCCCTCTCCATCTCCCCATCTTACCTCCTTCCCTTCCCCACAGCACATGTATATATGCTTGTACATATTTATTACTCTGTTTATTTATTTATTTTACTTGTACATATCTATTCTATTTATTTTATTTTCTTAATATGTTTGGTTTTGTTCTCTGCCTCCCCTTTCTAGACTGTGAGCCCACTGTTGGGTAGGGACTGTCTCTATATGTTGCCAACTTGTACTTCCCAAGTGCTTGGTACAGTGCTCTGCACACAGTAAGCACTCAGTAAATATGATTGATAGATTGGAGAGTGAGCAGTTAAAGAGAAGTAATTTGTGTGCACAATTTTTAATTTTTTATAGATCTTAAATATTTTACATGATAATAATAATGGCATTTATTAAGTGCTTACTATGTGCAAAGCACTGTTCTAAGTACGGGGGAGGTTACAAGGTGGTCAAGTTGTCCCACAGGGGGCTCACAGTCTTCACCCCCATTTTACAGATGAGAGAACTGAGGCCCAGAGAAGTGCCCAAAGTCACATAGCTGGCAAGTGGCCGAGGCAGAATTTGAACCCAGGACGTCTGACTCCAAAGCCCGTGCTCTTTCCACTGAGCCACGCTGCTTCTCTGTGAATGATGCCTCCCATCCCAAAACATCCCATTATTTCACAAACATTCTTTAGGATGTGATGGTTCAAAGAAAAATCAGAGCATTTAGCTGCTCTAGTTGGGATCATTTTTGGGTTATTAGCGACACAGGGTCTCTTCATTTCAGTGAAAGCTCTTTTGTTCAAAGGTATTCTCTGAAATTCCAGAAGTACCTGGTTGATTCATTTTGCTTCCCTAGAAGTTCATGCTTAATTTCTTTTCTTTCTTCTGAACAGTAATTTTAGAAGCCACAAATGGGCAGAAAAGACTCTTCCACTGCAAGACTTCCTGTTGAACAATACAGAAAGCAGATTGGTAAGCAATATGATTTTCTCTGGGTGGTGTTCTCAGAGTATTTTTAAAGCCAGACAATATAGTGATGTGCATGGCTTTGAGAAAATGCACAAGCTGTATGACATTGGGACATTGTATTGAAGGCTATATTTCATATTGTGGAAGGTGAAATACCTGGGGAGTTTCAATATCCTGCTTTCTAGAAGCAGAGGAGTGGATTAGATGACTTGGCTAGTTCACTCTAAAATTGAGGATTTAACAAATTTATTTAGCTGTGGTATTAAGCTCTTACTAGGTGCCAGGCATTGTACTAAGTGCTGGGATCAATATAAGATAATTGGGCTGGACACAATCCCTGTCCCATATGGGGCTCACAGTCTTATCCCCATTTTAAAGATGAGGTAACCAGGGCACAGAAAAGTGACTTGCCCAGGGTCACACAGCGGACAAGTGGTAGAGCCAGGTTTAGAGCCCACATCCTCTAACTCTCAGACCCTTGCTCTTTACAACTATTCCACACTGCTTCTCAGTTTATTTAAAGAAATCATTACAGAGTCTGAAATAGTGTCATTTTTCCTTAATATTTTCCAGTATTTGTGGTACAGCTAATATATTTCAGAGGCAAAGATCATTCTTTGTGCTCCATTGCAGCCTATGTTCAATTTGGGAAAGTCATCAGTTAGTGTATTGGAAAAACTAATCTACCTGTTCCCTAACTATTTGGAAGTTTTGTAATGCTGAAAGGTGTACATTTCCTTCGAATTTGGCCACAGAGTTATTCTAAATTATATTTTAGTTTTTGCATACAGGAATATAGGGTCTGCGTCTAATGTCTATGTCTAATGTATGTGCATACCCGGTGCACAAGCTTTCTATTTTTTATTTGAGCACTGTGTGGGGTTGCTCTTTGTTGAACTATTCTGTCAAAGTTTTGAAGCCAAATACCAAAAGATATCCTTTAGTGAATCCATTTTGATTGCTAGCATTTACTTGCTAATTGTCTCCATATGGTTATAAGCCAGATTTTTGACATTCCATTGGGCCCTTGTCAGCCATTTTGGGGGCATTTGTATATAAACTCTCTGGGCAGGATTGTCACAAAGGGGTTGTCAGGGATCTCACCTCCATAACATCGCCAAGATCAGCCCTTTCCTCTCCATCCAAACTACTACCTTGCTGGTTCAATCTCTCCTCCTATCCTAACTGGATGACTGCATCAGCCTCCTCTCTGATCTCCCATCCTCCTGTCTCTCCCCACTTCAATCTGTACTTCACACTGCTGCCCGTATCATCTTTGTGCAGAAACGCTCAGGGCATGTTACTCCCCTCCTCAAAAGTCTTCAGTGACTGCCAGTCAACCTATGCATCAAGCAAAAACTCCTCACCCTGGGCTTCAAGGCTGTCCATCCATCCCCTCGCCCCCTCCTACCTCACCTCCCTTCTCTCCTTCTCCAGCCCAGCCTGCACCCTCCACTTCTCTGCCGCTCACCTCCTCACCGTACCTCGTTCTCGCCTGTCCCGCCGTCGACCCCCGCCCGACATCCTCCCCCTGGCCTGGAATGCCCTCCCTCTGCCCATCCGCCAAGCTAGCTCTCTTCCTCCCTTCAAAGCCCTACTGAGAGCTCACCTCCTCCAGAAGGCCTTCCCAGACTGAGCCCCCTTTTTTCACTTCTCCTCCCCATCCTGCCCGCCCTACCTCCTTCCCCTCCCCACAGCACCTGTATATATGTTTGTACAGATTTATTACTCTATTTATTTTACTTGTACATATTTACTATTCTATTTATTTTGTTAATAATGTGCATCTAGATTTATTTTTATTTATTCTGACAACCTGACACCAGTCCACATGTTTTGTTTTGTTGTCTGTCTCCCACTTCTCGACTCTGAGCCCGTTGTTGGGTAGGGACCGTCTCTATATGTTGCCAAGTTGTACTTCCCAAGCGCTTAGTACAGTGCTTTGCCCACAGTAAGTGCTCAATAAATACAGTTGAATGAATGAATGAATGATTTGCTGTTGAGCATTTGCCGACTGGTCACTCCCTGCAGCCGACCCAGATTTTCATCACCAGAGGCAATTTGGCAGCAGGATTTCCTTAGTAATCTGGGTGATGATTGAACAGGGCTGGAATGCCCTCCCTCCAAACATCCCCCAAACTAGCTCTCTTCCTCCCTTCAAAGCCCCTCTGAGAGCTCACCTCTTCCAGGAGGCCTTCCCAGACTGAGCCCCCCCTTATCCTCTGCTCCTCCTCCCCTCCCCATCACTCGCACTCCCTCCCTCTGCCCTACCCCCTTCACCTCCCCAAAGCATTTGTGTATATTTGTGCATATTTATTGCTCTATTTTATTAATGATGTGTATATATCTATAATTCTGTTTATTTTGATGGTATTGACACCTGTCTACTTGGTTTTTTTTTGTTGTCTGTCTCCCACTTCTAGATTGTGAGCCTGTTGTTGGGTAGGGGCTATATCTGTTGCCGAATTGTACTTTCCAAGTGCTTAGTACAGTGCTCCATAAATACGATTATGGAGTAATAAATACATACAAAATAAATAAATAAATAATAATAATAATAAATAATATATAAATACAGTTTAATACTGTATTAAATACAGTAAGTGCTCAATAAATACGATTGAATGAATGAATGGATTCTTGACCAGTGCCCCAAGCCAGGGAGAAATGATTCCATTAACTGGGTCCAGTCACAAAGTTACCACCTTCACCCTCCCATCTCTGAATCAGGGAGGGTATGTAATTCTACTCCCTAGATTTTACCCCAACTCAACCACGGCCTGCTGGGTGACTTTGGGGAAGTCACTCCACCTCTCTGATCTTCCGTGTTCTCATCTTTAAAATGGGAATAATAATGATGATGGTGGTTGTTAAGCACTTACTATGTGCTAAGCACCGTTCGAAGTGCTGTGGTAGATACAAGGTAATCAGGTTTTCCCACCTGGGGCTCACAGTCTTAATCTGCATTTTCCAGATGAGGTAACTGAAGCACAGAGAAGTTAAGTGACTTGTCCAAAGTCACACAGCTGTTAAGTGGCGGAGCCAGGGTTGGAACCCACGTCCTCTGCCTCCCAAGGTCATGCTCTTTTCAGTAAGCCACACTCCTCCTCTGCTGCTTCTGAGATAATTTGCTCTCCCTACCTCTTATATCATGAACTCCGTATGGGAAAGGGATGGTGTCTTGCATGGTAATTTGGTGTTTACCTCAACACTGAGCACCTTGTAAGCACTTTATAAATTCTTAGCTTTTTTATTATGCAAATCCCTTAGAGGGTCTCTCTGTGGTTTTCTTGGCAATCTTGCTAAGCGTGTTGATGACTTCTGTATTCTGCATTATGTAGTCCAGGGAAGGATCACAGTTGATGACATCATGAGCAACTTGTTGCAAACCACAGCAGACAGTTTTCCATGGCAAATGTGAGGGGGCAAACTGGGTCAAGAGAAATGAGGAGGCTGAGATTTTCCACAGCAGTGCAATAACGTAGCTTTGTTATTTTTTCCCAAAGTGATTTTTTTAATGCCACCGATGTAATCGTCTGCCTTGTAGAGATATCGAACAGCTAGATGGAAAAATAAGAAAAAAAGTTGATGCCTTTCTAAATACCACAAGATGGAAACAAAAGGTTATAGTTTGAAGTATGTTAATGAAAATGGTTGATGACTTGTGTGCCTGATCTGGTGCTTCCCCTGAGCAGTAGACTGTTTTCTTTCTGACAGAGGGAGCCTGGCTGCTCAGCATATGGATTCATTTTTTCATTCATTCATATAGATTGAGCACTTATCGTTTGCAGAGCGCTGTACTAAGCGCTTGGGAAAGTACAACAATAAACAGTGACACCCCCTACCCACAACCAGCTTGTTTCCTACATGTAGGAGGCATATTCACCTCACGTGTTGTGAAGAAGTGGTTTTCAAATGGATCTTAAAAAGAAGATGCAGTGGTAGTGTATCCATCTCACTATGAGATCCGGTGAATCGGGTAGTAAGATGAGCCCTTATCCCCCACCCACACCCTTCCTTTTGATCCCACAATATTTTTTTTTTTTGCTCATTGTTCCTGTGCACAATAGCACATTGAATAATTTATTGTGGTCCACTGGAAGCAACCATATGTCTCTTGAGGAAAAGCACTATTTTCTGAAACTTTTGTTTCATTACATCCTTAAAAATTTCCTCTGTCCTCTGGGTTTTCTCCCTGGATGCAGTGCTTGGGAGAATAATAATGAGGGTAGTCGCCAAGCGCTTATTGCGTGTCGGGCACTGTGCTAAGCGCTGGGGTGGATGAAAGGGTAGCAACGTGGCTTAGTGGGAAGAGCACGGGCTTGGGGACCGTTGTCTGTATGTTGCTGGTTTGTACTTCCCAAGCGCTTAGTCCAGTGCTTTGCACACAGTAAGCGCTCAGTCAATACAATTGAATGCCTGAATGGAGTCAGAGGTCGTGGGTCATTCCGGAGAGTTTCCAGTACTCTACCAGTCATGACGACAGGAGGGAGAGTCAAGCAGAGGCCTGTCCATTCCATTCCTAGCTTGGCCAGTGGCTAGCGGAAAGAGCACGGGCTTTGGAGTCAGAGGTCATGGGTTCGAATCCCGGCTCCGCCACATGTCTGCGGTGTGACCTTGGGCAAGTCACTTAACTTCTCTGAGCCTCAGTTACCTCATCTGTAAAATGGGGATTAAGACTGTGAGCCCCACGTGGGACAACCTGATCACTTTGTATCCCCCCAAGCGCTTAGTGCTTTGCACATAGTAAGCGCTTAACAAATGCCAACATTATTATTATTATTATTATTATTATTATTATTATTATTATTAGTGAGTGAAGGCAATCTGCTACAGGTCAAAACTCACGTGTGCTGGGCAGCCACGGCATGGGAGAAAGTCAAGGGCGGAGACTCATCTACTGCATGGAAGGAGGCAACGGTAAACCGCTTCCGTATTTTTACCAAGAAAACACTACGGATACACTACCAGACGATTGCAGATGAAAGTGGGCTGTTCTGGGAGAGATGCGTCTATGGCATCATTATAGATCGGACACAACGTGACAGCAAAAGACAACAACCGGGTTTTCAGTCGTCCGATTTCAGCTCCCATTCCCCACCGGTTAAGCTTCTTCTCCGTTTCAAAGCTCAGCTCAGATCAGACCATCTCCTGATATCCTATTTTGATTTGGTTGGCAAGAATGTTTGGCATGTTTAACTAGTGCTTCCTCCCTGCACCTGTTGAACAGTGAAACAGAAAAAATAAATGCAGACAAAGCGAGAGTTAACAGCAACAAATAAAATCCAGCTCTTCCAGCCCGAAACCACAATCCAAAAAGAAAAATGGGTAATACTGTGAATAGCATTCCTTTCTTCTAGCGAGTGGCTATTATGCATTTTGAAGCATTGCACCTAATGCTCTGTAGGTACTTAATATTGCTAAATCTTGATTACCTGTGATATAGAAGATACAGATAGCACAGACAAAGCTAAAATCGTAGATTACTAAAATATGGCTATTGATGTCAATATCCTGTTCTGGAATCCATTTAATCTCAATAGTAGAGTTAATTTATTGGATTTCATGTTCTCTCAGGATAGGGGTGCAAACAATCCATAAAATATCTAAAGGCCAACAGCACTGAGGGAGAAGAGGAGAAAGAAGTAAAGGGAGTCAATGGTTGACAACCCTGAATATACCATATAGATTTAAATGCCAAATAAAAACATCAGGATAAACTGTGTTCCTCTGTCAACCCCTCAAAAGGTGCCTGGATACGACTGACACATGTAAATATGATGCATGCTTGATTTAAAGTATCCATCCATTTAAGGCCTCATTTTCCTTTGAAAACCCCACTTGTTTTAAAGAAAAGAAAGCAATCATTGTCTTATAATGCTCTCAGACTTTTACAGTTAATAAAAATTCCAATTCTTGTTTAGGGAACTAATTGACTATCTTCTAATTAAATCTTTGTCAGGGGTGCTTTTACTGTAATAACTATTTCACCTCTAAATATATATGGCCACATACAAACAGATGTATTTAGTGGAATGGCTTTCCTGGTGAGGAAGGAAGGGCATACTGAAGGAAATTATTGCTTCTCCTTGTCCTTGTCCATCTCCTCCTTTTCCTCTCTCCTCCTCCTCCTCCTCTTCCTCCCTCTACCTCTTCCTCTTCTTCTTCCTTCTCCTTCCCCTTCCCATCCAAACCCTTTCTTCCCACCCAAACCCTGTCCTATCCATCAGTGGTAATTATTGAATGCTTACTATGTGCAGAGCACTGCCATAAGCGCTTGCGAGAGTACAGTACAAAAGACTTGGCAGGCAGGTTCCCTGCCCTCAATCATCATCATCAATCGTATTTACTGAGTGCTTACTGTGTGCAGAGCACTGTACTAAGCGCTTGGGAAGTACAAGCCCACAATGAGCTTACAGTTTAGAGGGGGAGACAGACGTTAATCTAAATAAATCATTTATAATAATATAATTTATGCAAGGGAATATAAGTGCTGTTGGGGTGAGGTTGGGGAGACTATAAAATATTCAAAGGTCACAGAGCCAAGGGCATGGGTGAGGCAGGTCAGAACTCTGTGTGATAGTTAATGGCATCTCATTCCCCTTGGTTGAACGTAGTGCATTGTTTTTGCTTCCTTCAAGTATCAGGGAGCAGAAGCAGAAGCAGCATGGCTCAGTGGAAAGATCACGGGCTTTGGAGTCAGAGGTCATGGGTTCGAATCCCAGCTCCGCCAATTGTCAGCTGTGTGACTTTGAGCAAGTCACTTAACTTCTCTGGGCCTCAGTTATCTCATCTGTAAAATGGGGATTAAGACTGTGAGCCCACCGTGGGACAACCTGATCACCTTGTAACCTCCCCAGCGCTTAGAGCAGTGCTTTGCACATAGTAAGCGCTTAATAAATGCCATTATTATTATTATCAGGGAAATTAAAATGGACCTCTACCATCTCCCTCTTTCCCCCAGTAGGTGGCATGTACTACCATGTCTTTCCCATCACTGTAGACAATACCACTATCCTCCCCATCTCACAAGCCTGAAAACAGTGCCATTATCCTTAATCAATCAATCAATCGTATTTATTGAGCGCTTACTGTGTGCAGAGCACTGTACTAAGCGCTTGGGAAGTACACGTTGGCAACCTATAGAGACAGCCCCTACCCAACAGTGGGCTCACAGTCTAAGAGTTGCAAGACACACATTTCCTGACCTCAAGGAGGTTAGCATTTGATGTACTCCAGAAGACCTGGGAGATAAATGATAACTAAAAAAGTAATAACTTTGAAGCCATTCTTACGCATGTTCAGACTTTTAAAAATAAAATATCATCACCATTGTCATAATATTTATTGAATGACTTTGAGATTAAAAGTCTTGAACTACATGCTGAGGATGATAATTCCTTTACTCAATAATTTTTCAATTTCAAAGAATCGTTATTATCAGTAGCCTTTATTGTGAGCCCCTCGTGTATAGCGCTCACTGTGAAACATTTTGTGAACAGAAAAAAGAAGTGAAAGATGTGTTTCCTGCCCTCAAGGAACTTACACTCAGGAGAGGAGGATACAAACTGTCAAATGTAAAATAGGTAAAATAATAAAGTAGTAGGAGAATACATGCAAGTGATTTTTAAAAAAGTAACATATAACCAAGAAAGTGGTGGGATGAGACAGAGAGTGCTTCACTGAAGGAGTTGACGCTTTAAATGACCTTGAATACATGGGAGGCTCAGAATATACTGGAGCTGAGCGGGAAAGGAGTTCAGTATGGGGAGAAAGAGGTGAGGAGGGATTCAGAAATGGGTGGTTAGAACCGGTACTGTTAGAAGATTAGTTTGAGAAGAATGAAGAGCGTGAGTTGACATACAGTGGGAGCTGAGATTGGCTAGGTAAGAGAAAGACACTCAAATGATGGAGAATTCTAGGACCTGTGGTTAAGGATTTTCATCCTATGGGATAAGTAGTCAGAGGAGACTTCTGAGGGGAGAATGATCAGTTTTACGTAAGATAGATTGAAAAGGGAAGAGGTTCCAGGCATAGACACTAGCAAGGAAGCTGTTTGAGTAGCTCAGCCTGGAGGTGAGGAGAGCTGGAATCAGGATGTGGTGGAAAGTGGGGACAGGGAGAGGCAGAGCTGAAATATTTCAGAGGAAGAACCAGCAGGATTTAGAGAGGAATTGAATGTGAGAGATAATCACAGGGAGGAAGGAGTCAAAGAGGCCCCTGAAATTGTGGGTGAACGGGGAAGATCGTGGTGCTAACAATGATAGGAATATTAGAAAGAGGAAAAAGTTTAGGAAAATATAAATTCTCTTTTTTTTCCAACATACTGAGTTTAAGGTAATGGCAGAATGGAGCGCGACATATTTTGCCGGAAGAATTCATTGGAAATCTTGGTGAACCCAAACTCACTAGAGATGAGAGGGCGACATCTAGATTTCTGGGAGCCCAGAGAGTTTCACCTGTAGATAAGTTTGGCTATTACTTTTCTAGACTTGGTTTTTGGTTTATAGGTGGCTCTAATGTCATCACCATACTCTTGTCTTTTGAAAAACCACGGTACTTCTTTGGTTTTCTGCTTCTGTGTCTGTTAATCCATTTCCTCCCAAAATGGCAGTTATCTGCTGGGCTTTGTGAAGTGTTTCAAAAGTGTGCACATATTTTCTTATGTATGACCGTCTAGGACATAGTGAGGTACACAAAGCCACTCCTAGATTCTCTTCTCAAGGACCTCTTATGACGCAAATAGCCTTTTTAGTTGACAGTGTTCCCAGAAGAGTGGAGTTGTATTCTATTTACCCATCTTCAGGTTCTATTTCATATCTCCCTGCAGGGTTGCATTAAAAAAAGAAAGACTTATTGCACATTCTTATTTTATCATGCAGATCCTGAGAAAAAAGGGTAACCAGACTTTTTCATCTCTGACATTAATGGCCACATCATTAAAAATTAATTCAGTATCTTGAATTTTTCAAAGTTGCCAAAGTATCTGGTGTCCAGGACTATAGACCATGTCAGACACATTGTACAGTCAATGAATCAAATAGAGAGGACTTTGCTGGTATTGAGTTTCTGCACTTCTTTATTGATGTGCTGCAAAGATCATGTCCACTTTGCAGTGTTTTGATCTGATGAGAGGCAACATGGCATAGTGGATAGATCATGGGCTGGGAGTTAGAAGGACCTGGATTCTAATCCCACTTCTGCCATTTGTCTGCTGTGTGACCTTGGGCAAGTCACTTAATCTCTCTATGCCTCAGTTACCTGATCTATAAAATGGGGCATATCTTCGGGCATAGTCATCTATAAAATGGGGATTGAGACTGTGAGCCCCGTGTGGGATAGGGACTGATTAGCTTGTATATACCCCAGCACTTAGAACGTTGTTTGACACATAGTAAGCACTTAACATATACCATTATTATTATTACTATTCTTGTCATTAAGCTGCTTGTGTTCTCCCCCTCTAGGCTGTAAGATCCTTGTGAGCAGAGAACATGTCTACCAACTCTGTTATACTCTTCCAAGTGCTTAGTACAGTGCTCGTCACACACAGTGAGCCCTCAATTAATGTCATTGATTGATTCATTGGGAGGGCAGCTAGTGGTTGAAGAGGATAGGCATGACTTCACCTCATGGCCTTCTCTAATGAGGTGCGGGGAAGGCTGGGAGACTTGTTTTTTGATGGAAAATTATTTTTAGGGAAGGAATTAAGTACAGTCTTGCATGAAGAGAAACAGGCACCAGACATCTTATGTGACAAGTACTCCAGGCAAACCGCCAAGTAATCGAAAGAAAGAAAAAAAACAGGTTTAGCTCTTTTGCTCCATTCTTCTTTTAACATCGCTTTCCACTAGCTGTAATTTATTTCAATGTCTGCCTCCCCCAGTAGATTGTATGCTTACTGAAGGTTGGGATCATTTATCCAACCTATTGTACTCTTTCAGGTGATTAGTACAGTGCTCTGCAATAATAATTCAATAGTCATCATCGTCATCATCAATCGTATTTATTGAGCGCTTACTGTGTGCAGAGCACTGTACTAAGCGCTTGGGAAGTACAAATTGGCAACATATAGAGACAGTCCCTACCCAACAGTGGGCTCACAGTCTAAATGGGGGGGGGGGGGGGGAGTCATATAATAGTCATATAATATTATATACTATTATATGACTATTATTATAGTCATATAATAGTATATAATATTATATGACTATTATATTATTATTATAGTCATATATTATATATATTATATTATAGTCATATAATAATAGTCATATAATAGTCATTCAATAGTCATTATAATAATCATCATATTAATAATAGTCGTGGTATTTGTTAAGCACTCACTACGGGCCAAGCACTTTAGTAGGTACTGGCATAGTTACAAGTAAATTAGGTCAGACACAGTCACTTTCCCATAGAGAAGCAGTGTGGCTCAGTGGAAAGAGCATGGGCTTTGGAGTCAGGGGTCATAGGTTCGAATCCCAGCCCTACCAATTGTCAGCTGTGTGACTTTGGGCAAGTCAGTTAACTTCTCTGTGCCTCAGTTCCCTCACCTGTAAAATGGGGATTAAGACTGTGAGCCCCCCCCCGTGGGACAACCTGATCTCCTTGTAACCTCCCCAGTGCTTAGAACAGTGGTTTGCACATAGTAAGCACTTAATAAATGCCATCATCATCATTATCATTATTATTATTATTGGGCTAACAGCGTAAGCAGGAGAGAGAACAGGTGAGGAAATTGCAGGTGAGGAAATTGAGGCACCGAAAAGTGAAGTTGTGGACCGAGGATTAGAACTCAGGTCGTCTGATTGCCAGGCCTACGCTCTTGGCACTAGGCCATGCTGCAGCTAGACTTTTCTTATGCCGTCGAGTCATTTCCGACCCATAGTGACACCACAGACACATCTCTCCCAGAACGGCCCACTCTCCTTCTGCAGTCGTTCTGGTAGTGTACCCATAGAGTTTTCCTGGTAAAAATATAGAAGTGGTTTACCATTGCCGCCTTCCACGCCGTAAACCCGAGCCTTCTCCCTCAACTCTCCCATGCCGGTGCTGCCTAGCGTGGGTGAGTTTTGACTTGTAGCAGATTGCTTTCCACTCGCTAGCCACTCGCCAAGCTAGGAATGGAATGGAAAGGCTTCTGCTTGACTCTCCCTCCTGTAGCCGAGACTGGTAGAGTAATGGAAACTCTCCAGGTGTGACCCTGACACCAGTAGTAGGCGTTCAGTAAGTGCTGTTGGATTGAACGTCTTGTTAGCTTTAAGACAACTTCCCCCAGACACATGCGAGTCAAGCTTTATAGTTATTTTGGACTGAAACTCTGTTCATAGCAACTAGAGAAACTAATAATAAAAGCAGTACCACTGCAATCCTGGATCCTTTTTTTCCCTCACATCTTAGAAATCTGAGGGAAAACGGCTTCTTCTTCATCTCAGGGATCTGAAACCGTGTGTTTTAAAGGAAAAGTTCAAGGTGGTCTATCTAAGAAAAATGTATTCTGCTAGGAGACCAAAAAAGCTGCTTTAGATCTGCAAAGAGGAGTGCTCAGGATCCACAGGATGCCCATATACATAAAAAAATCCATTCAACACACGCAAGGTTCTTAAGGTTCCTTCTTGGAACTTTTCTGTTTTCAAGTTCAAAGTTCTTTTGGCGGCCACCCCATGTGAATGTACAAAATTCCTCGTGACTCCTCTTGATTGATTGAGAAGGGCATCTGCGTTTTCTCCCAAAGTTGGTCGTGGGTCTTCTCAGCTCCGCATGAAAGGTCACCTACAGAGAAACCCCTGGTTGGAAGCAAGACCTGAAACCCACCTTGGAGATCCTTTCCACTCTCAGCTCTGAAGTTTTGGCAGCTCCAAATCCTCCAGGTATCCACAGAGGGATACCTTTCATGATGAGCTGACAGATTACATACCTGAAAAAAACGGAATTTGTAGGCCAGAAGGTCTGCTGTATTCATTGCTAGACGTGTGGACCTTGTTCTTATTTTGCTTATTTCAGTGCTTCTGTTTCTTCACCATTTTCCTATTTCATTAATTAATTCATTCATTCAATTGTATTTATTGAGCGCTCACTGTGTGCAGAGCACTGTACTAAGCGCTTGGGAAGTACAAGTTGGCAACATATAGAGACGGTCCCTACCCAACAACGGACTCACAGTCTAGAAGGGGGAGACAGTCAACAAAACAAAACATGTGGACAGGTGTCAAGTCGTCAGAACAAATAGAATTAAAGCCAAATCCTAATTGAATCCTTCCATGAAATACTTGCAGTTTTTTGTTCCATTTCTGCCAAGGTAATGTGAAAGACATAGCTGTTCCCCACATAAGAATATGATTCATTTGCACCTGGACTATTGCGTGCAAAGTTTGTTCTCCACATTTAAATAAGGACACGGCAGAGCTAAAAAAGACACAGAAAAGGGCAACTAAAACGAACAGCTGGACGGAGAAAACTTCATGTCAAATCGTGATAATTATGATTATTTTGTATTCCACCTGTCGAGGCCTTCTTTGAGCATAATACATTGTGCAGAGTACTGTTGTATAGTACTCTCCCATGTGTTTTAGTAGAGTGCTCTCCACACTCTCCACACAGTAAACACTTAATAAATACCATTGCTTGACTGATTATTGAACTAAGTGCTGGGGAAAGGTGGAGGGATAATGATGTTAATCAATCTCTGGTCCATAGGGAGTAAAAAGCGGAAAAAGTAGGGATGGGGCTGCTGATACATCCACTGCCTGCCCATTCTCCATTGGGTGGGGGGCTTTTTCCCTGATGATGGTGTCCCCCTCTCCATCCCCCCATCTTACCTCCTTCCCTTCCCCACAGCACCTGTATATATGTATATATGTTTGTACATATTTATTACTCTATTTTACTTGTACATATCTATTCTATTTATTTAATTTTGTTAGTATGTTTGGTTTTGTTCTCTGTCTCCCCCTTTTAGACTGTGAGCCCACTGTTGGGCAGGGACTGTCTCTATATGTTGCCAACTTGTACTTCCCAAGCGCTTAGTACAGTGATCTGCACACAGTAAGCGCTCAATAAATACGATTGATTGATTGGTTGATTGCAATGTCACTATTGGATCCTGAGACTTATGGGATCCCTGAGACTGTGTAGCTGTAGGTCCAGTTTCTGCCTGTCAGGCAAGGGTTTTTTCCCAGGGGTAGCCTAAAAATATTAGGAAAGATGAAGCTGGAAATGCAGAGGGTGAAGGGTGACAGGATTGGTTCTGTTTGGCAAAGTTAAGAATCAATCAGTCAGTGCTTGGGAGAATGCGATACAATATGCATGTGTGTATGTACAATACATACACAATACACAGTACAATACACAATACATTCCTCTAGACCGTAAGCTTGTTGGGGCAGAGAATACCACTTTCCTCTCGCCGTCTAAAGGACTCAAATAGTCCAAAGAGCATTATAGATTGTAAGCTAGTTGTGGGCAGGGAATGTGTCTATCAACTCTCCTGTATTGTACTCTCTCAAGCACTTAGTACAGTGCTCTGCACACAGTAAGTGCTCCATAAATACCATTGATTGATTGGTTGATTGTATTCTCCCAAGTGCTTAGTACAGTGCTCTGCACACAGGAAGTGCTCTAATGGATACGATTGACTGACTGATTGATTTACAGACTAAATTACGCCCTACCTCCTTCCCCTCCCCACAGCACCTGTTTGTACAGATTTATTACTCTACTTATTTTAATTGTACATATTTACTATTCTATTTATTTTGTTAGTGATGTGCATCTAGCTTTATTTCTGTTTATTCTGATGACAACTATCCACATGTTTTGTTTTGTTGTCTATCTCCCCCTTGTAGACTGTGAGCCTGTTGTTGGGTAGGGACCGTCTCTATATGTTGCCGACCTGTACTTCCCAAGCGCTTGGTACAGTGCTCTGCACACAGTAAGCGCTCAATAAATACGATTGAATGAATGAATGAATGAATATGTTGCCGACTTGTACTTCCCAAGTGCTTAGTACAGTGCTCTATGTACAGTAAGCGCTCGATAAATACGATTGAATGTGTGAATGAATAATTGTCTCCCCCTTCTAGACTGTGAGCCCACAGTTGGGTAGGAACCGTCTCTATATGTTGCCAACTTGTATTTCCCAAGCGCTTAGTACAGTGCTCTGCACACAGTAAGCGCTCAATAAATACGAATGAATACAATTGAATGAATGAATGAATAATGCTTTAGGGGGCAGGGTTGAAATCAAAGAGTGAAAGGGTTATAGAACCATGTGTGTTGATGGCAAATAGGAGAAGTTAGGGTTTAGCCAGGGAAAACCTTTTGAAGAGCTGATTGTAGGAGGGCTTTGAAAGTAGGGTGAGTGGTGATCTGTTAGATATCATCATCATCAATCATCAGTCGTATTTATTGAGCGCTTTCTGTGTGCAGAGCACTGTACTAAGCGCTTGGGAAGTACAAGTTGGCAAAAGTTCCAGGCCAGAGGGAGGACCTGGGCAAGGGGTCGGGTGGCAAAATAGATGAGATTAAGGCACAGCGAGTAGGTTGGCGCTATAGAAGCGAAGTGTGTGGATTGGGTTGCAGTAGACCAGAGGAACGAGGTAAGAAGGGGGAGAGCTGATTGAGCGTCTTAAAGCTGATGGACAGGAGTTTCTGTTTGAGGCGGAGGTATATGGGCAACAAATGGAGGGTTTTGAGGAGAGGGGAGGTGTGAGGTGGGGGGGGCAATGATCTGGGCAGCAGAGTGGAATATGGTCTGGAAATGGGTAAGACGGAAGTAAGGGAAACTGAAGCAGTTGTCAATAATAATAATAATGGTGGCATTTATAAAACACTTGCTATGTGGAAAGCACTGTTCTAAGCGCTGGGGAGGTTACATGGTGATCAGGTTGTCCCACAGGGGGCTCACAGTCTTACTCCCCATTTTACAGATGAGGTAACTGAGGCACAGAGAAGCTAAGTGACTTGCCCAAAGGCACACAGCTGACAATTGGCGGAGCCGGGATTTGAGCCCCTGACCTCTGACTCCAAAGCCCGTGCTCTTTCCACTGAGCCACGCTGCTTCTCATATAATGATGGCGTTTGTTAAGTGCTTGCTATGTGCAAAGCACTGTTCTAAGCACTAGGGGGGTTACAAGGTGATCAGGTTGTCCCACATGGGGCTCACAGTCTTAATCCCCATTTTACAGATGAGGTAACTGAAGCTCAGAGAAGTTAATTGACTTGCCCAAGGTCACACAGCAGACATGTGGCGGAGCCGGATTCGAACCCATAGCCTCTGACTCCAAAGCCCGTGCTCTTTCCACTGAGCCACACTGCTTCTCCAATCAATCAATAATATTTATTGAGCTTTTACTGTGTGCAGAGCACTGTACTGAGTGCTCGGGAGAGTACAGTACAGCAGGGTTGGACAACATGTTTTCTGCTCACAAGCTTGCAGTGTAGTGGAGGCAAGAAATGATGAGTGCTTGGATCAGCAAAGTAGCAGTTTGGATGGGGAGGAAAGGGCAATCAATCAATCAGTCAATCGTATTTATTGAGCGCTTACTGTGTGCAGAGCACTGTACTAAGCGCTTGGGAAGTACAAGTTGGCAACATATAGAGACAGTCCCTACCCAACTGTGGGCTCACAGTCTAAAATGGGGAGACAGAGAACAAAACCAAACATACTAACAAAATAAAATAAATAGATATGTACAAGTATAATAAATAGAGTAATAAATATGTACAAACATATATACATATATACAGGTGCTGTGGGGAAGGGAAGGAGGTAAGATGAGGGGGATGGAGAGGGGATTCGAAAGGTGTTGTGAAGGCAGAACTAACAGGATTTGGTAAGATCGAATGAGAGAGATGAATCAAGGATAAAGCTGAGGTTATTAGTTTGTGTGACAGGGATGACAGTGGTTTTTTGTCTAGTTATTGGAAAGGATTTGGGTGGGAAGATGAGGAGTTCTGTTTTCAACATGTTAACTTTGGGGTGTTGGCCGGATGCCCGAACAGAGAGATGTGTTGAAGGCAAGAGGAAATGCAAAACTGCAGAAGAGAGAGAGAGGTCAGGGTTGGAGAAGTCGATTTGTGAGTCATCCACGTGGAGATGATAGTTGAAGTCTTGGGAATGAATGAGTTCTCTAAGGGGTGTGTGTGTAAATGGAGAATAGGAGACTCGGAATCGAGCCTTGAGGGATCCCCACAATCAGAGGGAGTCGATGCCAATTCTCTCTGTCCAGTTGAATTTGCTCAATAGTGACTCAAGTATAGCTTCAAAGAGCTCAGCTTGATTCATCTCAGTAAATTTATCAGCGCGGCTTGTTGAACATCATAAATGCCCATTGTGCAGTAGCAACTCGTTCCTCTTGGTGATCTGTGTATGCTGATTCAGTTTCAGTTGCATTGAGCGCCTTGAAAAGATTGTAGAATTCCACCGAGTCAAACACTTTCTTGGAATCAGTGAGTGAAAAGCAAAACCAATTTAGTGTTCTCGGCACTTTTCTATTTGCTGGTCGAGGAGATGGATGTATTTAATAGTTAAGTACCCTGAGCAAAAAATGGATTGTTTTCTGCTGTTATGCAGTACCTAGTTTTTCCCTAGGATATTAAAGTTCCCTTGTACCATCAACCGATCAATTAATCAATTGATGGTATTTATTGAGTCTTAATTTGTGCAGGACACAGTATTGAGCACTCGGGAGAGTATAATACAGTTGGCAGACACAACTGCTGCCCTGAGCCATTGAGCTTCTTTGGTGCTCAATCAATCAATCAATCGTATTTATTGAGCGCTTACTGTGTGCAGAGCACTGTACTAAGCGCTTGGGAAGTCCAAGTTGGCAACATATAGAGACAGTCATCATCATCATCATCCATCGTATTTATTGAGCGCTTACTGTGTGCAGAGCACTGTACTAAGCGCTTGGGAAGTCCAAGTTGGCAACATATAGAGACGGTCCCTACCCAACAGTGGGCTCGCAGTCTAGAAGGGGGAGACAGAGAACAAAACCAACATATTGACAAAATAAAATAAATAGAATAGATATGTACAAGTAAAACATATAGAGACGGTCCCTACCCAACAGCGGGCTCACAGTCTAGAAATAAATAAGTTTATTTAGTGGCTCAATAAAATACCACTGAATGAAAGACGGGGGACTGGATCTTCCGACTCGGCCGTCCTGTGCCCCACGATACTGCCGACGGTGACGATGATGATGGAGACGTGAAGACGTGCACGTGAAGATGTGCTCAGCTTCCACTTAATTGTAGGGTCCTTTAATTCCCTCATTTTCTGCATGTTATGTCCCCTTTTACACTTGTCACAGCATTCAGTGTGAGACAGGAGGCAGGGAGGTCAGGGAAGAGGCCGATGCAGCGGTCATGGTGGGACATGATGAGTGCTTGTTTCAGTGAGGTGTGGCTAAAGAGGAATGGGTGGATTGTAGAGGTGTTTCAAAGGTTGAACTAATGGGATTTAGTTACAGACTGAATAAGCAGGGTGAATTAATCGAGGACGGCAGGATTACAAGCTCGTGAGACAGGGAGCATAGGGGAGTACCTCCTCCAGGAGGCCTTCCCAGGCTGAGCCCCTTCCTTCCTCTCCCCCTCGTCCCCCTCTCCATCCCCCCCATCTTACCTCCTTCCCTTCCCCACAGCACCTGTATATATGTTTGTACATATTTATTACTCTATTTATTTATTTATTTATTTATTTTGTACATATCTATTCTATTTATTTCATTTTGTTAGTATGTTTGGTTTTGTCTCCCCCTTTTAGACTGTGAGCCCACCGTTGGGTAGGGACTGTCTCTATATGTTGCCAATTTGTACTTCCCAAGCGCTTAGTACAGTGCTCTGCACACAGGAAGCGCTCAATAAATACGATTGATGATGATGATGATGAGTAGTTTACAGTAATTGGAAAGTCTGGAGGAGGGCAGGGTTTGGATGGGAAGATGAGGAATGAGTGTAGCTTCTAGGAGAAATTGTCAGTTTTCCACAAATGGCACTACATCCCTTATCGCAATAAAACCAATGCCAGAATTTTGTTCATTCATTCATTCAATTGCATTTATTGAGCGCTTACTGTGTGCAGAGCACTGTACTAAGCGCTTGGGAAGTACAAGTTGGCAACATGTAGAGACGGTCCCTACCCAACAGTGGGCTCACAGTCTAGAAGAGTGGGCTCACAGTCTAGAAGAGTGGGCTCACAGTTCCCTACTTAACAAGGAATAGTTGATAATAATAATAATGATAATAATAATGATGGTGTTTGTTAAGTGCTTACTATGTGCCAAGCACTGTTCTAAGCACTGGGGTAGATACAAGATAATCAGGTTGTCCCACGTTGGGCTCACAGTCTTCACCCCCACTTTACAGATGAGGTGACTGAGGCACAGAGAAGCTAAGTGACTTGCCTAAAGTCACACAGCTGATAAGTGGCGGAGCCAGGATTAGAACCCATGACCTCTGACTCCCAAGCCCGTCCTCTTTCCACTATGCCATGCTCTTTCTCTAATTGATCAGTGCTCTCCTAAGCAGTAAGCTTCCTGAATCTCTTTGTTTTGCATTTGTCCAATGCTTCTTGATTCCTTGTTTCTTTGAGAACAATCAACCAATCAGTTGTATTCATTGAGCACTTGCCGTGTGCAGAGCACTGGACTAAACTCTTGGGAGAGTAGCAGCGTGGCTCAGTGGAAAGAGCATGGGCTTTGGAGTCAGAGGTCATGGGTTCGAATCCTGGCTCCGCCACGTCTGCTGTATGACCTTGGGCAAGTCACTTAACTTCTCTGAGCCTCAGTTACCTCATCTGTAAAATGGGGATTAAGACTGTGAGCCCCATATGGGACATATTAGAGAAGCGGTGTGGCTCACTGGAAAGAGCACGGGCTTTGGAGTCAGAGGTCATGGGTTCGAATCTCGGCTCTGCCACTTGCCACTTAGCTGTGTGACTTTGGGCAAGTCACTTCTCTGTGCCTCAGTTCCCTCATCTGTAAAATGGGATGAAGACTGTGAGCCCCATGTGGGACAACCTCATCACCCTGTATCCCCCCAGCACTTAGAACAGTGCTTTGCACATAGTAAGTGCTTAATAAATGCCGTTATTATTATTATTATTATTAGAAATGCTATCATTATTATTATTATTATTATTATTATTATTATTATTATTACAGTATGACAGAGTTGATAGACACGTTCCCTGCTCACAACAAGGTTACAGTCTGGAGGATAAACATTTCTGAGTACATCTGGTGAGGAAGTTTGCTTATTACGATTGCTTATATAATCAATTAATTTTATTTTCTGAGCACTTAGTCTGTGCAGGGCACTCAACTGGGGAAGCATAATACATAGCAGTAGTAGACATGATCCCTGCTTACAGCCTATGGCTTAATGATTCTTTTGACCTTTTTCCGTTATGTCATGTGCTGTTGCAGGTAATAAATGTGGTCTAAGGTAGAGGTCCCATTTTCTGAGTATGGTGATATTTAGGCATACTTTTTGCAACAAGGCATAATGGGTTGAAGGCCATGACTGTGTTCATTTTGGCTACATTAGACCTCGATTGACAGATGCATATTCAAAATCCTTACCACTCCGAACCCCAGCAAAACACCCTACTGAGGAAGAAAGGTAGGATTTTTTGGAGGGTTGAATCTGAATTAAAGCAAAATGGCTGTGGCATTGGACTAGCAAGAAAAGTTCTGTGATCATTAGAGCTTCATATAGCAGTGAAAGCAATTTTCTTGAACTGAGTTTCTGTATGCCCACTGCTTCAACTACTATTTGCCGATGATATCTCCCCACCCAAACTTCATCCTCCCCTTGTCATTTCCATCACTGTAGACAACAACACTGTCCTCCCTGTGTCACAAGCCCATACCCTTGACATTATCCTTGTCTCATCACTTTCATTCAACCCATATATTCAATCTGTCACCAGATCCTACCAGTTATACCTCCCCGCCTCTTCCTCTCCATCCAAACTGCTACCAGGCTGACCCAAGCATTTATCATTTCCCACCTTTACTACAGCATCAACCTCCCCGCCTCTTGTCTCTTCCCAATTCAGTCCATTCTTCACTCTGCTGCCCAGACCATTTTTCGTAAAAAAAAAAGTTCAGTCCACATCACCCTATTCCTCAAGAACCTCCACTAGTTACCCATCCTCCTCTTCATCAAATAGAAATTGGCTTTAAAGCCCTGAGTCAACTTTATCGCTCCTACCTGACGTCCCTGATCTATTATAAGACCAACCGACCCACTTCACTCCTCCATCCCCAGCCTCATCTCCTTCTGCGACTTTAACAGCCCACGGAGTGTAATGGAGCAGGAGGACAAGGCACATGGACACTTGTCTTTCAGAGATTATTCTCGATGACCAATTTTGACTGGGCTTCTCTTCCACCATCTGTTTCTTGGTGAATTGGGTTCTATTTCCTAGTTTGTTATCCCTCTCGATGCTGCATATCTGTCTCAGCATTAATGTGGAGAGTGGTATCATTGGTGAAGGTTTCTGACCAAAAGACCATTTTGAAGGCATTCGTTCTGTGAGGTGGACAGCGCTAAAATAGTGGATAGAGTCAGGAGGTCATGAGTTCTAATCCAGGCTCCGCCACTTGTCTGCCGTATGACCTTGGACAAGTTACTTAACTTCTCTGGACCTCAGTTACCTCATCTATAACATGGGGATTGAGACTGTGAACCCCACTTGGGACAAGGGACTTGCTTGTATCCACTCCAGCGCTTAGTACAGTGCCTTCTAGACTGTGAGCCTGTTGTTCGGTAGGGACCGTCTCTATATGTTGACGACTTGTACTTCCCAAGCGCTTAGTACAGTGCTCTGCACTCAGTAAGCACTCAAAAAATACGATTGAGTAAATGAATGAACGAATGCCTGGCACATAGTAAGCACTTAAATACCATAATTATTAATTTATATTATTACTGAAACAGACCTGTCTAACATAGGAACGGGTCACAGTAGTTAGCAAGTCATCAGCATACAGTGCTTTGCGCACAGTATGCACTCAATAAATATGAATGAATGCCTGACACATAGTAAGCACTTAACAAATACCATAATTATTAATTTATATTATTATTGAAACAGAGCTGTCTAACATAGGAATGGGTCTCAGCAGTTAGCAAGTCAACAGCATACGGTGCTTTGCACACAGTAAGCGCTCAATAAATATGAATGAATGAATGAACAGCATGCTGACTCACTATTGTACTGAAACAACAGTATTATTCTGAAGTTACTTCAGGGTATATAGTTTTGGAATCCTTTTAATGGATTTTGAAGTTACAAGTGCCTTGGACGCCCTTCCGAAAATGAATGAAGGAGTAATGACCAGAAGTGAGCTTGCTGTAGCTGTGTGAGAAAGGTAACTTTCTTTTCTGTTATCGAACATTTCTATAGATGGCAAGTATGTTTTGAAAAAAAAAAATAGGAAAGCACAGTCATTAATTCCACAGGCTGTATTCTTCTGTTGACAAGAATGGGAAATATGTGCTGAAATTGTGAACAAAGGACTAATTCCTTCAATATCTATTAACCTACATCCCTCAACACCTTGCGCTCTTAGCACAAAATGGAAAACTTCCAAAGAGACATAGGTTGTAGAACCGTAACCTTTACTTTTCAACAACATGGTTCGTTATATTTTCCTGTATTAATCTAGACTCTAAGAAACTTGAGCACTGCTCAGGAAAATAATAAATGAAATTTTTGGATCTCTGCTACTGATTCTTTTGAAATAATTTGAAATCATTTCATGAGAAGCACTAAACTCGGGTTTTTATTAACATTTTTGTAGCACTGTTATATAGGGTAGTAAAAAATGGGTTGTAATCACCAGATACAGGTAGGGGTGGCTGTGTAGATTGCATTTGCCAGGTTGGCCATCTGGTTTGGTAACCACTGCATGTCATAACGTACCTAAGAGCATTGGAACCGGAGCTGGAAGAAATAGTTTGTGTTTTTGGCTCTGCTATTAATTAGATTTGCCCTCACGGGTAAGTTCATAAATCATATTGGATCCTATTTTTACTGCCTGCTTAATGGGGATAATCATGTTGTTGCAACCACATAGCTTAACCTTGTCCAGACTTTCAGGTGTGGATTTTTCCATCCGCTGGAGAATACTGGATGTTATCTGACAGGAAGCCATAAATAGCCAGCTGAGCAAAGATGGGTTGCTTTTCCACTTCCCTACTCCTCCCCCTAGATTACTGACAATTCCCAAGAGTTTGGACTAGCTAGGGTTAGGGTACTCAGGCATCTGGTTTTATACCAGGTTGTCCAGTTTTCAGCTGGTCTGTCCCCAATTTGATGGGGAATCCCCACCAAACACCTCCAAGTCTGGCATTTTTCTTTTCAGAAACGGTGTTTCCTGAAGCATTGGGATATGCTTTAGTTTCCTCCACTGTCTCTCTTGGTATATTATCGTTCTTATGGTATTTGTGAAGTGCTTACCAGGTGCCAAACACTGTTTTAAGTGCAGTAGTAGGGACAAGTGAATCAGGCTGGACACAGTCCCTATCCCACGTGGGTCCCACAGTCTACGTAGCTCTGAGAACAGGCATTTAATATCCCCATTTTTATAGACAATAAAAGGAAGCACGGAGAAGATGTAAACTCATTTTGGGCAGTGGATGTGTCCGTTTATTGCTGTATTGTACTCTCCCAAGCGCTTAGTTCAGTGATTTGCACACAGTAAGTATATAGTTGAAGTTAAGTGACTTACCCAAGGTCACACCACAGGCAACTGGAAAATCTGGGATTAGAGCACAGTTCCTCTTACTCTCAAGCCCTGTACTCTTTCTAGCAGGCCATGCTGCTACAATAAAACTTTTTTCTGTGTGTCATTTCTAAACGTTTGGGGATGTCTAGTGATCCCCTATTTTTTTTCTTCAAGTCTCCTGGTTCTGCAGACCAGATATCATTCATCTGCCATATGGACCATCACTGCAGATTTATTGGCTAGTAATTGAGCTCTTTAAGAAGTCTGGAGTGTGGAGTCCATCCCCAAGATTTAAGGGAATCTAAAAGGGACAAGCAAGCAACCCCAAATGGTGGAATTGTACAGCAGTCAATGGAGTAGGAGCATCTAGGCACGTCATAAAAACAAAATGAGCCATCCTATGATTAATTATGTAGATGAAAAATAAACAGAAATATGAGCTCTATGGGAACTGTGCCATGGCCAGTAAATTGTGTGATTCATCATCATCAATTGTATTTATTTAGCGTTTACTGTGTGCAGAGCACTGTACTAAGCGCTTGGGAAGTACAAGGTGGCAACATATAGAGACAGTCCCTACCCTACAGTGGGCTCACAGTCTAAAAGGGGGAGACAGAGAACAAAACCAAACATGCTAACAAAATAAAATAAATAGAATAAATAGATTAAGGAACACCTCTTGGACAAGGTGACTGTAGGAAAGATTTGAAAATGGGGAGGTTGCAAGAGAGAAGTGGCATAGCATAATGGAAAAAAGTACAGCCTGGGAGTCAGAGAACCTGGTTCTGATCCCATCTCTGCCAGTTGCCTGGTGTGTGACCTTGGACAAGTCACTTAACTAATCTATGCATCCGTTACTTCATCTGTGAAACTGGTGTTAGACTGTGAGCCCACTGTTGGGTAGGGACTGTCTCTATATGTTGCCAATTTGTACTTCCCAAGCGCTTAGTACAGTGCTCTGCACATAGTAAGCGCTCAATAAATACGATTGATGATGATGGTGGTGTTCAGTACCTGTTTGCCCTTCTGAGCCCAATGTGTGACAGGAACTGTGTTCAACAACAACAATAATAATAATAATAATAATAATAATAATGGTGGTATTTGTTAAGCATTTACTATGTGCAGAGCACTGTTCTAAGTGCTGGGGGGGATACAAGGTGATCAGGTTGTCCCACTTGGGGCTCACAGTCTTAATCCCCATTTTACAGATTGAGGGAACTGAGGGCACAGAGAAGTTAAGTGGCTTGCCCAAGGTCACACAGCTGACAAGTGGCGGAGCGGGGATTCAAACCCATGACCAATCAATCAGTCAGTTCAGTTCAGAACCAAATCAAATCAATCAGTTCAATCAATGTCGTATTGAGCGCTTACTATATTCAGAACACTGTATTAAGTGCTTGAGAGAGTACGATAAGGTAATTAACTTGTATCGACACATAATAAGCGCTTAACAAATATTCTCCTTCTTCCCCTTCCTTTTCCTTCCCTTCCCTCGCCTCCTCTTCCCTTTCCTTCCCTTCTGTTTCTTCCCCTTCCCTCCAAATGAGCAGCCAAAGAGATGCACTCACAAAATGGCATATGCATATAGATTGTGTTGTTGAAACCATCAGGAAGAAAAGGCCATTATTATTTACAGAAACCAACAAAGCAACATTCAAGTTCTGCATGCTGTAATTTCATGCAATCTGAACTTAATTTGTACGTAATATACTTTCCCGAGCAATTAGTACAGTGCTCTGCCCACAGTAAACTCTCAGTACCATTGATTGAATAATGGATATTTGTTCTTTAAACCACTGTCTATCATTTGAATGTTGCTAAACCTGAATTTGATTATTTGATCGGGTTCAAACCCAGTGGAACTCTAAAGGTTTCGAACAGGAGGGTTTTTGTTGTTGTTGTTGTTTTTGTTTGTTGTTGTGCTGTTTGTTTTGAATCAGGAAACAGCATGGTCTACAGGACAGAGCTTGAGCCTGGGAGTCAGAAGGACCTGGGTTCTAATCCTGACCCTGCCATTTGTCTGTTGTATATATGTTTGTACGTATTTATTACTCTATTTTATTTGTACATATTTATTCTATTTATTTCATTTTGCACATACGTTTTGTTTTGTTGTCTGTCTCCCCCTTCTAGACTGTGAGCCTACTGTTGGGTAGGGACCGTCTCTAGATGTTGCCAATTTGTCCTTCCCAAGCGCTTAGTACAGTGCTCTGCACACAGTAAGCGCTCAATAAATACGATTGAATGAATGAATGAATGTTGTGTGACCTTGAGGAAATCACTTAACTTTAGAGAGGAAGCATGGCCTAGTGGCAAGAGCACGGGCTTGGGAGTCAGAGGTTGTGGGTTCTAATCCTGCCTCCACCACTTATCAGCTGTGTGACTTTGGGCAAGTCACTTAACTTCTCTGTGCCTCAGTTACCTCATCTGTAAAATGGGGATTAAGTCTGTGAGCCCCACGTGGGACAACCTGATCACCTTGTACCTACCCCAGCGTTTAGAGCAGTTCTTGGCACATAGTATGCACTTAACATACCATCATCATTATTATTTTTTTTAATGAGCTACAGCAATCTTTCAAACAAGAAAAAAATACTGTGGCTTTGGGTTCTCATGGGACATGACTTCATGACTGCCCAGGGAGAGTAGACATGCAAGTTGCACATTTTTTTCTAAGGAGCTGGGTGATGAGTTGAAACAATTGAGAAGACCTTCTCCATCTTTGTTGTTTGGTAATAATTCCTAAATTGTGTCACAGGAAAGATCAGTATTTCACTGTAGACAATGAATTCCACGGTATCCAATGCATTTCCCTGTATTCAGTGAATTTCACTGGAACAGTTCTAATTCCAAAGAATATCATACCTGAATATACTTTTTTTTTATGGCATTTGTTAAGCACTTACTATGTGCAGAGCACTGTTCTAAGTGCTGGGGGGGGGGGTTTACATGGTGATCAAATTGTCCCACGTGGGGCTCACAGTCTTAATCCCCATTTTGCAGATGAGGTAACTGAGGCTCGGAGAAGTTAAGTGACTTGCCCAAGGTCACCCAGCAGACATGTGGCAGAGTCGGCATTCGAACCCATGACCTCTGATTCCAAAGCCCGTGCTCTTTCCACTGAGCCACGCTGCTTCTAGGACACTTATACTTGTACACTTCTGTGAGTCTGTGAGCTGCATATGCGACAGGAATTGTGTCCGACTTGATTAACTTGTATCTACCCCACCGCTTAGAACAGTGGTTGACACATAGAAAGTGCTTAATAAATACATCAATAATAATAGTAATAAGAAGAATGAAAAATCTGAAAAACAGACACCCAAAATAGTTTCTGCTCTACATTACCGAAGGATCAGTAAGTCAACGTTGTGTCTTCTTTCAGAGGTTGACTCTTAGAAAGGAAAAGTTAATTGTTTCTAGGCCTGCTGCCCATTACAAATTCATTCACAAATTCTTTAAACACTGTCAGTTTAATTTGTTATTTCTCCCGGAGAAAACGCATTTCTGGTGTCACTGTCAGCCTTTGTGCTTCTCACCTTGGTAAGGCGTATTACAAAGAATGCTTTGTAAGAGCTGTTCATCACTGTCACTTAAGAAATCATCTTGGTGAAACTCTTAGATGTGGATCGGAGGTGATGCCGGTGGTTTGATCATACGAGATGGAAAATTTATATCAAATCAAGTTCATCAAGCAGCCGACACCACCGGTAATGAAAATCAGAGGATTTCAATGGCCTCTTGTGAACACATCGCTACCATCCCTTGAGGTCATACAATTGTTTTTGAGGAGCCAACCTAATTCAGATACATTTTTAAAATTCTACAGAACTCGGGTCTTTAGTTCATTTGTAATTTGAAATCCTTCTCTTCACCATAAATACCACCTGACAGGTCTTAACTAAAAGTGAATGACAGCAATAGTAGCTTACTTAAAAGAGTAAAAGGGAATGCATATTTATGAGTTCCTAGAGTTTACGGACTTCAGAACTCGAGGTGACATAATGCCTTGAGTGCTTATCTGGCAATTTTACTTTGACTTGACATCACTGAAAAAAGGAAGAGGTGGGCAAAATAATGTGTCTGGGTTGAAGCTTATTTGATGTAAAGGAATTAAAGCCCATTATTATGATTATTCTAATAGCATTATTATAATAGCATTTACTGTGTGTTGAGAACTAAGCTATGAGGTAAAGTTATTCAGGTTGGATACAATCCCTCTACCACATGGGGCTCACAGTATAAGTAGGAGGGAGAGCAAGTATACAATGCAGGAAAGACAGAAAGATCTGATATAATAATAATAATAATAATAATAATAATGTTGGTATATGTTAAGCACTTACTATGTGCCAAGCACTGTGTTGGTTAGTAATGCTTCATCCCCATTTTAGAGAAGCAACGTGGCTCAGTGGAAAGAGCACGGGCTTTGGAGTCAGAGGTCATGGGTTCGAATACCGGCTCCACCACATCTCTGCTGTGTGACCTTGGGCAAGTCACTTAACTTCTCTGAGCCTCAGTTACCTCATCTGTAAAATGGGGATTAAGACTGTGAGCCCCACGTGGGACAACCTGATCACTTTGTATCCCCCCCAAGCGCTTAGAACAGTGCTTTGCACATAGTAAGCGCTTAACAAATGCCAACATTATTATTATTATTAATGCAGAGATACTACAAAACGGAGTTGTAGTTTGTTAGTTATTTAACGTGAGGAGGCACATGGTGAGCCTAGATGAGCTACCTTGTCATGGATACTGGTTCTTACATTTTAACTCATGTATCCTGGAGAAAATAGCCAGTTGACTTCCTTATTCAATCCCCCAACGAACTCTATCTGAAGACAATCCTAAATACTACTTTTAAAAAAACTACTGAGAACAATTATTTATAATTATAAATGGTTGGAGGAACCCAACTGAAAATTCAGGGAAATCCAAATTTTACCCGGGTTTAGCTCCTTGTGGACAGGGAACTTGTCTACTAACTCTGTTATAGAGTACTCTTCCAAGTGCTTAGTTCACTGATCTAAACATAGTAAGCATTCCATAAATACCCTTGATTTTTTTTTTTTTTGGTATATATTAAACGCTCACTATGTGTCAAGCACTGTTTTAAGTGCTGGGCAAGATACAAGAGAAGCAGTGTGGCTCAGTGGAAAGAACCCGGGCTTGAGAGTCAGAGGTCATGGGTTCTAATCCTGGCTTTGCCACTTACCAGCTTGTGTGACTTCGGGCAAATCACTTCACTTCTCTGGGCCTCAGTTCCCTCATCTCTAAAATGGGGGTGAAGACTGTGAGCCCCATGTGGGACAACCTGATTACCTTGTATCTACCCCAGCGCTTAGAACAGTGATTGGCACATAGTAAGCACTTAACAAATACCAACATTGTTATTTATTATTATTATACAAGTAAATCGGGGTGGATAAAGTCCCTGTTCCACATAGGGCTCACAGTCTAAGTAGGAGGAAGAACAGGTAGTGAATCCCCATTTTGCAGTGGAAGACATTGAAGCACAGAGAGTTAAAATGTGGCAGGCATGCGGCAGAGCCGGAATTATAACCCAGACCCTCTGGCTCCCAGGCCTGTGCTTTACCCACTAGGCCATGAGATAATAAAATAATAATAATAATGATGGCATTAATTAAGTGCTTACTGTGTGCAAAACACCGTTCTAAGCGCTGGGGAGGTTCCAAGGCGATCAGGTTGTCCCACGGGGGGCTCACAGTCTTAATCCCCATTTTATAGATGAGGGAACTGAGGCCCAGAGAAGTGAAGTGACTTGCCCAAAGTCACACAGCTGACAATTGGCGGGGTCAGGATTTGAACCCATGACCTCTGACTCCAAAGCCCGGGCTCTTTCCGTCGCTTATGCACCATACCCATACCCCACCATACACCATACCCTGTGTTGTACATATTTATTACTCTATTTATTTATTTAATTATTTTACTTGTACATTTCTATCCTATTTATTTTATTTTGTTGGTATGTTTTGGTTCTGTTCTCTGTCTCCCCCCTTTTAGACTGTGAGCCCACTGTTGCGTAGGGGACCGTCTCTATGTGTTGCCAATTTGTACTTCCCAAGCGCTTAGTACAGTGCTCTGCACATAGTAAGCGCTCAATAAATACGATTGATTGATTGATTGATTGGCAGCCAATTTAGGACCAGTTGCGCTACGCTGGTTCTGTGCTTCCCTTTCCCCCACCCCTTAGTGAATTTCTCTGAAAGGATGGGGCCTGTTCCTCCAATCTGGGCATCTGTGGGAGGAAATTGCTTCCTTCTGCCATCCTGGGCACCTGTGAGAGGAAGTACTCCCTTCTGCCACGCCCGGCACCCATGGGAGGATGTGCTCCCTTCTCTTCTTAACTGTGTGGGTCCAGCATTCATTTTTTTTCCTTCATTCAATCACAGTTATTGAACACTCACTGTGTGCAGAGCACTGAGAAGCAGCGTGGCTCAGTGGAAAGAGCCCGGGCTTTGGAGTCAGAGGTCAGGGGTTTGAATCCCGGCTCCGCCACGTGTCTGCTGTGTGACCTTGGGCAAGTCACTTAGCTTCTCGGAGCCTCAGTTACCTCATCTGTAAAATGGGGATTCATCATCATCATCATCAATCGTATTGATTGAGCGCTTACTGTGTGCAGAGCACTGTACTAAGCGCTTGGGAAGTCCAAGTTGGCAACATATAGAGACAGTCCCTACCCAACAGTGGGCTCACAGTCTGAAAGGGGGAGACAGAAAACAAAACCAAACATACTAACGAAATAAAATAAATAGAATAGATATGTACAAGTAAAATAAATAAATAGAGTAATAAATATGTACAAACATATAATAATAATAATAATGTTGGCATTTGTTAAGCGCTTACTATGTGCAAAGCCCTGTTCTAAGCGCTGGGGGGATACAAAGTGATCAGGTTGTCCCACGTGGGGCTCACAGTCTTAATCCCCAGCTCACACTCTTAACTTCTCTGTGCCTCAGTTTCCTCATCTGTAAAATAGAGATTAAGACTGTGAGCCCCACGTGACACAACTTGATCACCTTGTATCCACCCCCAGCGCTTAGAACAGTGCTCTGCACATAGTAAGCGCTTAACAAATGCCATTATTATTTATTATTATTACTAAGCACTTGGGAGAGTACAATATAACAATGAACAGACACATTCCCTGCCCACAATGAGTTTACAATCCAGCACCTTCCCCAAACTTCAGCACAGTCAATCCATCACCAATAGTTTTTGAGCACCTGCTGAGTACAGAGCACACAGTAAGCGCTCAATAAATATGATTGATGGTGTACTAAGAGCTTGGGAGAAGCAGTGAAGCTCAATGGAGAAGCTCAGTAGAGCTCAGTAGAGAAGTAGCGTGGCTCAGTGGAAAGAGCCCGGGCTCGGGAGCCAGAGGTCATGGGTTCTAATCCCGACTCTGCCACCTGTCAGCTGTGTGACTTTGGGCAAGTCACTTAACCTCTCTGAGCCTCAGTTACCTCATCTGTAAAATGAGGATTAAGACTGTGAGCCCCACATGGGACAACCTGATCACTTTATATCCCCCCCTCCAGTGCTTAGAAAAGTGCTTGGCACATAGTATGTGCGTAACAAATGCCATCATGATCCCTGCCCTAAACGAACAGACTATCATACAAGGGAGGCAGACCTAAAATACATTACCAATCACAGGGGCCGGGCAGTTGGATCTACTTAAGTGTTTGGATGGAGCAGAAATGCTAAATAGGCAGAAGGGATAATCAGCATGGTAATTTAGTTTAGATTTAATCTGGAAAGGTCTCCTAAAAGAGATGCGATTTCTGAAGATCTTTGAGGAGGGGGAGAGCCGCTGTCTGTCAGATATGAAAATGAGAGGAATATGTTGTTGGGGGGAGGATGTGAGCAAGAGGTCAGTGGCAGGAGAAGCAAGACTGAGGCACAGTGAGTAGATTAATTTGAAAGGGGTGAAGAGTGTGAGCTGGGGTACAGTAGGAAGAGAGAGTGGATGTAGGAGGAAGAGAATTCATAGAGGACTTAAAGCCAATGATCAGAAGTTGCCAGTTGCTTAGAAAGGGTGGAAGAGCAGTGTGGCTTCAGCCTCCTTAGGTGGAAGAGTCATCCTCATGGGGGATGATAGAGAAGCTCTCCCTCTCTACCACAAGTATCTCCCTCCCCTTTCCAACCTGGGGAGAAGAACTTTTCTGTGCTTCCAAGGGAGCGTGTCCATTGGAAGCAACTGTTACTGTACCTTCATAGTAGTAATAACAATAATAATGATGGTATTTGTTAGGCGCTTACTGTTACTGCTCTAAGCGCTGGGGTAGATCCAAGGCAATCAGGTTGTCCCACGTGGGGCTCACAGTCTTAATCTCCATTTTACAGAGGAGGAAACTGAGGCACAGAGAAGTGACTTGTCCAAAGTCACACAGCTAAGTGGTGTAGCCGAGCTTTGAACCCACGACCTCTGACTCCCAAGCCCGTGATCTTTCCACGGAGCCACGCTGCTTCTCCAGTGGGGCACTGGCTCATGAAACATCCTGAGTGGGGCAACGTGCCTTAGGATGTACGGCAAATGGAGCTTGTTACTAAATAGCACGAGGCCCCAGAGCCTAAAACATATGGGGTTTACAACTCAAAATCTGTAATCGGAAACCGCTTGTGCTAAGAAGGACTCCTAGGGGGCAAGGCCAGATGCCACTCTGGCACAGAGTTTTGTGCTCCCTCCAGCAGAGCAGCGCAGACACAAGATAAAACGGTTCCCCTCCTAAGGGAATCAGGAAGTGGTGCATTGCAGGGAGAGTTGGAGTTGCGAAGCCAACGTGTTTGCCGTTTTATTTGCTGTGGTTCTGAGGCAGATAGGATGCTGTCTCAATCCCCAGTCTCGATTGGTTTCCACCGGCAGAAGGGCGGGGGGGGGGGATCCAGGCTAAGCGCTCAATAAATATGATTGATGACTCCAGAAGACCGTGGGTCTGCGGGAACATTGAGTGGGTCGGCTAGCTCTGTCCTATTTTATGACCTGGGATCTAGTTTGGGGAAGTGTGGCAGGGAAGCTGGAACATGCTGGGCCCTCAGAGGGACTGATAATTAGGCAGGTTTCCTCTAGGGCTTTCAAGTCTGGGATAAACTTAACTCATACGTGAGGCCTGTGGTGGCTCAGAGGGAAAGTAACAGCCCTGAAAGGCTGGAGGCCTGGGTTCTAATCCCCTCTCTGGTATGAGAGTTGAAAAAAAGATTGTAAAGACCTAGGAGGGTCTAGAATAGACCACCTAAGAGTGCTGAGATAAAATTTCAAGCGCTTAGTACAGTGCTCTGCACATAGTAAGCGCTCAGTAAATAAGATTGATGATGATGATGATACCCTTCGCCTGGTCAACCTCCTGTAAGGTAAAAATGAAATAATAATGGTATTTTTAATGGTATTTATTAAGCGCTTACTATTTGCCAAGCACCGTTCTAAGCACTGGGGCACAAGGTAATTAGGTTGTCCCATGTGGGGCTCACAGTCTTAATCCCCATTTTACAGATGAGGTAACTGAGGCCCAGAGAAGTTAAGTGACTTGCCCAAAGTCACACAGCTGACAAGTGGCAGAGGCGGGATTAGAACCCATGACCTCTGACTCCCCCTTTTAGACTGTGAGCCCACTGTTGGGTAGGGACTGTCTCTATATGTTGCCAACTTGTACTTCCCAAGTGCTTAGTACAGTGCTCTGCACACAGTAAGTGCTCAATAAATACGATTGATGATGATGATGATGATGATGACTCCCAAGTCCAGGCTCTTTCCACTAAGCCACGCTGCTTTGTAGTTGTTGAGCGCTTACTATGTGCCAGGCACTGTACTAAGCACTGGGGTGGATACAAGCAAATTGGGTTGGACACAGTTCCTGTCCTTCATGGGCCTCACGGTCTTATTCCCCATTTTGCAGATGAGGTAACTTGAGACACAGAGAAGTAAAGTGACATGCCTAAGGTCACACAGCAGACAAGTGGCGGGGCTGGTATTAGAACCCATGACCTTCTGAATCCCAGGTCTGGCTTCTGTCCACTGCGCCATGAAATATAACACTCCCTTGGCAATTATTTTTATTTTCAGAGCTCAACCTCATTGTGCTTTGGCTCCTGTCACTGTCCCAGCATTTAGTACTGTGCCTGGCACATAATAATAATAATAATAATGGCCTTTATTAAGCGCTTACTATGTGCAAAGCACTGTTCTAAGCGCTGGGGGGGATACAAGGTGATCAGGTTGTCCCACACGGGGCTCACAGTCTTAATCCCCATTTTCCAGATGAGTTAACTGGGGCTCAGAGAAGTTAAGTGACTTGCCCAAGGTCACACAGCAGACATGTGGCAGAGCCAGGATTCAAACCGTTGACCTCTGACTCCAAAGCCCGTGCTCTTTCCAGTGTGCCATGCTACTTCTCTAAGTAAGTGCTTAACAAATACTATTATTATTATTATTATTATTATCATTATTATTATTCCCATGGTTTGGAAGTGCTGTCTATTTACATCCATCTGATGAGGGAAGGAAGAGAGGGAAAGATGGACAAAGAGAGGCTCACCCTTCTTCTGAATTTCAAGTGCTTGCTCTCTGGGAGCAGGAAAGGTGTCTACCAACTCCGTAGTGCTCAGAACAGTTCTGTGCACAAACTAAGCACTTCATTAATGTGATCGGTTGATGAATTTGTGTAGCTTGATTGACTCTCATTTTCAAATGGTTATCTGAAATGGAGTAGGCCTTTTTCTTTTGGAAAATGTAAATTTCTGGCCCCCCTCTCAGGGTCACACCTGGAGAGTTCCCAATAGTTTACCAGTCATGACTACGGGAGGGAGAGTGAAGCGGAGGCCTACCCGTTCCAATCCTAGCTTGGGCAGTGGCTGGCGAGTGGAAGACAATCGGCCACAAGTCAAAACTCAGGTATGCTGGGCAGCAGTGCCATGGGAGAGAGTCGAGGGCGGAGACTCGAGTTTTCTGCGCGGAAGGCAGCGACGGTAAAAACCACTTCTGTATTTTTACCAAGAAAACTCTATGGATACACTACCAGGAAAATTGCAGATGGAAATGGGGCGTTCTGGGAGAGATGTGTTTGTGGCGGTCACGACTCGACAGCATAAGACAACAACAACAATTTCTGGCCAAGCCTCCTACTCTCCCTCAGTCCCTTGATTATTTATTTATTTATTTATTTATTTATTTATTTTATTTGTGCTTATCTATTCTATTTATTTTATTTTGTTAGTATGTTTTGTTCTCTGTCTCCCCCTTTTAGACTGTGAGCCCACTGTTGGGTTGGGACTGTCTCTATATGTTGCCAATTTGTACTTCCCAAGCGCTTAGTACAGTGCTCTGCACATAGTAAGCGCTCAATAAATACGATTGATGATGATGATGATGATGATGCTCTGCTACAATGGACTGCTAATTATTGGGTGATTGCAGGGAATATGTCTACCAACCCTGTTGTATTGTACTCTTCCAAGTGCTTAGTACAGTTTTATTGAGCACGCAGCGAGTGCTCCATAAAAGTGATGGATGGATTGATTGTCATAACTGAGCACACCTACAAGAGAGAAGAGTCATGCCTTTTACTTTAATTATGTGTTTCCAAGTGTCTAGTCTCTGCACTCAGCAGGTGTTCAGAAAGTGCTGTCCTTTGTGATGATCATTGTCGAGTGATATCCCAACGTCCATCCCTTTCCTGAATAACTGTCACTAAAATCAATCAATCAGTGATATTGATTGAATACTTACTGTGTGCAGAGCACTGTACTAAATCCTTTGGAAAGTGTAAGAGTTGATAGACATGATCCCTGCCCACAGACTACAGGGAGCAAGCAGCTTCTCTTAAAGGAAAGAATACGGGCTTGGGAGGCAGAGGTTGTGGGTTCTAATCTCGCCTCTGCCACTTGTCAGCTGTGTGACTTTGGGCTAGTCACGTCACTTCCCTGTGCCTCAGTTACCTCATCTGTAACAGTTACCTCATCTGTAAAATGGGGATGAAGCCTGTGACCCCCACATGGGACAGCCTTATTACTTTGTATCTACACCAGTGCTTAGAAGGCCCTAGGCCCTACTGAGGACTCACCTCCTCCAGGAGGCCTTCCCAGACTGAGCCCCTTCCTTCCTCTCCCCCTTGTCCCCCCTCCATCCCCCCATCTTACCTCCTTCCCTTCCCCACAGCACCTGTATATATGTATATATGTTTGTACATATTTATTACTCTATTTAGTTATTTATTTCACCTGTACATATCTATTCTATTTATTTTATTTTGTTAGTATGTTTGGTTTTGTTCTCTGTCTCCCCCTTTTAGACTGTGAGCCCACTGTCGGGTAGGGACTGTCTCTATATGTTGCCAACTTGGACTTCCCAAGTGCTTAGTACAGTGCTCTGCACACAGTAAGCGCTCAATAAATACGATTGAGTGATTGATTGATTAGAACAGTGCTTGGCACATAGTAAGTGCTTAACAAATGCCATCATTATTATTATTATTATTATCTTCAAGGAAATAATAGAGTTCACTGAGGCTTTTCACGGTCAGATCATTGTAAAACCACTAACTGAAATCAAAACTAGCCGTCCTGTATTTTGGATGACTAACACTGTGGGATTAGCAACCCCACCCAGGATCCTATTGGGGGGGTCTGTGTAGCCCCATTCATTCGTTAGTTCGTTCATTCATTCATTCCATCGTATTTATTGAGCACTTTGTGCAGAGCACTGTATTAATTGCTTGGAAAGTACAATTTGGCAACAAGTAGAGACAATCCCTACCCAAACAGTGACCGTGCCTGATCCAGGCTCCCCGACGAGACAGAATCAAAGTCAGGATTTTAATTACTACCCCAAATGAGTATCCCTGCTCCACCATGAGTCTGCTGTGTGACCTTGGGCCAAGTCACTGAACTTCTCTGGGTCTCAGTTCCCTCATCAATAAAATGGGGATTAAGACTGTGATCCCTATGTGGGACAGGGACTCTGTCCAACCCGGTTATCTTCCATCTACCCCAGTGCTTACAGCAGTGCCTGGCACATAGTAAGCAATTAACAAATACTATTATTATTTTTATTATCGTTATTATTATTATCACAATGGAAACTGCTAAAGTCGAGGTTTACAAGGTAATTATCAAAAGCCCACTGACATTTATTGAAGGCACATCTCATCCTGGAGGCCTTCCCTGACTGAGCCCTCCTTTCCTCTTCTCCCATTCCTGTCCTTGTCGCCCTGACTTGCTCCTGCTCCCTTTGTTCTTGAGCCCACTGTTGGGTAGGGACCGTCTCTATATGTTGGCAACTTGTACTTCCCAAGCGCTTAGTACAGTGCTCTGCACACAGTAAGCGCTCAATAAATACGATTGATTGATTCCCCCCTCCCAGCCCCATAGTACTTACGTATATATCTGTAATTTCTTCAATTATACTAATGTCTGTCTCCCCCTCTAGACTGTAAGCTCATTGTGGTCAGGGAATGTGGCCGTTTATCGTTATATTGTACTCTCCCAAGCACTTAGTACAGTGTTCTGCACACACAGTAAGTGCTCAATAAATAATGTTTGAATGAATGAGTGCCTGAATGAAAGGTTCAGGACTGTCTGGGCCATGGTAAAGATTTGGTGAACAGACGTGATGTCATGGGGTAAGTTGGGGGAAGAGGCTAGTAAGTGAATCTAGTTCAATCTGCAAATTAAGATCATTACCAAATTAATCCAATCTGGCTTCCTGTTTACCCCAAGAATAGCTTACCTAGAGAGAAATAAATTTACCCCCTGAAGATCTCTTCTGGCTGAGTCTCAAGAACACGGGAAGCCAAGCCTTCAGCCAACAGGAATCTCTTAACTATCTACCTTCTCCTACTCCCTTCTGTCGTCACCATGATTTTCTCCCTTTCATTCATTCAATCGTATTTATTGAGTGCTTACTGTGTGCAGAGCACTGCACTAAGCGCTTGGGAAGTACAAGTTGGCAACATATAGAGATGGTCCCTACCCAACAGCGGGCTCACAGTCTAGAGGGGCGAGACAGACAACAAAACAAAACATATTTACAAAATAAACTAAATAGAATAAATATGTACAAGTAAAATAAATAGAGTAATAAATATGTACAAATATATATACATATATACAGGTGCTGTGGGGAGGTGAAGGAGGTAAGGCGGGGGGGATGGGGAGGGGGAGGAGGGGCAGAGGAAGGAGGGAGCTCAGTGTGGGAAGGCCTCCTGGAGGAGGTGAGCTCTCAGTAGGGCTTTTAAGGGAGAAAGAGAGCTAGCTTGGCGGATGTGCGGAGGGAGGGCATTCCAGGCCAGGGGGAGGACGTGGGCCGGGGGTCAATGGCGGGACAGGCGAGAACGAGGCCCGGTGAGGAGGTGAGCGGCGGAGGAGCGGAGGGTGCGGGCTGGGCTGGAGAAGGAGAGATGGGAGGTTAGGTAGGAGGGGGCGAGCTGATGGACAGCCTTGAAGCCGAGAGTGAGGAGTTTTTGCCAGATTCATTCATTCATTCATTCAATCGTATTTATTGAGCACTTACTGTGTGCAGAGCACTGTACTAAGCGCTTGAGAAGTACAAGTTGGCAACATATAGAGACGGTCCCTGCCCAACAGTGGGCTCACAGTCTAGAAGGGGGAGACAGACAACAAAACAAAACATATTAACAAAAAGAAAATAAATAGAATATGTACAAATAAAATAAATAAATTAATAGAATAATAAATACATAGGTTGACTGGTAGCCACTGGAGATTTTTGAGGAGGGGAGTAACATGCCCAGAGCGTTTCTGCACAAAGACGATCCGGGCAGCAGCGTGAAGTACAGATTGAAGTGGGGGGAGACAGGAGGATGGGAGATCAGAGAGGAGGCTGATGCAGTAATCCAGTCGGGATAGGATGAGAGATTGAACAAGCAGGGTAGCGGTTTGGATGGAGAGGAAAGGGCGGATCTTGGCGATGTTGTGGAGGTGAGACCGGCAGGTTTTGGTGACGGCTTGGATGTGAGGGATGAACGAGAGAGCGGAGTCGAGGATGACACCAAGGTCGCGGGCTTGTGAGATGGGAAGGATGGTAGTGCCATCAACAGTGATGGGAAAGTCAGGGAGAGGACAGGGTTTGGAATGGTAAGGAGCTTCTGTTTAATGTGGAGGTGGATGGGTAGGAGGTCTTGAGGAGTATGGAAACATGGCCTAAACGTTTTTGTAGAAAAGTGATCTGGGCAGCAGAGTGAAGTATGGACTGGAGTGGGGAGAGACAGGAGGCAGAGAGGTCAGCAAGATGGCTGATATAGTCATCAAGGTGGGATAGGTAAGTGCTTGGACTAATGTGGTAGCAGTTTAGATGGAGAGAGGAAAAGGTGGAGTTTAGTGATGCTCTGAACGTCGAAATGACAGTACTTAGTAATGGACTGAATACGTGGGTTGAAAGAGAGGAGTCAAGAATAATGGCCAAGATTTCAGGCTTGTGAGACAGAAAGGATGGTGGTGCCATCTACAGTGATGGGAAGGGCAGGGTTTGGGTGGGAAGATAAGGAGTTCGGTTTTAGACATGTTAAGGCCAAGGAATCACCCTCTCCCATTCCCATAATTCTGCTCTTTCTCCCTGAATGGGCTCTGCCTTGGGGGTCCCACAAGAAAAAGCTCTGCTGCTCCCTACTTCACCTACCTAGTAGGGGGATAAGAAGAGACTGGGGGAAGAGAGCCCTTTTCAGTCCACAGAGAAAATCAGGGCTGCTGTGGGAAATGAAGGCCACTAGCAGATATTCACCCTAGAGCTAGGAACCTGAGGCCCATGTGGGTCATTTCCAGGGCAAAACAAAACTCAAAACAAAACAGAAAGCCCAACCCAGCAGAGGAGGGGCTGGGAAGGAGGGAGGGAGGCTGCATGTGACTTACAACAGCCATCCAAGAAGAGGGAAACACATGAATGCTGGGGGAAATTTCAAAACCCCTGGTCATATGGGAGAAAAAAATTCCCTTCTGAATTTCCCTATCTAGCTCAGCAACAAGCCACTCTTGGAACCCCTTTTGACAGAATCACTGGGGGTGAGAGACACATGTTAGTGGTGGGGGGGCAGGACGGGAGACATACGGGGCAAAAGACAAACTGGGGGGGGCGAGACACAAGTGTGAGGGGGACTGAGACACACATGGGGGAGATGAGAGAGACAGAAATGCGTACTACCCCAGTTGAAAAGGGGTTTGGGATAGAGGAAGGGAAGACTGAGGGAGACCCTGAGGTCTTATTCACCCCTCTCCCAGCCCCACAGCACTTAAGTAGTTTCTTTCTTTATATTAATGTCTGTTCCCCCTCTAGAATGTAAGCTCCCTGAGGGCAGGGAATATGTCTGTTTTATTGTTGTATTGTACTCTCCCAAGAGCTTAGTACAGTGCTCTGCACACAATAAGCATTCAATAATGCTCTCCCTACTGAGAGCTCACCTCCTCCAGGAGGCCTTCCCAGACTGAGCCCCTTCCTTCCTCTCCCCCTCGTCCCCCTCTCCATCCCCCCATCTTACCTCCTTCCCTTCCCCACAGCACCTGTGTATATGTATGTATGTTTGTACGTATTTATTACTTTACTCATACATATCTATTCTATTTATTTTATTTTGTTAGTATGTTTGGTTTTGTTCTCTGTCTCCCCCTTTTAGACTGTGGGCCCACTGTTGGGTAGGGACTGTCTCTATATGTTGCCAACTTGTACTTCCCAAGCGCTTAGTACAGTGCTCTGCACACAGTAAGCGCTCAATAAATATGATTGATTGATTGATTGATTGAATAAATACGATTGATTGATCTGACTTCCTTCAGTCTTCCCTCAGGAGAGCTCTGCTCTACCCTCCAACTGAGTGGAGCTTTCCCCTTATTGGCCAGCTTATACTTGGGAGCAAGCACTTTATTTCCAAATGAATGATCCAGCCCCAGGCCAAGAGGGTTGTAATCATAATAATAATAATAATGGCATTTATTAAGCACTTACTATGTGCAAAGCACTGTTCTAAGCACTGGGGAGGTTACAAGGTGATCAGGTTGTCCCACGGTGGGCTCACAGTCTGCATCCCCATTTTACAGATGAGGTAACAGAGGCCCAGAGAAGTGAGGAGACTTGCCCAAAGTCACACAGCTGACAATTGGTGGAGCCGGGATTTGAATCCATGACTTCTGACTCCAAAGCCCTTGCTCTTTCCACTGAGCCATGCTGCTATGTTGTAGAGTGAAGTATTAGTATGCAGGCTGTCTACTCTATACCCGTTAAATAATGAATCAGTCAAGCCTATTTGATGAGCACTTATATGCAGAGCACTGTACCAAGCTCTTGGGAGAGTATAATATAACAGAGTTGGTAGACATGTTCTCTCCCCACCAGGAGCTTACAGTCTAGAGCTGTGGAGACCGACATTAAAATAAACTACAGTTATGTACACAAGGTTTTTGTTTTGTTTTGTGTTTTGTGTGGTATTTGTTAAGTGCTTACTATGTGCCGGGCAGTGAACAGCGTGAGAAGCAGCGTGGCTCAGTGGAAAGAGCCCGGGCTTTGGAGTCAGAGTTCATGGCTTCAAATCCCGACTCCGCCAATTGTAAGCTGTGTGACTTGGGGCAAGTCACTCAACTTCTCTGTGCCTCAGTTCCCTCATCTGTAAAATGGAGATTAAGACTGTGAGCCCCCCGTGGGACAACCTGATCACCTTGTAACCTCCCCAGCGCTTAGAACAGTGCTTTGCACATAGTAAGCGCATAATAAATGCCATAATTATTATTATTATTTGCACATAGTAAGCACTTAATAAATGCCGTCATTATTATTATTATTATTATTATTATTATTATTATTACTAAGCATTGGGGAAGATACAAGTTAGTCAGGTTGAGCAGAGTCACTGTCCCACATAGGGCTCACAGTCTTAATCCACATTTTACAGATGAGACAACGGAGGCACAGAGAAGTGATTTGCCCAAGGTCACACAAGTTCTATAGTGCTGAGGGTGGAGTGAAATAAAGGGTACAAATTCTAGTGCAAGATTCATGGGAGATTGCTTTTCATTTTATAAAAACTGGACCCAAAATGATTTGCATCCATTTACAGATGACAGCAGCACGTTGCTATGTTCATCATCTTAACCAGCCCCCAACTTTTAAGTTCTTTGGCAAAATGCATATCCCAACATCCACGGTTGACGCACATATATAGGCTCTTAAAATCATAGGTTGGTCAATACTGATAAACCTGGATGAAAGCATGTATGGATGGTATTTCCAAAACCTCCCCACACATTTACCTTAATGTAGCCTTCTCGCTGCTTGACTTAAGGTTGAGCGAAAATACACTTACTTGAAAATTAATTTAGCTCTCATGAACAACCAGTTGGATTATCTTTGTAGCATTAAATGTAATGATATGTCAACCCTAAGCTAAGAGCGTGTTGTTTCCGATAAAAAAAAGTAGTTCCTGAGCACTTAATGTTGTGTTAAATGACAATGTGTCCTTTGCAAGTGTATTATTAGTGTCAAGCTGTTCAGTCTCCTAGGATTGAAAAATGGCCAGCGGTTTGAGCTGCCATTAAACCTGAATTTAAGAAATGAGACTGTGTGGAGTTTTATTCTTTATATGGATAAGTATATCAACATGATTCTCCTTGCCTAGATCTACAAAAAAGAACTGCCAGGAAGGCAGTCTTTTAGAAATTTCCTAAAGCAAGCACTACTTCCTTTTTAGAAACTTGTCCAGGAACAGGTTGAATTTCCATTATTTCTTGCTTTGGATATCACAGTGAACCAGATTTCAGCTGCTTTTAGGGATTAGAAATAACAGCTATTCATCTCCTATTACCCATATGATTGGTTAGTGTTTTAATTAGTGACTCCTGCTTTTTGACCCTGATATTTGTGCTGCAGCCCATTTCCCACATTATCAAAGGACTGCAGTTAATTGCCTGAGGCCTTATGCTTTCCTGATGTAACTACAGGAGTTCTGCTATAGGGTTACATGAGAAATGTATTTAGTCCTTGGTTTTTAATGAGAATTTGATAACTGTTTGTAGTTTCATGACACTGAACCTAAAAACTTCCTGTATCAGAGGAGGAGCTGTTATGTGCGTAGCATAACTGGGTTGCCAATGAGCAACTTCCATTGGGCCCTTTAAGAAAACCCACAAAAGCCACACCACCCCATCCCACCGGTCCCAACATGTTACCCTTCGAAAGAGTCAGTCAATCATTCATTCATTCAATCAATCATATTTATTGAGCGCTTACTGTGTGCAGAGCACTGTACTAAGAGCTTGGGAAATACAACTCAGCAACATATAGAGACGGTCCCTACCCAACAGTGGGCTCACAGTCTAGAAATCATGTTTATTGAGTGCTTATTGTATTCAGAGCACTGTACTAAGAGCTTGGGACAGTGCAAGCAGCACGGCTCAGTGGAAAGAGCACGGGCTTGGGAGTCAGAGGTCTTGGGTTCTAATCCCGGCTCTGCTGCTTGTCAGCTGTGTGACTTTGGGCGAGTCACGTCACTCCTCTGTGCCTCAGTTACCTCATCTGTAAAATGGGGATTAAGACTGTGAGCCCCACATGGGACAACCTGATTATCTTGTATCTACCCCAGTGCTTAGAACAGTGCTTGGCACATAGTAAGCACGTAACAAGTACCATCATTTGTGATCTCCACGTGGGACAACCTGATTACCTTGTATCTACTCCAGTGCTTAGAACAGTGCTTGGCACGTAGTAAGCATTTAACAAATACCATCATCATCATTATTATTACAATATAACAGATAGCAGACACACTCCTTGCCCACAACGAGCTTACAGTCTAGAAGGGGAGTAAAGAGGATCTGACATGATGCTTTTTCCAGGACACTTAGGTATCGGAGCCCCTTCATTCCTGACAGACACCCCTGCCTCTGGTTCTCTTCCACCCAGTGTAGCTGGGAGTCCCTCCTTCCAACCCCCTTGCCCATAGAGGGGTCAAAAGGGAGACAACAAACTCAAGAGGCCCTCACAGAGCTGGAGGTTTCACCACTACACCACCAAGTGTCCCTTTTGATGTACCATGCCGTGCCCCTGGTCCACCCCAGAAGCAGGTTCCGTGCCCACCAACAGTGCTTTGCACATAGTAAGCGCTTAACAAATACCATAATTATCAATTATGATTATTATTATCACTTTGGGTCCTTCCTGAGGTGTGGATTTTCTGGGGAGGTAGGGGAGTCTCCTTCTAATTCCGTGATTTTTGCTCAAATTTTCCCAACACCCCCTTTTGCCCTTTCCAGGAATTCTCCTGCTTCATTACCCCACCTTTGTGCTTCCATCACTTTGTGCTCCTCCACCCCATCCTGCTCCTTCCCAGGCTTCCCCAACACACAAATAGTTTGAATACTCCACATTGTATACATTGGACCCCAACCATCCCCAAACTCTATGTCATCCTGCGGTAACGTTTGGTTAAAAAGATATCAGGCAGTGGTTGGTTTGGTCTGGAGAGAGGTCTGTATTTTCTGGGGATGAGCACTGACTAGATATTGGACTTAAAAAATGTTGGAAGAGATTTTTCACTGTGTACTGTTGATTAACAACTTTTTACTGTCTGTCAGTTTCTTTTGGCGTGCAGTAAATAACTCCTCTTCCAATAATTCATTTGAGTAATTAAATTTGGATTGCGCATTTTTCTCTCCCAATATTTTGACTCTTATCTGTTTGCTTTTCTATTGTGACTTAATTGGTGGTCTGTATAAATGGACAATAAATTGCATACCTTTGTTGCGAAGATCAGACAGTGAATGGAATTGGTATTCATCCCAGACAGAATTATGATTGAATGCCTTTGCAAGATTAAAGCCCTGAATTTACTTTTTTTCTAATTAAAGGCAATTAAAGATTTGCAGACACAAATGAAAGACAATGAATTGAGGAATGACTATAGGAGCAAGTCCATTTGCAGGTAAAAAGATGTGCCTTTGAAGCAGAACCAGCTGTATTTTCATTGAGAGAAGAACAGTTTAGGAAGCATTTCTGCATGTGCTTGATAGCATAATGTACTCATAAGCAGCTTATGTACTATTCAGAAAATAGCAGTGCATTAATTTTTAAAGCAGCCTGGGCAGGGGAAGAACAGTACTACCACGTGATGATAATGAGGCTGGAGAGAGTAAAGTCTACTGAGGGGAAAAAGCGGTACGCTTCCAAACATTCATAAAACAATAACCAGATATTCACATGATAAGGAGTTTGGACAGCAGTATCAACGAAGGGTGAAGATGCATCCTTGTTTTAGGTTAAGCTTGATGAACTGAAAAGCGCCCAGTCAAAAGCATTTAGGAACTCTTCATTCCTTTCTTCATAAGGATGTGACAAAACATCCCTGAATTGGGTACAAGTGTGGGCTGAGAGAAACACTTGCTCAAGTCTGTGTAGGGATCCCTCTATGGATTTTAAGCCAATTTTTCTCTCCCTAAGAAAGGGACCAAAGGATACTCAAAGCCCGACCTTATAGAAAGAGCATGGTACTGGGATTCAAGAGACCTGGGTTCCAGTCCTGGCTCTGCCACTTGCCTTCTCTGTGACCTTGGTCACGTCAATTAATGTTTCTGGGCCTCAGATTCCCCTTCTATAAAACGGTGGGAAGATATCTACTCTCCCTTCCTTAATAACTCCATTGTTATTTTATTATTATCATTGTTATAATCATTATCATTACTATTAAAATAAGGAACATAGGGAAAAGACATTCAAGACTGGCAACAAGGAGCTACAGTACTATGTGGAGAAACTAAATGATTTAAAGAAAAAAGGGGAAATTTTGGTTTCTCTTGCCTAAAATTTGAAGAAACGTTATGCTTACTTTTAGGTTTAGAACAGGACTCTTTGCTCAAGAAATTCAGGGTACACTTTCAAAATAAAAGCATTTTTAGCCACAAATTCTAAAAAAAAGACTTTTGCAGGGAAAATGATTTCACTGTACATATTTTTTTCTGATTAACCTTGATTAACCACCTTTGATTGAGCTTAAGTCCAGCACGCTTTCCCCAACCCATCTTTCTTTCCAAAATTTTTTTTTGATGTCGCTTCATAATTGTTTTGGAAGCTTTCCAGATATTTTCATTCTCCCCTATCTTGTCATCAAGCTCTCCTCCAGTTCAACTACCTCCCATTCTAGTGCTTATCAACTGTCCATCAACTTGCAGTGTTCATATCTCTGAAGCTAACCTTCTCTTTGGGTCTCATATGCCTAAGACCGCTGATCTCTTACCTAAGCCATACCCCAGCAGGGAACTCTTCAGCCCCATAGGCAGGAAACTTGTATACCACGTCTTAACAAGTCACTAAAGCACTTAGTGTGTGCTCAGCATGTTGTAAATGCTCAGTAAATGTGATTGAATAATTGATCTAACAGACCGCAGCTCTATTTAGCTTCAGAGTCCTCCTGAAATCACATTTTCTCCAGGTGGCCTTCCATGATTTGTTTCTAATGTCTCTGCTTTAGATATTGTCTCTATCAGCGTGGCTGAGTGGAAAGGGCCCGGGCTTTGGAGTCAGAGGCCATAGGTTCAAATCCCGGCTCCGCCACTTGTCAGCTGTGTGACTTTGGGCAAGTCACTTAACTTCTCTGGGCCTCAGTTACCTGTAAAATGGGGATTAAGACTGTGAGCCCCCCCCCCGTGGGACAACCTGATCACCTTGTAACCTCCCCAGCGCTTAGAACAGTGCTTTGAACATAGTAAGTGCTTAATAAATGCCATTATTATTATTACTATTATCTCCCCCTATGGCACTTCAGGTCTTCTATACAACCTAAGTAAGCATTTAAGCCCCCTAAAGAATTTACACGCTATTACTTCCTCCTATCTGATTTACTTTAGTGCTTCTTCAGCCTGCTAGACTGTAAGCTCCCTGGGGGCAGGAGTCAGGTCAACTATTCTTTTGTACTCTCTTTAGTTCTGCACACAGTAGAGCAATCAATAAAACTATCATTGATTGGAAAACTTAATTTCAGCTTCGTGTGACCAACAGGTAAAAAGGTTTGCCTGATGAGGCTCTCCAAAATATTGATCAAGATTAGAGGCAATCAGTTAGTTGATTGATATTTATTGAGCACTTACTCTGTGCAGAACTCTGAACTAAGTGCTTGGGAGAGTACACTATAAGAGAATGAGTAGATATGTTCCCTGCCCACAAGGAGCGTACAGTCTAGAGGGAGAAGCTGACATTAAAAGAAATTATGGATATGTACATAAGTGCTGTGGGACTGAGGGTGGGGTGAATAATGGCAGCATGGGTCCATGGAAAGATCCCAGGCTTTGGAGTCAGAGGTCATCGGTTCAAACCCTAGCTCCGCCAATTGTCAGCTTTGTGACTTTGGGCAAGTTACTTCACTTCTCTGTGCCTCAGTTACCTCATCTGTAAAATGGGGATTAAGATTGTGAGCCCCACGTGGGACAACCTGATCACCTTGTATTCCCCCAGTGCTTAGAACAGTGCTTGGCACATAGTAAGTACTTAAATGCCATCATTATTATTGTTAATGGGTACAAATCCAAGTGCAAGTGTGACACAGAAGAGAGAGGGAGTAGGGGAAATGAGGGAGAAGACATCTTTGAGGAGATGTGACCTTAATAAGGCTTTGAAGGTGGAGAGAGTGGTGGTCTGATGTATATGGTGGTGGGGGGGGGGGTTCAAGAGAGAGGGAGGATGTGGAAAAGGGGTCAGTGGCAAAATAAATGAAACTGAGTCACAGTGAGCAAGCTGGCACTAGAGGAGCGAAGTCTTCAGGCTGGACTGCAGTAGGAAATCACCGAGGTATAGGAGGAGGACATGGGTTGATTGAGTGCTCTAAAGCCCGTGGCAAGGAGTTTATATTTGATGCAAAGGTTCTTGAGGAGTGGGAAATCATGGACTGAACATTTTTTTTTTTTTAAGAAAATGGTCTGAGGAGTAGAGTGAAGTGTGGGCTGGAAGTGGGGAGAGACAGGAGCCTGGGAGATCAGAAAGAAGGCAGACACAGGAGTCAAGGCAAGAGGGAATGAGTGCGACGATCATTCATTCATTCAGTCATTTATTGAGCGCTTACTGTGTTCTAAGCACTTGGTCAGCCTATTAGCAGCTTGGATGGAGCGGAAAGGGTAGATTTTAGCATTTTTGTGAAGGTAGAACCGAAAGGATTTGGTGACAGATTTTACTTGTACATATTTACTATTCTATTTATTTTGTTAATGATGTGCATATAGCCTTAACTCTATCTGTTCTGACGATTTTGATACCTGTCTCTATGTTTTGTTTTGTTGTTTGTCTCCCCCTTCTAGACTGTGAGCCGCTGGTGGGTAGGGACCGTCCCTATGTGTTGCCAGCTTGTACTTCCCAAGCGCTTAGTGCAGTGCTCTGCAAACAGTAAGCGCTCAATAAATACGATTGAATGAATGAATGAATAAGTTGGTCGATTGAGAGAAGTCAAAGATAATGCCAAAGTTACAGGCTTGTGGGAGAGGAAGGATGGTGAAGCAAGCAAAAACTCCTCACCCTGGGCTTCAAGGCTGTCCATCCCCTCGCCCCCTCCTACCTCACCTCCCTTCTCTCCTTCTCCAGCCCAGCCCGCACCCTCCGCTCCTCTGCCGCTAACCTCCTCACCGTACCTCGTTCTCGCCTGTTCTGCCGTCGACCCCCCACCCACGTCCTCCCCCTGGCCTGGAATGCCCTCCCTCCCCACATCCGCCAAGCTAGCTCTCTTCCTGCCTTCAAAGCCCTACTGAGAGCTCACCTCCTCCAAGAGGCTTTCCCAGACTGAGCCCCTTTTTTCCTCTACTCTTCCCCATCCCCCCGCCCTACCTCCTGTCCCCTCCCCACAGCACTTGTATATATATTTGTAAAGATTTATTACTCTATTTTACTTGTACATATTTACTATTCTATTTATTTTGTTAATGATGTGCATATAGCTTTAATTCTATTTGTACTGACGACTTTGACAACTGTCTACATGTTTTGTTTCGTTGTCTGTCTCCCCCTTCTAGACTGTGAGCCCGTTGTTAGGTAGAGACCGTCTTTAGTACTTCCCAAGTGCTTAGTACAGTGCTCTGCACACAGTAAGCACTCAATAAATATGATTGAATGAATGAATATGTTGGTCGATTGAGGGAAGTCAAAGATAATGCCAAGGTTACAGGCTTTTGGGAGAGGAAGGATGGTAGAGCTGTCAATAGGGGGAGGATGGAGTGTGGGTGGGAAGATGAGGAGTTGAGATGGCCATGTCTGCCAACTCTGTTATGTTGTACTCTCCCAAGCACTTAGTACAGTGTTGAGAGCAGGCTGGGAGTAAAGCATGGAGAAGGAGGAGCAGGCTGGTAGTAAAGAACGGGGGCGCGGTGGGGTAGGGGATGGAGGGAAAGGTTGAGGATAGCCAGGAAAACAAATGCTTCATCATAACAAGGATACCACACTGCTCAAGCTATCCTTTCCTTCTCAGCTCAGCAGGGCTCCTCCAGCTTCTGTTCCCTTTGTGGACACCCCATACCGAAGGCTGAATGGATATCCACAGGTTAAACAGTTATCCTGTAGTTACAGACACAACTATATAGAGAAGCAGTGTTGTCTAGTGGATAGACCATGGGCATTTTAGAAGGACCTGGGGTCTAATCCTGGCTCCACCATTTGTCTGCTGTGTGACCTTGAGCAAGACACTTAACTTCTCTGTGCCTCAGTTATCTCATCTGTAAAAGGGGGATTAAGATTGTGAGCCCAGACTAAGCCCCCTCCTTCCTCTCCCCCTCTCCCCCTCTCCCCCCCCACCTTACCTCCTTCCCTTCCCCACAGCACCTGTATATATTTATATATGTTTGTACATATTTATTACTCTATATATTTATTTATTTTACTTGTGCATATCCTATTTATTTTATTTTGTTAATATCATCAATCATATTTATTGAGCGCTTAGTTTTGTTTGTTCTCTGTTTCCCCCTTCTAGACTGTGAGCCCACTGTTGGGTAGGGACCGTCTCTATATGTTGCCAACTTGTACTTCCCAAGTGCTTAGTACAGTGCTCTGCAAACAGTAAGCATGCAATAAATACGATTGATTGATTGATTGAGCCCTATGTGGGACACGGACTGTGTTCAAATTAATTCCCTATTATCTACCCCAGTGCTTAGACAGTGCCTGGCACATAATAAACACTTAAGAAGTACAATTAAAAATAAAACAAAACAGTGCCTGGCAATATATTAAGAGTTTGACAAATACCATTAAAAACAAATAAATAATGAAAGGGAAATAAAATCTTAGGCACTTTATCTGTACTCTGTTGCAGGTGGTATCAGAATTCACATAGCAATGACTTCTGCATTACATTAATTCCTTACAATCCCGTTGTACGGATGTGTCTTCCTTGAGGTCTTTAAAACATTTAGCTGTTTAAAAAGTCTTTTGTAACAATTAAGGGGTCTGGATGTAGTTATAGAGAATTTACAGATGCCTCCTTTTCAACTTTTGCACTTGGTAGACTGAGACTGCATTTTTTAGTATGTACTTTCTCTGCGGCTATCACAGTCAGCCACGAGAATGCTAAATTAATGATAGATATACTGTTCCGGAGAAATACCAGGTGTACAGTCATTATTAAAACAGCCTATTCGTTATGAAGGTGGTTTCAGATGTTCACATCATTTTAATGTGAATCTGGAAGTATTCTCTATGAAACTTTGGGAAGTTGAACCATTATTTAACTTGTGATCAAAAGCCATGTAACAGACACCAGTAAATTCTCACTTAAAGCCTTCGTGGTAAAAATTTGAGCCTTTTCCTTTACCGACACGTTATCCCAAAAGATTGCACTAATCAGAGGAAAAGTGAATTAAGATAAAGCCCCTTGGTTTACCTTCCACTAATTTGTGTGGTCCTTTTAAATTGGATTTCAGTACCTGGAGGAAGCTGGTTTTCTTGCTCTGGGGTTTTTAGTGTTGATTGTTAGCTCGGGGAAATGTTATGCCCAGAGAGCCAATGCTGCAAAGCCACACTGAGAAGGGGCTTAGGAAAGGCAAGTAGCGGTTTCACTCTCCGGTAGCGGGGGGCTGCAAGGCTAAAACAAGGATGTAGTAATAATTTATTAAGGGCTTACTGTGTGCAGAGTACTGTACCAAGTGCTGGAGGAGAATACACAGGGACTTACAATCGAAGAGTTTAAGAGGGGAGAAGGGACTGGACACAGACACATCCGGAGTGATGAAACATTAAAATACAAACACATAAAGTAATCTCTAAGTCGCAGCGGGGATGGAAGTGTCTGAAAGTGCACAAAAACAGCTTTTCTGAGGTACTCAGAAGCAGTTATTGCAGCTTTATTGACAACTTATCGGGCACCATATCGATCATGATCCGCCGAGTGATCTCTATCAGGGACAGTGTCAAAGGAAGAGAACCACAACGTGGCTTAGTGGAAAGAGCCCGGGCTTGGGAGTCAGAGGACGTGGGATCTAATCCCGGCTCCACCACCGATCTGCTTTGCGACCTTGGGCAAACCAGTTAACTTCTCTGTGCCTCAGTTGCCTCATCTGTAAAATTTGGATTAAGGCTGTGAGCCCCAAGTGGGATAACCTGATTAACTTGTATTCACCCCAGTGCTTATCCTCTCCTCCTCCTCCCCTCCCCATTGCCCCCACTCCCTCCCTCTGCCCTACCCCTTCCCCCTCCCTACAGCACTTGTGTATATTTGTACATATTTATTACTCCATTTTATTAATGATGTGCATATACCTATAATTCTAATTATTTTGTTGGTATTGACACCTGTCTACTTGTTCTGTTCTGCTGTCTGTCTCCCCCTTCTAGACTGTGAGCCCGTTGCTGGGTAGGGACTATCTCAATATGTTGCCGAATTGTACTTTCCAAGAGCTTAGTACAGTGCTCTGCACACAGTAAGCGTTCAATAAGTACTATTGAATGAATGAATGAATGCTTGGCACATAGTAAGCACTTAACAAATACCATAATTATTAGTATTACAATCTACCTGCTAATGTTCACCTTCATTCAGGTCCATTCTTCCTGTATTGGTCCTCTTCTCCATCTGTGTCTTTCTGTGATTGATTGGTCTGGTGGACTGGTGTCTATTTCCCTCCATGGGCTCCCCTTTCCCCAATCCCCCCAATCTTCTGGTCTCAACTGGTTTCAGCTAGGGCTTGGGACAGCCCTCATTTAATCTTTTCTTCTGGTGATCTATGTTTCAAAAGCCTAGCTTTTCATCTTCCACCTGGCCTTTCACCTCCCATCCTTATCTGCATTCCTGACATTCCACCTTCCGTCCTCTGTTAGGCCCTGCCTTTTAATGCGTAAACCTTCATGCCCTGTCCTTTGCCAATACATATACCCTTTACATTTTCTAACTTTTCTTTAATAAATTCCTCTCCCCCACAACTCCCTAGAGGAACTGTGGAATTTGATGTTTCATTCTTCATTGTCCTGAACTGTTTATGCCAGCAGAGATGATAATGTCAGCAGATTCTCTTTAGAGAGGTAAAATTAAATGTTAGTGTTTCGAATGATGTTTCAAGTAGTGTCAAAAAGATATCTTGCACTTTTTCATCCATTCCCTGATTTAATGTAGATAAATGATCATATTTTTTGATTGACCCCTTTCTAACTCCTCATGCAGTCTTGAATAAATAATACTCAGGGACTTGTGCTTGGCTATATACAGAACTATAGACGTATGAAGGTAGTTATGAAAAAGCTACACTGCTTACAACGTATTCTTATCATTTATCACTAGATTGTAAGCTCCCTCACTAGAGTGCAAGTTCATTGTGGACAGGGATTGTTTTTACCAATGTACTTTACTCTCCCAAGTGCTTAGGGCAATGCTCTGTGCACAGTAAGTGCTAAATAAATAACACTGATTACCATCTAAACATTAAAGAGGTGGATAAACATGAAATGCTTTTTCATGAGTGCATAATCAATCAATTGTATTTATTGAGCGCTTACTTGGTGCAGAGCACTGTACTAAGCGCTTGGGAAGTACAAGTTGGCAATATATAGAGACAGTCCCTACCCAACAGTGGGCTCACAGTCTAAAAGGAAATAAGGAATATAATAAAGGAAATAAGGAAATATTCATATTTTTGAAGTTTTTTTGTGGTATTTGATAAGCGCTTACTATGTGCCAGGCACTATTCTAAGCTTTGGGGTAGATACAAGATAATCAGGTTGGACACAGTCCATGTCCCACATGGGGCTCACAGTCTTAATTCTCATTTTACAGATGAGGTACCTGAGACCCAGAGAAGTAAAGTGACTTGCCCAAGTTCCTACAGCAGACAAGTGACAGAGCTGGAATTAGAAACCAGGTCCTTCACTTGTGCTTTTATTTCTACGTTTGGTTATGTATTGGTTGTTTTCCTGTAGTCCCTGAGTGAGCGATGAAAAAGGGACGAGGATGAATGTGAGGTTCATATTGGGAGGTTGAAGGAACGGATGACTGAAAGAAAGAGCAGAACGTAAGCCAGAAGGATAAGGAGATTGAACTGAAGATTGAGGAGGGGAAGGCAGAGCCCCGCCAAAACGAGGCTAGTGTAAAAGCAGAATGAAAATCAGAAGGAACAAGGAGGATAACCCATTCCTTTCCATTCCAGGCTATGGAAAAGCAGGAGGAGAGGGTGCACAAAGGGAGGGGCAGCTTATTTTATTTCGTTAGTATGTTTGGTTTTGTTCTCTGTCTCCCCCTTTTAGACTGTGAGCCCACTGTTGGGTAGGAACTGTCTCTATGTGTTGCCAACTTGTACTTCCCAAGCGCTTGGTACAGTGCTCTGCACACAGTAAGCACTCAATAAATACGATTGATTGATTGATTGCATTGGAGGGTGGGGAGGAAGGGTGATAGGGAGAGAGAGAGCGATGTCTGGGTACTGCTGGCCTCTTCCCACAGATGGGTTACCCTGTAGTCCTCCACATATCCTCTTCGAAACTCCCATAAATTACCTCCCAACTTGTTCAGTTCCCCAAGTTTTGAGTGGCTAGAAATGGCAGTTCTGCAGGAGTTTCTTCTAATTATCCAACATCTTCCCTGTGTGTAATTCTTTTCCTCTCTCCTTGTTTCTGTTATGTTTTTTGCTTTCCCTTCCCATTTTCCACCTTCATCTCTTCTTTTTCACTCATATATCTGCTGTCTTACTTGTCCTTTACTAGTAGCATAATCAAGAGTAGAAATGCCTTTAGAAATTCAACCTGTCTGTAGTTCTCATCATTCAGTTTGACTTGAGACGCTTGGAGGCAATTCCGCAAATCAACTCTTCTATGAATTCAGCCATTTTTGGCAAAATAAATTTCCAATAAATGCATCAAACTATTCTTTTGTGAAGCTACAAATCACAAATATCATCTTGTTCAAAAATCATTGGATGGCTTGGATGACTTTCTAGGATACTTGTTTTCATCGTATTTTTCAGGCCTTTTTTATATTCATTCATTCAATCGTATTTATTGAGCACTTACTGTGTGCAGAGCACTGTACTAAGTGCTTGGGAAGTACAAGTTGGCAACATATAGAGACGGTCCCTACCCAACAGTGGGCTCGCAGTCTAGAAGGGGAAGACAGAGAACGAAACAAAACATATTAACAAAATAAAATAAATAGAATAAACATGAACAAATAAAATAGAGTAATAAATACGTACAAGCATACATATATACAGGTGCTGTGGGGAGGGGAAGGAGGTAAGGCATGGGGGTGGGGGGAGAAGGGGGAGAGGGGGGAGAAGGGGGAGAGGAGGGAGGGGGCTCAGTCTGGGAAGGCCTCCTGGAGGAGGTGAGCTCTCAGGGCCTTGAAGGGAGGAAGAGAGCTAGTTTAGATTTATTTATTGGGCTCAGTCTGGGAAGGCCTCCTGGAGGAGGTGAGCTCTCAGTAGGGCCTTGAAGGGATGAAGAGAGCTAGTTTAGATTTATTTATTTTTTATATATTTATTTTATATTATATATATATATATTTATATATTTATGTGTTAGAGCTGTAGCTACATAGCTATCTTTTCTTCTGGTCTGAAGACAACACGACTGAAGTGAGATTTCATGCAGATATTGCAGTGTGGCTAAGACCATAGCAGAACCTCATTTTCCACATCATGAGCAGGTAAAACTGCTTGAGTGGGGTGTCTTCATCCGCTGCTTTCAATTCCTCTTCGGCCTCCCACCCTCTGACTGTGGGAATCCCCCAAGGCTCAGTTCTGCATCACCTTCTGTTTCCAGCTGCACCAACTCCCTTGGAGAACCCATTCCCTCCCATGACTTCAACTACCATCTCTCTATGGATGATTCCCAAATCCGAATCTCCAGCCCTGATCTCTCTGCTTGTCTGCAGTCTCATATTTCCTCTTGCCTTCAGGACATCTCGATTTGGACATCCCGCAGACACCTCAAACTTACCATGTCTGAAACAGACAACAGTCTCGCAAGGCTGTAACCTTGGCATTGTCCTCGACTGATCCGTCTCATTCAACCCACATATATTATCTGCTCTCAAATCGTGGTGGGTCCACCTTCACAACATCTTTCCTCTCCAGTCAAATTGCTACCACGTTTATCGAAGCACTTATCCTATCCTAGAGAAGCAGCGTGGCTCAGTGGAAATTCAGTGGCTCAGTGGAAATTCTTTTAGACTGTGAGCCCACTCTTTTAGACTGTGAGCCCACTGTTGGGTTGGGGCTGTCTCTATATGTTGCCATCTTGTACTTCCCAAGCGCTTAGTACAGTGCTCTGCACACAATAAGCGCTCAATAAATACGATTGATTGATTGAGTGAAAGAGCCCAGGCTTTGGAGTCAGGGGTCATGGGTTCAAATCCTGGCTCTGCCAATTGTCAGCTGTGTGACTTTGGGCAAGTCACTTAACTTCTCTGTGCCTCAGTTACCTCATCTGTAAAATGGGAATTAAGACTGTGAGCCCCCCGTGGAACAACCTGATCGCCTTGTAACCTCCCCAGCGCTTAGAACAGTGCTTTGCACATAGTAAGCACTTAATAGATGCCATTATCACTATTATTCTTATTATCACACCTTAATTACTGCATCAGCCTCCTTAGTGACCTCCCTTCCTTTTATCTCTCTCCACTGCGGTCCATACTTCACCTGGCTGCCTGGATCACTTTTTTACAAAAATATTCAGTCCATGTTTCCCCACTCCTAAAGAACCTCCAGTGGTTGCCCACCCACCTACATGTCAGACAGAAACTCCTACCACTTAATCACTTTGCCCCCTCCTACCTTACCTCCCTGATTTTCTGCTACAACACAGACCACATACTTTGCTCCTCAAATGCCAACCTACTCATTGTACCTGTCTCATCTATCCTGCCGCCAACTTCCCCCCCAAATCCTCCCTCTGGCCTGGACTGCCCTCCCTCTTCATAACTGACAGTCTTCTAGACTGTCAGCCCGTTGTTGGATAGGAACCGTCTCTATATGTTGCCAACTTGTACTTCCCAAGCGCTTAGTACAGTGCTCTGCACACAGTAAGCGCTCAATAAATGCGATTAAATGCGATTGAATGAACGACAGACAACTACTCTCCCCACCTTTAAAGCTTTATTAAACAGCATGGCTTAGTGGAAAGAGCACGGACTTGGAAGTCAGAGGTCATGGGTTCTAATCCCGCCTGCGCCACTTGTCAGCTGTGTGGCTTTGGGCAAGTCACTTCACTTCTCTGGGCCTCAGTTACCTCATCTGTAAAATGGGGATTAAAACTGAGCCCCACGTGGGACAACCTGATTAGCTTGTATCTATTCCCAGTGCTTAGAACAGTGCTTGGCACAGAGTAAGCGCTTAACAAATGCCGTCATTATTATTATTAAGGGCACATCTCCAAGAAGCCTTAAATTCATTCATTCATTCATTCATTCAATCGTATTTATTGAGTGCTTACTGTGTGCAGAGCACTGTACTATAATAATAATAATAATAATGGCATTTATTAAGCGCTTACTATGTGCAAAGCACTGTTCTAAGCGCTGGGGAGATTACAAGGAGATCATGTTGTCCCACGGGGGGCTCACAGTTTTCATCCCCATTTTACAGATGAGGGAACTGAGGCCCAGAGAAGTGAAGTGACTTGCCCAAAGTCACACAGCTGACAACTGGCAGAGGCAGGATTTGAGCCCATGACCTCTGACTCCAAAGCCCGGGCTCTTTCCACTGAGCCACGCTGCTTCTCTAGCTGTGTAGCTCTAGCTACTAAGCACTTGGAAAGTACAGTACAGCAATAAAGAGGGTCAGTCCCTGCCCACAACAGGCTCACTGTCTAGAGAGGGGGAGACAGACATCAATTCAAGTAAACAGGCATCAATATAAATGAATAGAATTATAGATATATACATATATGCATAAAAGCTGTGGGTTGGGAAGTGGGGGAAGAACAAAGGGAGTGAGTCGTGGTGATGTGGAAGGGAGGGGGAGCTGAGGAAAAGTGGGGCTTAATCTGGGAAGACCTCTTGGAGGAAGTCAGTAGGGCTTTGAAGGGGGTAAGGGTGATTGTTCAGCAAATTTGAGGAGGGAGGGCATTTCAGGCCAGAGGCCCTCATTTCCTCTTCGCCCACTTCCATCTGTGTTGCCCTTGCACTTTGCTTTGCAGCCTTTATTTACCTCTCCCTAAGCCCCACAGCACATCCCTTATACATTTCTGTATATTAATGGCTGTCTCCCCCTCTAGACTGAAAGCTCAATGTTGGCAGGGAATGCGTCTACCAACTCTGTAATATTACAGAATCCCAAGTGTTTAGTGCAGTGCTCTACACACAGTAAACTCTCAGTAAATACGATTGATTTAAGGATTAATTAAAGGCAGCATAACCTAATAATAATAATAATAATAATAATAATAATAATAATGGCATTTGTTAAGCGCTTACTATGTGCAAAGCACTGTTCTAAGCGCTGGGGGGGGATACAATGTGATCAAGTTGTCCCACCTGGGGCTGACAGTCTTAATCCCCATTTTTACAGATGAGGGAACTGAGGCTCAGAGAAGTTAAGTGGCTTGCCCAAGGTCACACAGCAGACTTGTGGTGGAGCCGGGATTCGAACCCACGACCTCTGACTCCAAAGCCCGGGCTGTTTCCACTGAGCCACGCTGCTTCTCTAATAGAAAGAACATAGGCTGCAAATTACAGGACCTGGGTTCCAGCCGTGACTCCACCACTTGGCTGCCGTGAGACTGGGGAAATGGCTTATCTTTCCTGGGCCTCAATTTCTTCATCTGTAAAATGGGGACGGAATAGTCCTAAAAGCCCAGAATGACTGTATGTTATTATGAGGCTTACATGCCAAAACGAGAAGCAGTGCGGTCTAGTGGAAAGATCACGGGCCTGGGAGCCGTGCACTGTACTAAACACTGGGGCAGATACAAGTTAATCAGGTTGGACACAGTCCCTGTCCTGCTTGGGGCTCACAGTCTCTTAATCCCCATTTTACAGATGAGGTAACTGAGGCATAGGGAAGTGAAGTGACTTGCCCAAGGTCACGCAGCAGACAAGTGGTGGAGCTGGGATTAGAACTCAGGTCCTTTTGATTCCCAGGTCCACAAGGCAATGCTGCTCTGTGATTTTGAGCGAATCATATGAGTTCTTTATTCCTCGGTTCCCTCGTCTGTAAAATGTGGATTAAAGCTGTGAATCCCATAGGGGACCTGGACCGTGACCAACCTGATTATCTTCCATCTAGCCCAGAACAAACAAACAAAACAAAGTTTGTGGTGAACAATAACTTTTCAAAGGCAAGAACATAACTCTGCTGCAGAAAAAGGAGCCAGGACATCAGCCCCTGCTCTAGTGCAGGACAAGCAGAAGCTTACTGTAGAAGCAACTCTTACAGAAAATAATAATAATAGTAATGATGATAATAATGATAGTATTTGTAAAGCACTTAGTATATGCTTAGCACTGTACTAAGTGTTGGGGTTGATACAGGAAAATCAGCCCCCACATAGGGCTCACAGATCATATAGGAGAGAAAACAGGTATTGGATCCCCATTTTGCAGATGAGGGAACTGAGACACAGAGAGGTTAAGTGACTTGCCCAAGATCACACATCAGGCAGAGCCAAGATTAGAACCCAGGGTCTCTTCCTGCTAGTCCCGTGCTTTTTGCACGAGGCCGCATTGCTTTCCAGATCTCTCCCAAATGACCCAACTCAATCCATCAGTGATATTTATCAAGCATTTACCGTGTGCAGAATAATATACTAACCGCTTCGTAGAATACCGTAATAAAGAGTCGGTAGACACATTCCCTGCCTACCACGAGCTTACAGTTTAGAGGGGGACGCAGAGATGAATATAAGTAAATAATTTTTGGATACATACATGAGTGCTCTGGAGTGGAGGGTGGGATGAATATCAGGTGCCCAAAGGTCACAGATCCAACTGCCTAGACAACACGGACAGGAGTGGAAGTCATCATCATCATCAATCGTATTTATTGAGCGCTTACTATGTGCAGAGCACTGTACTAAGCGCTTGGGAAGTACAAATTGGCAACATATAGAGACAGTCCCTACCCAACAGTGGGCTCACAGTCTAAAAGGGGAAGACAGAGAACAAAACCAAACATACTAACAAAATAAAATAAATAGAATAGATATGTACAAGTAAAATAAATAAATAGAGTAATAAATATGTACAAACATATATACATATATACTGATAAATATGTGTCGGGGGCAGAGGGCTTAATTGAGGAAGACATTTTGGACAAGGTGTGCCTGTAATATGGCTCAGAGGTGAGATAACCAGGGAAGCCATCAAAAATGAAAAGAGACCTATCTACCCAATCCAAGAGACCAGAGTCTGAAATGCAGAGTCTCAAAATCTGAAATGCAGGAGAATATTTCAGCCCAGCGTACCCTGTGTGGGACCACCACAACTCTGGAACTAGCATCCTACTGAGCAGCAGGGTTTTCACACAGTCGACTGTGTGGACGTAAGGAGAGCAACCTGTGAACAGCACCTGAAACAATTCCTCCGGGGTATTTAATTGGAGGCGGTAAAATTGCTTTTTAATTCAGAGATACTGGCGTTGGTGGTGAAAGCGTGTCCATGACTGTGGGTGGCCCCGAAAGAGAGTCTCTTACACAGTGTCCACGAAAATAAAGTGGTGTAGCTTTGCTTTTCAGGGGAATGTTGCTCAGATAACAATAATGATGGTGGTATTTGTTAAGCCCTTACTATGTGCCAAGCACTGTTATAAGCGCTGGGACAGATTCAAGGTTAGCAGGTTGTCCCACGTGGGACTCACAGTCTTACAGTGCTCTGCACACAGTAAGTGCTCAATAAATACGATTGAATGAATGAATAATCCCCATTTTACAGATGAGAGAACTGAGGCACAGAGAAGTGAAGTGACTTACCCAAAGTCACACAGCTGACAAGTGGCGGAGCCAGGATTAGAACCCATGACCTCTGGCTCCCAAGCCCATGCTCTTTCCACTAAGCCATGCTGCTTCCCCAGATGCTAGTAGTTAAGATGCTGTATATATGTATATCCTGTATATATGTATATATGTTTGTACATATTTATTACTCTATTTATTTATTTATTTATCTTGTACATATCTATTCTATTTATTTTATTTTGTTAGTATGTTTGGTTTTGTTCTCTGTCTCCCCCTTCTAGACTGTGAGCCCACTGTTGGGTAGGGACTGTCTCTATGTGTTGCCGACTTGTACTTCCCAAGCGCTTAGTACAGTGCTCTGCACACAGTAAGTGCTCAGTAAATACGATTAATTGATTGATTGATTACCACCAAGCCTGACGTGTGCGTCAGAGGTTGTTTTTTTCTGATGTAATGGTTTTCAATGAACCTTCTGCTCTTTCTTCCTTTTTGTTTCTTATGAGAGAATCACTCAGTTCGTAGTAAGTCTTCTCTCTAGGCCAGGCCTGGATGGTGACCCAGCCTACGGTGTCTAGCAAAGTCTCCCAGCCTTGTGGCATACTCTGTGTATCCTTTAAATTGTAAAAAAAAAAAGTTATCTCAAATATTGTCGTGTCCTTTTGATAGTGACTGGCATACTGAATCGAATGTCACTGAAAGTGTTTCTTTAGACTGGAAGCTTTTGGTGGGCAGAGAATGAGTCCACCAGCTCTGTTATATTGTACTCTTTCAAATGCTTAGTATAGTGTTCTAATAATAAGAAGAATTGTCTATTTCATTCATTCATTCAATCGTATTTATTGAGCGCTTACTGTGTGCAGAGCACTGTACTAAGCACTTGGGAAGTACAAGTTGGCAACATAAAGAGACCGTCCCTACCCAACAGTGGGCTCACAGTCTAGAAGGCGGAGACAGACAACAAAACAAAAAGTAGACAGGTGTCAATACCATCAGAATAAATAGAATTATAGCTATATACACATCATTGATAAAATAAATAGAATAGTAAATAAGTACAAGTAAAATAGAGTAATAAATCTGTACAAACATATATACAGGTGCTGTGGGGAGGGGAAGGAGGTGGGGTGGGGGGGGATGGGGAGGAGGAGAGGAAAAAGGGGGCTCAGTCTGGGAAGGCCTCCTGGAGGAGGTGAGCTCTCAGTAGGGCTTTAAAGGGAGGAAGAGAGCTAGCTTGGCGGAGGGGCAGAGGGAGGGCATTCCGGGCCAGGGGGAGGACGTGGGCCGGGGGCCGACGGCGGGACAGGCGAGAACAAGGCACAGTGAGGAGATTAGCAGCCGAGGAACGGAGGGTGCGGGCTGGGCTGGAGAAGGGTAAGCACTTACTATGTGCCAGGCACTGTTCTACGTTCTGGGGTAGATACAAGTAAATCCGGTTGGACAGAGTCCCTGTCCCACATGGGGCTCACAGTATTCATCCCCATTTTAGAGAAGCAGCATGGCTCACTGGAAAGAGCGTGGGCTTTGGAGTCAGAGCTCATGGGTTCAAATCCCGGCTCTGCCAATTGTCAGCTGTGTGATTTTGGGCAAGTCACTTAACTTCTCTGTGCCTTAGTTACCTCATCTGTAAAATGGGGATGAAGACTGTGAGCCCCCCGTGGGGCAACCTGATCGCCTTGTAACCTCACCAGCGCTTAGAACAGTGCTTTGCCCATAGTAAGTGCTTAATAAATGCCATTACTATTATTATTTTATAGATGAAGTAACTGAGGCACAGAGAAGAAGTGACTTGCCCAAAGTCACCCAGCAGACTAGTGGCAGAGCTGGGATTAGAACCCACATCCTTCTGACCTCCGGGCCTGTGCAGTATCCGCTAGGCCAGCATACTTCTCTATGTTCTGAATATAGTAAGCACTCAATCAGTAATGTTTGATTAACTGAAAACCATGTCCTAAGGCATGTTCTATTACTACTGTTGCTAGTTTTGGTAGTAGACTCCAAGATGGCTTATTTAATGAGGCTGTTTCATTCGGATCATGGGCTTATCTGTGTAAAGAAAACGTAGGAAGCAGTGTGGCACAGGACAAAGAGCCTGGGAGTCAGAGGATCTGGGTTCTAATCCCAGATCTGCACTTGCCTGCTGGTCACTTAACTCCACAGTATTTCTGTTTCCTCACCTGTGTAATACTTCATGCTGCTGCCCGGATTGTCTTTGTCCAGAAACGCTCTGGGCGTGTTACTCCCCTTCTCAAAAATCTCCAGTGGCTACCAATCAATCTGCGCATCAGGCAGAAACTCCTCACCCTGGGCTTCAAGGCTGTCCATCACCTCGCCCCCTCCTACCTCACCTCCCTTCTCTCCTTCTACAGCCCACCCCGCACCCTCCACTCCTCTGCCGCTGATCTCCTCACCGTACCTCATTCTCGCCAGTCCCACCATCGACCCCCGGCCCACGTCATCCCCCGGGCCTGGAATGCCCTCCCTCTGCCCATCCGCCAAGCTCGCTCTCTTCCTCCCTTCAAGGCCCTACTGAGAGCTCACCTCCTCCAGGAGGCCTTCCCACACTGAGCCCCTTCCTTCCTCTCCCCCTTGTCCCCCTCTCCATCCCCCCATCTTACCTCCTTCCTTTCCCCACAGCACCTGTGTATATGTATATATGTTTGTACATATTTATTACTCCATTTATTTATTTATTTATTTATTTTACTTGTATATATCTATTCTATTTATTTTATTTTGTTAGTATGTTTGGTTTTGTTCTCTGTCTCCCCCTTTTAGACTGTGAGCCCACTGTTGGGTAGGGACTATTTCTATATGTTGCCAACTTGTACTTCCCAAGTGCTTAGTACATTGCTCTGCACACAGTAAGCGCTCAATAAATACGATTGATTGATTGATTGATTGATTTAAACTGTGAGTCCCAAGTGGGAACCAAGGCCATGTGCAACCTGGATTTAGTACAGTACTTGGCATATAGTTAGTACTTAGTAAATACCATGATTATTGTTATCATGATTTTTGAAGGTATTTTGGGGTAGGAAAATTCTGGGGATTTTGGCCCTCACCTGAATGGGGCATTTCTGTTGTTCAACAATCACCCAGTGATGTGTATTGCACATATTGTACTATACATAATGATTACATATTCTGATTTTAGAGACCTCCTTCTAAAACCCTAATGCGAACACCAACTCTTAGTCAACTGATGTATTCCAGATATTTCCAATCTTCAACCCTCTCCACTTCTTGCCCTGGGCGGCCTCAGAGAGGTGGACCGCAGGGATATAAGAGCCACCTACATCGCCGAGCGGAAGCAATCATTCATTCCATCTGCTGATCATTTAGGAGGCACATAGAAGGATCAATCAATCAATCAATCGTATTTATTGAGCGCTTACTGTGTGCAGAGCACTGTACTACGCGCTTGGGAAATACAAGTTGGCAACATAAGGATGTGTATTTCCTCATCAAACCACTCAGTCTCCAGCCTGTTATTTCTTTGTCCTTCCTTCCCCAAAAAGGGACAATTTACTGGCTAAATAGTTGGAAGGCTATTTATGGAGGTAGTGTTAGTATAAGGGCCAATTCAGTAATCTCTCAATAAATACAGTTGGTAGATTGATTGCCCAAGCACTTATCCTATCCCGCTTGGGCTACTGCTTCTGCCTCCTCGCTGACCTCCCAGCTTCCTTTCCCTTCCCATTCCAGTCCATACTTTATTCTGCAGCACGGATCACTTACCGATAAAAACCTTCAGTCCGTGTCTCCCCCATCCTCGTGGACCTTCGGTGACTGTCCATCCACCTCTGCCTCAAACAACAACTCCTTACCACTGACTTTAAAGCACTCAGTCATCATCAATCAATCGTATTTATTGAGCGCTTACGGCTCGTCCCATCCTACCTCACCTCATTGATGTCCTACTCCAGCCCAGTCTGCACGCTCCTCTCGCCCCAGTTTACTCACTGTTCCCTGATCTCTTCTATATCACCACTGGCCCCCACATCTTTCCCCTGGCATGGAACTCCATCCCCCTTCCATATACCCCAGATCACCGCCCTCTTTTCCCCAGCTCACTCTCCCTTCTGCATCATCTGTACGCTTGGATCTGTGACGTTTGGTCATTTGATATTCTCCCCACCCCAAACCCCACAGCACTTATCTTTAAATGCGATTGAATGAATAAATTATATATTGTCATCTCTTTAATCATATTAATGTCTGTCTCCACCTCTAGACTGTAAGCCCGTTACGGGTAGGGAATTTGTCTGCTAATTCTGTTGGTCTCTCCCAAGCTCCCAAGCTCTTAGTGCAGTGCTCTTCATAAATCAATCAATTGTATTTATTGAGTGCTTACTGTGTGCAGAGCACACAGAGTACTAAGCGCTTGGGAAGTACAAGTTGGCAACATATACAGTCCCTACCCAACAATGGGCTCACAGTCTAGAAGACTGTCAGTTATGAAGAGGGAGGGCAGTCCAGGACAGAGGCTCCATAAATCAATCGTATTTATTGAGCGCTTACCGTGCTCCATAAATAGCATTGATTGATCGATTGATCTTTTTTTATCATCTGCTCTAAGGTTCACTTCCAGCAGATAGTTGCTATGGCCCCGCTTTCGAATTGCCAGGCGGTTGTTTAAAAAGATAGCTGAAACACCGAGTCTGAACTGCGGTTATACCTCATTTTTCTTTTATTCTAGGAAAACAGGATTACAAGAAAACCAAACCAATTTTAAGAGCAACCAGATTAAAAGCAGAAGCCAAGAGAACAGCCTTAGGCATCAGGGTAAATATCTATTTGGGAGTTTTACTATCCTTCTATATGTGTCTTGAGTTGCTTTTAGTAAAAAGTAGGCTGTAAAGTTGCTAATTGCTGAAAGTTATTCCTTACAGCTGAATCTGTCTTACAATATTGTAAACTGCTCTACCAGACTGTAAGATCCTTGAGAACGACTCGTGTCTACCAACTCTATTTGACTCTCCCGAGTGCTTAGTGCAGTGCTCTAACCTACATGGATTGCCAGAGTATAAAGCATATATAAAGAGCCGTATTTTAACTTAAAATATCAATTAACCCTCAAATAACTGGAATGTCTGCACTCTCTAAGTACATTTTCATTTTGCTGCTGTGAAGCTTAGTGCCTTTAAGAGGTCAAGTATAATTACTTAGAATTGGATTTATTTTTTTTTTGCAGCTATTGAATACGCACCTCAAACACGTCAGTGATTTATACAGTACTAGTCATAAACCCTTACCTTCGTTCACCTTAAGCACTATTTTAATTATGTAGAATCCCAATTTTGACCCTTTCTATTTGGTCATGAATAAATTTAATATAATTAACAGTTCAATCATCTCTTCTTTGTGATTCAACAAGGAGGGCAGAAACCTTTCAATTTTAATAAAAAGCTTTATTTTTATGTGTTAAAGCAAGTGACTAGAGAAGAAGCTAGTAGATGCCTTTAATACAAATGTCGAACGTTACCCATCGTGCCATTTAATGAGCAGAATGGCTTAGTGGCTACAGCACGAGCCTGAGAGTCAGAAGGGCCTGGGTTCTAATGTTGTTTCTGCCACATATCTGCTGTGTGACCTTGGGCATGTTCCTTAACTTCTCTGGGCTTCAGTTAACCCATCTGTAAAATGGGGGTTAAGAGTGAGACAGGGACTGTGTCCAACCTGATTAATTTGTATCTACCCCAGCGCTTAGAACAGGGCTTGGCACATTGTAAGCGCTCAATAGCTATCATAATTATTATTATTTCCAGATGGACTTGAGCCAAACTGGGTTCTTTGATGGTGCCACGTGGGTTCAATCAATCGATCAATCAATCAATTGTATTTATTGAGCGCTTACTGTGTGCAGAGCACTGTAGTAAGCGCTTGGGAAGTACAAGTTGGCAACATATAGAGACGGTCCCTACCCAACAGTGGGCTCACAGTCTAAAAGGGGGAGACAGAGAACAAAACCAAACATACTAACAAAATATAAATAGAATAGATATGTACAAGTAAAATAAATAAATAAATGAATAGAGTAATAAATATGTACAAACATGTATACATATATACAAAGAATAACCTTTTCCCAGGTTATTTTTAAATCCCAAAATAGTATTAGAGAAGCAGCGTGGCTCAGTGGAAAAGAGCCTGGGCTTTGGAGTCAGGGGTCATGGGTTCAAATCCCAGCTCTGCCAATTGTCAGCTGTGTGACTTTGGACAAGTCACTTAACTTCTCTGGGCCTCAGTTACCTCATCTGTAAAATGGGGATTAAGACTGTGAGCCCCCCGTGGGACAACCTGATCACCTTGTAACCTCCCCAGCGCTTAGAACAGTGCTCTGCACATAGTAAGCACTTAATAAATGCCATTGTTATTATTATCATTATTATTATTATTAATAGAAAAATCAAATTGAGTCATACTGTCAGAACATTAGAATAGAAAGGGCTTAGTGGTGATGTTTTATTTAAAGAAACTTCAGATACGTTAAAAGGAGAACATTTTCCTGCTTCTGGCAGATAAGAAATCAATTTTTCCAAGTTATAGCTTATAGCAAATGCCAAGGTATTTCTACCAAGCTGTAACAGCTGTTGAGATGCCAGATGATGAATTTGGTTGTCTTCCAGAATTTGCTATTATAATCACGAAACAGTGCTTTCTTTTTGCTCCTGATTGCTGATCTTGATCAAGCATTGCCATGCGATGCAGTATGTTTTCACAACATAATCTCCTCAGTTAGTGCTGTGTGTCAGGTTTTAATGAGAAAAAATAGATTGCCTTTTTTGTTTAAAAGATAGACGATTAACCTTTGGAGTCTTTTTTTCATGTCTTTCATATTAGATTTCGCATCTCTCCTTTTTTGGTTTGATTCCTTCTATAAAACAATTTGTAAACCGGCATTCATCTTGGACGTTTGTTTTCTATCAGTGGCAGTTTCTGTAAAAGCCTCTGTTGGGTTTTAGCAGGCCTAGCTGAAATCATTTATAAGTAAAAGCATTATATATCCACATCCTCGAACACACTGTCACTCCCTCTTAATTTTGATTTTTGTGAAGATCATGAATCAGAAAGGACAGAAATCTGAAGAAGCCAAAGCTATTTTCCAGCATCATTAGGAAGTATGCATTAATTTTCTAGGGAAATATTTGTTCATACAATACCATTTTACTTTTGTGCAGCTGCCTTTTTAGACATTCCTGTTCTTTAAAGAAGTCCTGGGCATTGCAGAGGGACATGCGAGTGTCTGAAAAAGGGAATATGGAAACCGCTAGACTTTTTGTCACCACTGAAACTGATTTTTATGTGGATTGTATTTATAGTACTGAGTGCTAATGCCCCATTTACGCATATTTTTATGCTAAAGGAATGTGTTTCCTGGTTTTATTAAGTTGACACTTTCCCTGTAGGTACTAATCTGAGGAAAACAAAAGGCTTAATATTTATAAATTGTTTACTTTCCTTGGAAATTGATGTGAATAACCCATTAAAATGATGTGAAAGTTTTTTGAATTAGACCCTTGGTAGTAGTCTACATTTCAGAATTGGCATACTAATTAGATTGCCCTGTCAAACTTTGATTGCCTTGTCATTTGAACAGAGGATTTAAAGTAACAAAGTTTCTTCAAGGCATTGCCATTTAGTGCTTTTTAATTTCCCCAATGAGTGATTTTATCCTTGTTGATAATGTCAGAGAACCAACTAAGGACTAATAAACTGCAGAAGTTTTTGAGTCCTTTCTTGAAAAACCAGGATGACCGAAGTAGTTTTTCAGTGTATGAACATTTTTTAGGCTTTTATTTATGTTTTGCATTTCCTTGACCAAAAAAAAAAATCCTGATCAAAAATGCCCATTCATTCATTCATTTGTATTTATTGAGTGCTTACTGTGTGCAGAGCACTGTACTAAGTGCTTGGGAAGTACAAATCAGCAACATATAGAGAGAGTCCCTACCCAACAAAAGGCTCACAGTTTAGAAGGGGGAGACAGACAAAAAAAACACAAAACAAGTAGACAGGTGCCAATACCATCAGAATAAACAGAATTATAGCTGTATGCACATCATTAATAAAATAGAGTAAAAATATGTACAAATATACACAAGTGCTGTGGGGAGGGGAAGGGGGAAGGGCAGAGGGAGTTGGGGGGGGCGATGGGGAAGAGGAGGAGGAGGGGCAAAAGGGGGGCTCAGTCTGGGAAGGCCTCCTGGAGGAGGTGAGCTCTCAGTAGGGCTTTGAAGGGAGGAAGAGAGCTAGCTTGGCAGATGTGTGGAGGGAGGGCATTCCAGGCAAGAGGTAGGACGTGGGCCAAGGGTCGATGGTGAGACAGGTGAGAAAGAGGCACAGTGAGGAGGTTAGTGGCAGAGGAGCGGAGGGTGCGGGCTGGGCTGTAGAAGGAGAGAAGGAAGGTGAGGTAGGAGGGGGCAAGGTGATGGACAGCCTTGAAGCCGAGGGTGAGGAGTTTTTGCTTGATTTGAAGGTTGATAGGCAACCACTGGAGATTTTTGAGGAAGGGAGTGACATGCCCAGAGCGTTTCTGTACAGAGATAATCCAGGCAGCAGAGCAAAGTATAGACTGAAGCGGGGAGAGACAGGAGGATGAGAGATCAGAGAGGAGGCCGATGCAGTAATCCAGTTGGGTTGGGATGAGAGTTTGAACCAGCAAGGTAGTGGTTTGGATGGAGAGGAAAGGGCTCATCTTGGTGATGTTGTGGAGGTGAGACTGGCAGGTTTTGGTGACAGACTGGATGTGTGGTGTGAATGAGAGAGCAGAGTCAAGGATGACACCAAGGTTGCGGGCTTGTGAGACAGGAAGGATGGCAGTCCCATCTGCAGTGATGGGAAAGTCAGGGAGAGGACAGGGTTTAGGGAGGGAAGATAAGGAGCTCAGTCCTGGACATGTTGAGTTTTAGATGGTGGACAGACATCCAGATGGAGGTGTCCTGAAGGCAGGAGGAGATATGAGCCTGGAGGGAGGAAGAGAGAACAAGGGCCGAAATGTAGATTTGGGTGTCATCAGCGTAGAGGTGATAGTTGAAGCCGTGGGAGCGAGTGAGTTCACCAGGGGAGTGAGTGTAGATGGAGAACAGAAGGGGACCAAGAACTGACCTTTGAGGAACCCCTACAGTAAAGGCCAAGGTGATCTACTGGGTCTTGAGAATCCAAGATGTAATTTGGTGAGGAGTATGCATATCCTACCATAAATGCAACTATGATAACACATACCCCAATTCCCTGATTAGGGAGATTCACCACCATCCTCCCTGCCTCACAAACTCATTATTCACAACTCATAGCTCTCATTCAACCCACATATTGAATCTGTCATCAAATCTTGTCAGTTCTACCTTCACAATATCTCTAGAATCCACCCCTTCCTCCTCATCTAAACTGCCAGCACACTTATCCAAGCAGTTATCGTACCTTGACCGTCAGCCTCCTCACTGACCTAAGTATGGTATCTATTAGGTATGGTATTTTTTAAGTGCTTACTATGTTCCAAGCACTGTACTAAGCACTGGGGTATATCCAAGATATTCAGATTGGACACAATTCCTGTCCCACATGTGGCTCACACTTTAGAGGGAGTAGGGTTTACTCTCCATTTTTTTTAAGGATGAGGAAACTGAGGCCCAGAGAAGGTAAGTGATTTGCCCAAGATCACACAGCAGACACTTGGTGGGGGTAGGGATTAGAACCCAGATCCTCTCATTTCCAGGCCTGTGCTCCTTCCACCAGACCACGCCGCTTCCTTGCCTCCTGCCTCTATCCACTCCAGTCCTTATTTTACTTTGTCACCCAGATCAGTATTTTTAAAAACAAAAACAAACAAACAAAAAAATAGGAGCATGTTTCCCCACTCCTCAAGACCCACCAGTGGTTACCTATCCACCTCTGCATCAAACAGAAAGTCCTTACTGTAGGCTTTCAGGCATTGTATAAGTTCTCCCCCTCCTACCTTACTTTATTAACTCCTACTACAACTCCACTTGAACTTGACTCCTCTAGCACCTGCCTACTCACTGTGCCCTTACCTCATCTGTCTCAAATCTGACCCTTGCCCACATTCTCCCTCTGGCCAGGAACTCCCTCCCCCTGCATATATGATAGACCACCACTCTCTCTGTCTTCAAAAGCCCTACCAAAAGTATATCTCCTCCAAGACGCCTTCTTTGACTAAGCCCTCACTTTCCTATTCGTTCACCCTCCTACATCACCTATGTACTTGGGTCTGTACCTCTTAAGCACTTTGCTATTTGCCCCATCCCCGAGTCCCCAGCACTTATGTGTTTATCCTTGTACTCTGCCATTTCCCCTACCTGTAATTTATTTTAATATCTATCCACCCTCTAGGCTGCAAGCTCTTTGTAGGCAGGGATCATATCTACCAAATCTTATATTAAATTCTCCCAATCACTTAATACACTGCTTTACATACACTAAGTGTTCAATAAGTACCATCAATTGCTTGTTTTACTATTAGATGATATGGTAGGGCAGGGGGATTTGGAGGGTTTAAATTTAGAGGAAGGGCCCCATTGTTTGTGAATCTTTACAAAACATGGTGGGAAAAAAAGATTAGCAAATGTCCAGGAAATGACCATCACACCAGTCTTCCAAATATTATTTTGCCCCTACCAGAGGTAGAATGTTGGATTGGATCAATCATCGATCTTTTAAGTTATCGCACTGCTGATGGTCTTATTTCTTGTGGGTGGTGTGTTAAAATAAATATTTGGGACACTAATCAGTCAATCAGTGGTATTTCTTGAGTGCTTACTGTGTGCAAAGCCCTGTATTCAATGCTTGGGAGGGTACAGTATAACAGATATGATAAATGTGATCCCTGCCCACAAGGAGCTAACAGTTTACAGGAGGAGACAGACATAAAAAGGGGTTGCGAAAGGAAATAAACAGTGGAGTAGAAGAGTATTTACATAAATATGATTGGGCTGGGATGAGTATCAAAGTGATTAAGGGCTAAACAGACAAGTACATAGTTGAAGCAGAGAGGAGGAAAGAAAGGGGAAATAAAGGACCTAGTCTGGGAAGACCTTTTGGGGGAGATGTGATTTTAGGAGATTTTTGAAGGTGGGGAGAGTGGTGGTCAGATACAAAGGGGAAGGGAGTTCTGAGGGGGAATGTGGGCAAGGAGAGATAGATGAGAATGAGGTAGAGGAAGTAGGTTGGTATTTGATAAGTAGGGTGTGCGAGTTCGGTTGTAGGGGTTCAGGTAGGAGGCTTAATGCCTTAGAAATCGATGGCAAGGAGTTCCTGTTTGATGCAGAGGTGGATGAGCAACCATTGGAGGTTTTTGAGGAGAGAGGAAATGTGGACAGAACGTTTTTTCAGAAAAATGATCTGTGCAGCAGTGTGAAGTATAGACTGGAGAGGGGAGAGACAGGAGGCAAGGTGGGCAGAGAGGAGGCTGATGCAATTTATTTTATTTTGTTAATATGTTTTGTTTTGTTGTCTGTCTCCCCTTTCTAGACTGTGAGCCCGCTGTTGGGTAGGGACCGTCTCTATATGTTGCCAACTTGTACTTCCCAAGCGCTTAGTACAGTGCTGTGCACACAGTAAGTGCTCAGTAAATACGATTGAATGAATGAATGAATAGTTAAAGTGGGAAATGATAAGTTCTTGGATCAGCATGGCAGCAGTTTGGATGAAGAGAAAAGCACAACTTCTCGAGATGTTGTGAAGGTCAGTGGCAGGATATGGTGAGAGCGAATGTGTAGGTTGAATGAGAGAGATAAGTGGAGGACAATGCCCCGGATATTGGCTTTTATGGCCGGGAGGATGTTGGTGCTGTCTTCTGTGATAGGAAAGTTAGGGGGAGAATATTTCTGAGTGGGAAGATAAGGAGTTCTATTTTGGACATGTTAAGTTTAAGGTGTCAGCGGGACATCCAGAGAGAGATGTTCTGAAGGCAGGAGGAAATGTGAAACTGCAGAGAAGGAGAGAGGTCAGGGCTGGAGATGTAGATTTGGGAATCATTCGCATGGAGAAATTAGTTGAAGTCGTGGGAGTGAATGTGTTCTCCAAGGGAATCTCTAGACTGTGAGATCCTAGAAGGCAGGAGAAGGTGTCTTTTGTACTGTACTCTCCAAAGAGCTAAGTACACTGTTCTGCACGTAGTAAGTGGTCGATAAATACCATTGATTGATCGAAAGGAGTGGTCTTCTCTCTTCTGCATCGCCCTTATTTATGGATTTAGCTATTTATGTACCTCACCCTCAGTTGCACAGCACTTATGTTCATGTCAGTAATTTATTTGTTTATATTAATGTTGGTCTCCCCCTCTAATCTATAAGCTGCTTGTTTAGCAGGGAGCATGTCTACCAACTCTGCCTCTCCCAAGGACTTAGTACAGTGTTCTGCACATAGAAAGCACTCAATAAATGCGTTTGATTGATTGGGTATATATGGAGAATAGAAGGGGAACCAGGGCAGACAGGGCATCAGGTTTCCAATCCTAGATCCCCCACTTACCTGCTGGGTGACCTCGGGCAGGTTACTTCACTTTTCTGTGTCTCTGTTTCCTCGACTGAAAAATAGAGATTCAATACCTCTTCTCTGTCCTCCTCTGTATCCACCACAGAGCATTAGAACAGTGCTTGACACGTAATAAGCACCTAGTAAATACCAATTAAAAAACAAAAACAAACAAAAAAAAAACAACTGAATCTTGCGACACTCCTACAGTTCATGGGTGAGAGACAGAGGAGGAGCCAGCAAAAGAGGCTGAGAAAGTATGGTTAGAGAGATAGTGAGAACGCCAGGACAGAACAGTGATAGTGCAGCCAAGGTTAGATAATGTTTGCAGGAGAAAGCGGTTGTACACTGTGTCAAAGACAGCAGAAAGATCGAGGAGGATTAGCCTGGAATAGTGGCCTTTGGATTTGGCAAGAAGGATATCTTTGGTGACCTTAAAGTGGTCTGTTTCCATGGAAGGAAGGGGCAGAAGCCAGATTGAAGATTACAGTCTTTGCTTTTCTAGTGTTGTTGCACACCTGCTTACTGAAGGTTACAGTATCTCTTAGGGTAGATAAGATGCTCTATTCTTGAACCCCAGAAAGTCCTTAATCTTTTGTTTTTGTTTTTTTTTAATAGAGAAGGAGAAAGATTTTTCACCTTTATTCTTTAGATTAAACCTCTGCTGCTTGCCAAAATATCGTCACACATGCAGTAGAACAAGGTTTTAAGGAAAAGAAATGAAAAAATACAAGATAAAAAATGGAAACCTCTCAACATCACAAATGGTACATCCAAATCAATAGCCATCGATTATTAATTAGGGTACACCAACTCTGAAATATAGTTTTTACTCTGCTTCTTGAAGGTCTACACAAAGTTATTATCCACTGGAGCTCCTCTATTGGACCAGATTAGGTGGAGAATTTCTGAGGCAGAAGAAGAGATTTAGGTTAGGATCATTGGCGGGGAATATATCTGTTTGTTATTGTACACTCTCAAGCACTTAGAACAGTGATTTACACACAGTAAGCGGTCAATAAATATTATGAATGAATGAATCTTTTCAGGAGGGGGATGGGGAGAGAAAAGAGGTGGAATAGAAACTCTGACTCTCGTGTGAGGAAATGATAGTCACATCTAAACTGTAAACCCATCCTCTAGGCTGTAAGCTCCTTATAGGCGGGAACGCTTCTGGTCATTGTGTTACATCGTACTCTCCCAAGCACTTAGCACAGTGTTCTTCACATAGTAAGTACCTTTGATTAATAGTTAGGGTCAGCTGTTCCAATTCATTGAACACCCTAGCTTGGACTTCACCATTTCCACTGGCACACTGATTGCCAGGGGTGACTGTTTTCCTTTCCACTGAAAAGCACACTTCCCACATCACTGCATCCTAAGATTGAGGAAGTAAGCGATGCATACGCCGCAGACATTTACGGGAGAGATGAGGAGCAGCAAATCGACTGACAGTGAAGTGAGGCCCTGATCAGGAGGAAAAACTTGAGCCTTAGCTGTTTTTGCTCCCTGGGCTGGTGTGAATAGAGTGAGTGCTCTACAGTGTTGTTGTCCACACTCCTGAACAGATGGAGTTTACAGTTGTGTGTCACTTGTTTTTTTACATCCCCTTAAGATTAGTAGCTCGGTGGCCAGATGGATCTGGGAGCGCATCTGTGGGTATAAGAAAATAAATGAAACCTGTCTGATGTTGCCATGTACTTTCGAGAAGGCAAAGCATTCCAATTGCAACAAATAAAAATGTGTTTTCATGGGACATATTGATAAACTAGATGTAACTTTTTTTAAAGGCTCATTAAACTGAAATGACAATTAAAGCTCAAACTACCATGCTTTACTAGCAGGAATTTAATTGTATTTAAGAGGGTAAAATAAACCTGCATAAAATATATATGTGTATATATATATATATATATATTCATTCAATCGTTCATTCAATCGTATTTATTGAGCGCTTACTGTGTGCAGAGCACTGTACTAAGCACTTGGGAAGTACAAGTTGGCAACATATAGAGACGGTCCCTCCCCAACAGCAGGCTCACAGTCTAGAAGAGGGAGACAGATAACAAAACAGAACATATTAACAAAATAAAATAAATAGAATAAATATGTACAAGTAAAATAGAGTAATAAATATGTACAAACATATGTACAGGTGCTGTGGGGAGGGGAAGGAGGTAAGGCGGGCATGATGGGGAGGGGGAGGAGGGGGAGAGGAAGGAGGGGGCTCAGTCTGGGAAGGCCTCCTGGAGGAGGCGAGCTCTCAGTAGGGCTTTGAAGGGAGGAAGAGAGCTAGCTTGGTGGATTTGCGGAGGGAAGGCATTTCAGGCCACGGGGAGGAGTGAGGAGGTTAGCGGCAGAGAAGCGGAGGGTGCGGACTGGGCTGGAGAAGGAGAGAAGGGAGGTGAGGTAGGAGGGGGCGAGGGGATGGACAGCCTTGAAGCTGAGAGTGAGGAGTTTTTGCCTGATGCATAGGTTATATATAAATATATACAACATATATATATATGTTATTTCATTGTTCAGGTTAAAAAAAATGCCATGTTGACCAGAAACCAAATTCATTTAAATTATGTGTAACGTTTATTGAATAGCACATGTTGGATCATTGCTCTAAAAGTGAAAGTGAAGTGCCTGCATGTAAAAGCAAATGAATTGCAGCTCTATATAAGAGTCCCAGGTTATGAACGTTATCTGTAAATGAAAATCAGGGCACTTTAACCCCATCAGAATTCTGGGATGCCATGATTTCCTCTTTCTTTCTCTTGAGTGTCCTCTTCAGATGAGTTTGTGAAAGTAGAAGGAACTCACATGGACAGCTTCAATGAGAAATAATACAGCCTCATTTTGACAAATGGATTTAATCAAGAACTGATTTCAAATGCTGTTCTCTCTGTTTCAAAGGGACTGGGGAGGGGATTGTATTGTACCATATGAAGACCTAGAATCTAGTGGAAAGAACAGTTGTCTGAAGATCATAATACCTGTTTCTAATCCGAGGTTGGCTACCGGCCTGCAGTGTGACATATGGCAGGTCATTTGGTCTCCTTGGGCCCCAGTTTCTCATCTAAAAATGGAGATTATTATACTTGCTCCCCTTATCCCATTGATATGATGTGAATTGGGTGAGAAAGAGATACTGGAGGTGAAGGCACTTGGCTAAAATAAGTGTGTTCCAAATTCAGTGTGTTTTTTAATATTCGAAATATTTCAAAGTCATGCTCATGTTTGGTTGGGAAAGAGAAGAAAGTTAAGGGAAAGAAGTCATTCATTGAAACACCTCTTACTGCTCTAGTGTCAGCTGGAATGTTAGCCAAGTAGATTTTATGAAATCATCTCCTAAGGAAACCTGTATGGGTTGATGAAATACGATTGATGATGATGATGAAGATGATGAAAACTAGCTCCATGAGTTTGCATATAGGTAATGAATATGAATAGATAATAGCTTCCCTGGACCCACTGATGTGTGTCTGATTATTCTTTTGTTTTCAATTCTCTGTCTTTTTTTTTCCTACAGGAAGTTGGTCTTATCCTCACAGCTATACTGGTAATAGTGCTGGTTTTTTATGCTCTCTTTTATCTCAAGCTATCCGATGGTGGTGAGCTGGATCTGGAACAGACTGAGAATTAGCAATGCAGTGATCACCAGGGCCTCTTTGGAAAGAAACAGCCTCTGAGGAATGAAGAGAACCTTAGAAAGAGTTACTGTAGACAGACGTCCTCTGCCATTCAGAATGGACATCAATGGGATACCACAATGAGTCTTCTCTCTTTGCAGAATTTTAAAAAAATGTTCCAATGGAAGTATATCCTTTGCTTTGGAGCAGTAACAAAGGCAGTTGAACACGTTTATAAGATTTGCTTCTTGGGATGAACAGTTCTGCATAGTTCTGCATCACGTTGCTTAGCTTTAGATGAGACAAGTCCTGCTTTCTCAAGTCGCATAGGACAAGTCACTAGCCAGAGTGCAAAATTGAATCACTTCCTGATGGTCAAGTCTGTTTTTTGTTTCCTTTCACAGAGAGGAGCGTAATTCCAAATGTAAGTTCCTTTCTGTTTATACCCACCTCCTAGATCAGATTGACTGGTTTTCAGTTGAGCTAGAAGCAATTTCTCATTTTGAAGCAGACTGCGACTTCCTTCATGGGATCGCTTTGCGCCATCAGAGATTCTGTCTCCACATACAACGAGCATAATCTTTCCCTTTCTTTGCCAACTGTTCGGTGCACATGTGCTCCGTCAAAAAGGGCACCTGGATGACAGAAGCTCGAAGAGTCACATATGCCTCAGAAACAGAGTTCCTTCCTTGGCTCTTGGTCTTCGTGAACAGGTATAAATGGAAAGTTCGGAGGAGGTTGATTTTAATTAGCTTGCTACTCTATTAATACAAAGTTGAAATTCTAGTTAAATTGTGCTGATCCTCCTGCTTGCAGTATCAGCTTGCTCCTCTTGTTAGAAGAATTGTGCAAATCTGTTCTCTTCGATTTCTTTTGCACTACTTTGATTCCGTCACCCTTTTTCATGCATATCCCTGACAATTGAACTTGCCAAAGTCATTAAAATTCATTCTTCCTGCAAGTTGCATTCTGTCTCTCCAGACAAAACTAGTTGTCATCTCAGTGAGATTTAAAAAAAATGCTGACTAGAATATTTACCATTGCTCCTTCAGACCCTACTTATGCAGGCTCATTTGGGTAAATTTCTTTATTCCTAGCTTATATCAGACTTGTCAGATCTTGCCTCTGACCTACTTAATCAATATTTCACATCAGTAATGAATTTTTATCTTTGCATTACCTGACAGTTGGGACATGGGAAAAACTATTTCAGTAACCTAGGGACCTGTAAAGATGTATGTCCTGTGGCAAATAAGGTGTTTTCCAAAGCAAATTTTGAGTTTTAAGCCACAAAGAATTTGCCTGTTGACTTGGTAGGAAATGGACAAACCATGAAATTTTTGTACTATCCTAATAAAGTTCAAACTTTGCAATTGTTTTGTTTATTTTACTTTTTATGGCCTATGAAAGCACTGACTGTGTTCCATGCACATTACTAAGTGCTGGAGTTGTTACAAGGTACTTGAGCTGGAGACAGCCCGTGACCTATAAGGGGCTCGGTCTTAATCCTCAGTTTACAGATGAGGTAACTGAGGCATGGAGAAGTTAAGTGACCTGCTCAAGGTCACAGAGCAGATGTGTGCGGATGTAGGATTAGAACCCAGATCTTTCTAAGTCTCGGGCCCGTGCTGTATTCATTAGGCCACACTGCTATTCTAGGTCACGTTCCAGGGGAGAGGGAGAACCGGGAAGAAAGAGGGAAGGGGGGTATTTCTAAGTAAGCAAGAAGCTCTAAACGGGTAATATGACTTGCCGTCACCCCCAGATGTGTTTAGTTCATCATTCATTCATTCAGTTGTATTTATTGAGTGCTTAATATGTGCAAAGCGCTATACTAAGCACTTGGGGGCCAGGGAATCTTGCCTTAGATCTGAGGGGAAGGACTCTTGTCTTCAATTGCTAAAGGTGTATATGACCCATGTTCCTCAACCTAGAATTTTAATATGTGCTTAGCATCCTAGACATTTCCTTATTTTTGGTCTGCTATAATTTGGAGCAATCTTATAGTTTCCTATAATGCAGTATTAAAAATGAACTCTTGCAATGAATTTGTGAAGTGTACAAAATATACAACAGGCAGTTTCTAGACTGTCCAAATAATGATAGAATTTATTAAGGGCTTCCCTGTTAAATGCTGGGGCAGATAAAAAAAGTTCTCAGTCCCTGTCTCACACAAGGCTCACAATCTATTTTATCCCCATTTTACAGTCGAGGCTTACAATTGACTTACCCGAGGTCAAACGGCAGACTAGTGAAAAAGATAGGAATAGAGTCCTAGTACTGGGCTCTTCTCAGCAGGCCATGCAGCTTCTCCAACATTTGCAGAAAGTTCTGGAAGATGCCACAGTTGATCGTTTTCAGGAAAATGTTTGCAAATTCTCCAGTATTTTGACAAATCAGTTTTCATGTATTCATAGAAAATCCCATATTCTTTACTATTTTTGCACTAACCTGTCTCCCTTTGCCAATTTAGAAATGGAAAATATCTTCAAATTTTCATTAACATTGCAAAACAAATAGTCAAAAAAATAAAGCAACTGAAATCAAACCATGTAGAAAAAATAAATTTTCTGATTGCTCAAGATTCTTGGAAATTAAGTGGAAAATATGTCCACCAGAGTTGTCAATAACTAATTCATGGATTTTTATTTCTAGAATGCTCAAAGATTTCACGATGCAAATTATTTTAAATTGTTTTTAAATATATATTATCATGCCTCATGAATGGGTTCCTTCTAACTAAATATCTAAGGTGTTTTTTGAACTGTATTAATAACTGCCTTTTGTAAGCCTGCCTTAATATGATTGCAATCACAAACTCAAGAGAACCCCCACCATTGATTATATAGTACGGTTGACCAATATGGGTGGCATTTTGGAGTGAAGGTTGAAGCATTTTGTGACATGTGGTATATCCGTTTGTCAAGTGGAAGGCAAAGGCATAGCACATGCTGGCATTTGGAATGTGACAGGCCTTATACTTCCCTGAATGACATGCCACATGTCACAGAATGCTGTTGCTTCCCCACTTCTCTCGCTCACATTTATGTGAGCAATTTCCATTTAGTTATCCTCCTTCTCTATAGTTTTCAAAACTCATACATGAAACGATGACTAGTTCTTCTTTTCAATACTGAGAAATACAGGTAGATTGAAAAGGTTCTGGAACTATAGTCCCCATTTAAGGTTGGCACAGTTTAAAATAATCAAAATGTATCGAACGTAGCTTTCGAACTGAGTTTAAAAATGTCTTTCCTAACTAGAGAATTTTCACCAGCATTGCCCACAGTTACTACTCACAGGCATATGCAGTTGAAGGCAGTGAACAATAGACAGGAAAGGATACATGTCAGGGACGATAATCATATTTTCCATTTTCATTGAAATGCATAATTACTGGTTTATTTTCTGCTGACCTTATTTCGGTCTGTGGGCCCGGCTGTTCAGCTGGTTAGGGGATGGTGGGCCCCAACATTTTCAGAGTTATCATACGTTCTTGGCAAATGACAATTAGATTCAGTCAATCAATCATTCGTATTTGTTGAATGCTTCCTGGGTAGAGAAGAGATTACAATATAACAGTATACCAGAGTTGGTAGTCACGTTCCCTGCCCACAGTGAGCTTTTAGTCTAGAGTGGGAGACAGAAATAATAGGGGCAGAGAACGCTAAACTGTCTACAAATCTCTGGCAAGTCTGTAGGAATTACTGTGTTCAGAAAGTAAAGTTACACTCTAGATGAGAGCCCATCAATCACGTGCATAGATATCGTAGGGTTAGTCAATATTTTTGTTCTTTTTTTGGATCATCCATTCAAGACAGATATGCTATAACAGATCAAGTGTAGTATAATTGGAGGATACTTCCCCTCTCAAAGAGCCACTTTTAAAAACAGTGGGGTTTTTTGTTTTGTTTTTCAAACGTGCTTATTAATGCCTTTTGTCTAGTAGTCCATACCTGGGTGAATGGGAGGCCAACGCCTAGCTTGTACTTTTGAACTGCGTTTTTTCCAAAATTATATGGAGATAATTCAGAAGGCCTACCTGAAAGATAGCAGTGGATAATGAAATCTGTCTCATGTTGGTGCCAGAAAGGATGAGATACTGTATTAACCTTTCTCTGAATGCAGCCTAATGAGACATACTGAGAAGTCAGGAAACTCCTGGCTCTTCTTATGTCAGCAAGATCGGGTAGGAGAAAAATGGCCCTAAGAGAAATATGCCAACAGGATCCTCCATTTTCCAAAGAAAATTCCTTGGCTCCCAAGAGTCATCTAACCCAGAGAGGACCTTCTGGAGAAAATGCCTATTCTTTCCTTCCTGGCTTTCAGGAGCCTTGATTTAATGAGTTGAACTATTCTTATAAATATTATTTAAAAAACGCACTGGAAAGTGTTATGGCAAATATGCTGATTGCCTTCCGTATTTTGTTAAACTCACATCACGTGTACTTCATGCCAGGGGGTAGAACCTGAAATGTACCTTTTCATGTCCATGGATTCCTTTGTCATTAATGCAGATCATATACATCGTGCCCGGAGATTTTACCTACCGTTTGCAGTAATTTTTGAAGACTTTGTCCTTTGAAACAAATGTTATATACCAGTTACCTATGTTCCTCTTTAGAAGAGTGCCGGAGATTTTATTTGAAGTGCTGTGTCAAAAGAAATAATTGACCCATCGATGTATTAGTGAGGCCACTTTGACCAGATGTCTCAGTTCCAGCTAAAAGAAAATCCGGATTAAGTCTAAATTATTACACGAAAGTGGATAATGCAGAAAATTAATTTGCCAAAATCAAATAACATTTTTGTACTTCAGAAAGACCTCTGAAATAAATCCCTAAATAGACCTTGTTTTTGCTCAGTCATAAGTCTCTCTGCTGAGCCCGAGTGGAAAAGTCATCATCATCATCATCATCATCATTGGAGGCCTTCCCAGACTGAGCCCCTCCTTCCTCTTCCCCTCCTTCTTCTCCCCCCACCTTACCTCCTTCCCCTCCCCACAGCACCTGTATATATGTATATATGTTTGTATGTATTTATTATTCTATTTATTTATTAATTTTATTTGTACATATTTATTCTATTTATTTTATTTTGTTAATATGTTTTGTTTTGTTGTCTGTCTCCCCCTTCTAGACTGTGAGCCCACTGTCGGGTAGGGACCGTCTCTATATGTTGCCAACTTGTACTCCCCAAACCCTTAGTACAGTGCTCTGCACACAGTAAGTGCTCAATAAATACGATTGAATGAATGAATGAATGAATCATCAATGGTATTTATTAAGTGCTTACTATGTGCAGATCAATGTACTAAGCGTTTGGGAGAGTACAATACAGCAGAGTTGGCGGACACATCCCTGCCCAAACAAGCCCTACAGTGTAGACTGTGAGCCCACTGTTGGATAGGGACTGTCTCTATATGTTGCCAACTTGTACTTCCCAAGCGCTTAGTACAGTGCTCTGCACACAGTAAGCGCTCAATAAATATGTTTGATTGATTGATTGTAGAGTGGCACTTCTGCTTGCCGCTCATAGAGTCCAGGGCAAAAACCTCACTAGAGTATTGAAGGCAATGGATTCAATGTGGATTAACTGTGAAATGAAGGTAATTTCTGGGTGAATTGTCCCAGTGTAAAAACACCCTCAGTAGATTAACAGAAATTCTTATGGGAAGAAAATATTCCCACAGATGTATTCAGCATTGTACTGGAGCAGAAGGTGCTTAAACCCGTATCCCACTTGTCTTCTCACACAGCAACATATGTGTGATCCATATTTCCTGAGAAATAAGAGGGGATTTTATATGTCAGTGAATTTTAGCCAACAGCACTCTCCTCCTCTTCTTCATTTTTTAAAAATAACAACCAAATTGGTGGGGAGGCAGCCAAAATTTGAGGTACCAGTGCCTCTTGAACAGATGTCATGCCATTATTTTTTAGCTCGTTTAGATGAATAAACATGTTAAACTGTGAAGTATTACATTTTAGAATTTTCCATTTAAAAAACGAGACAATCTGTTTACTGTCCTAATTGAGACAACAATCCGTGCGGCTGCCAGTTTTGGCAGTCATAACAATGAACTATAAATATTTGGACCAATGATGTAAAATGGGGGCTGTGGAGGCTAAAACATGTGTAAATTTTTGTTTGCAAGGACAACCATTTCAGTTCTGTATTTGTCTTAATTTCTACCATAAACTTGTTTGTATTAAACTGGATTGGCATAGTAATCCTACAAGAAATTTGTCGATGAGAGGCCTGGTTTCTTCCTAGTTCATTATCCTTCATAACGTTCACTTATCCATCTGTTGTAACAAATTGTTGCACTGTCCCGATATGACAAGTCAAGACTCTACTCAGTTACCTTCTATGTAGATCAGGCCAGGATGGAACTAAGATTAGAACTGTTTTTTGCTTTTTCCAATTGAAATAGTAATGGTTTAATGATTAAATTGAAGTAATTAATTTTTAAAATGAGACGTATTGAAGAAATGGAAAATAAAAAAAAATGTGGGATAGGAAAGTGTATCAGATTGTGAAAGGAAGAAAGCAGGAGGAAAGGGTGGAGAGAAGAGGAACTGAAAATGAAGACAAAGGGCAGAAGGGAAAAGAGGGAGGTAGAGAAAGACAAAAGGAGAGAAATATGCTGTGTGGAAAAAGTAACAAGACAAGGAATTTGCAGAAAAAAAAAATTGCAGGCAAAAGGGCAGAAAGATGTATGGGAGAAGAGGAAAGTGGCAGAAAGATTCCCAAATATCCCTCTCCAGCCTTGACCTTTCCTTTTCTGTAGTCTCACGTTTCCTCCTGCCTTCAGGTCATTTCTACCTGGATGTCCAGGTAGATACCTCAAATTAAACATATCCAAAGCAGAACTCCTCACACTCCCAAAACCTGTCCTGCTATCTTATCACTCTAGAAAATACCGCTATCCTCCCTATCTCACAATAATAATAATAATGATGGCATTTGTTAAGCACTTATTATGTGCCAATCACTGTTCTAAGGGCTGTGGGGGGCGGTGGGGGGGGATACAAGTTAATCGGGTTGTCCCGCGTGCGGCTCACAGTCTTAGTCCCCATTTTCCAGATGAGGGAACTGAGGTCCAGAGAAGTGCAGCGACTGGCCCAAAGTCACACAGCTGACAAGTAAAAGCAGGTAACCTTGGTATTTTTCTTGACATCTCTTTTATTCAACTCACGTATTCAATGTGACAAAATCCTTTCGGTTTTACCTTCACAACAGCACTAAAATTGGCCCATTCCTCTCCACCCAAATTGTTACCAGGCTAATCCAAGCATTTATCGTATCCCTAATGCATAAGCCTCCTCCCTGACCTCCCTGCCTCCTGTTTCTCTCCACTCCAGTGTATAATTTAATGCCCCAATCATTTTTCTAAAAAAAAGTCTATTCTACAGCTCCCAGCTCTTGAAGAACTTCCAGTGGTTGCCCATCCACCTCCGCATTAAACAGAAATTCCCTTCCATCGGCTTTAAAACACTCAACCACCTTAGCCCCGCCTACATTACCTCATTGATTTCATACTATAGCCCATTCTGCACTTCACCCTTCAAGCACCAGCTTGCTCACTGTGCCTTGATTTATCTTGCCATAGACCGCTTCCCACATCTTTCTTCTGGCCTGTAACTCGGTTCCATTCCATATACAGGCAACCACAATTCTCCCCATCTTCAAAGCCTCATAAGGACACATCTCCTCCAAGAGGCCTTCCCCAGTTACGCTGTCTTTTCCCCATCCCCCTTTCCCTCCTGTGTCGCCTACGTACTTGGATCTAAACCCTTCGAGCTTGATATTCACTCCACCCTCATCCCCACAGCACTTATGCACAGATCCGCAATTTATATTAATGTCTGCCCCTTCCACCTAGACCGTAAACTCATTGAGGACAGGAAATGTGTCTACTAACTCTGTTGCATCCTACTTTTCCAAGCGCTTAGTACAGTGCTCTGCACAGTAACCGCTCAACAGATACCATTGATCGATTGAAGAAAATGAGGGAAAATACGGTATTAATTGGGTCCATTTAGAAAATGAATGTTCTTGATATGTTAGTTCCATATCAGGAAAAACCCAAGTGAAAAGCAGGACTCTGGAAAGAAGTTCTAGAAATATGCCCTTGGTGAGTCAGTCTTCTCAATAGGGGTGTGAGCATTATGGTTAGCAGATGACTACTTGTGTTAGAAGTGTTGGGCCTGTGTGTGAAAAAGCGTTCCCAAATGTTTCTTTAGACCATAACAGGCGAAAGCCTGTAAATGGTAGGCACCCTTTTGGGATTTGTTTGTATCTGGCCTTTCCTTCCAGCATTTTCCTTCCTCCAAAGCCAAGGCTCAGAGTTTGATAGAAATAGAGGACACCCAGTCTCAAGATGCGGAGTTTAAGTGAAAGCATCTTAGAAAGCTGAATGTGAATAAGAGGGTCAGAATTTTTACATTTTTATGATGAAACTGATAGAAGACTTCAGTGTCTGGAACTCAGAATTGGGCCCAAAATTGGACATACAGAAAGAGAGAGAGAGAGAGAGAGAGAGAGAGAGAGAGAGAGAGAGAGAGAACCTATTGTTTTTTATAAACATATATAAATACTTCATTTCACTAATTCAAAAGGAGTGTGATCTTGTGGATAGCATTCAGGCCTGAGAGTCAGAAAGACCTGGATTCTAGTAATCCTGGCTCTGTGACTTGTCTGCTTTGTAACCTTGGGCAAGTCACTCAACTTTTCTGTGCCTAACTTACCTCATCTGTAAAATGGGGATTAGGAATGTGAATGTGGGACAGGGATTGTGTCTAACTCGGTTATCTTATATCTGCCCCGGTGCTTAGTGACTGGCATATAGTATCTGCTTTAACAAATATCACAATTATGCACTATATATGTACTATCTATCTATCTATCTATCTATATATATATATATATATATATAATTTACATGAATTAGTGAAATAAAATATTTCACTGATGAGAAATAGTGTAGCCTAGTGGAAAGAGCATGGTCCTGAGAGTCAGAGGAAATGGATTCTAATCCCAGTTTAGGCACTTGATGCCTGTGTGACCTTGGAGAAATCACTTAACTTCTCTGTGTCTCAGTTTCCTTACCTGTGAAATGGGGATAAAGACTGCGAGCTGTACGTGGAACAGAGACTGTGTCCAAACCAATTACTTTGTATCTGCCTCAGCACTTAATACAGTGTCTGGAATCTAGTAGGTGCTTAACAAATACCATAAAAAAATCACTAAGGTTAGTTTTGTCTTTTCCCTTTTCCTGTTCAGTTTTTATTTAATTTGTTTTATGTAGATTTGGAGGCATTGAGCCATGCAGAAAAGATGTCAGAAGGAATTGAGAAATGAAGATAATTTTTATGTTTAACTGCTTTTGGTTCAGGTGATTAACTGTGGTACAAACTAGACATTTTTGAAAGGATTTATTTTACTTAATTCACATTCTAGGAAAACCTCTTAAGTAAAATTAGAGAGACGAGGTCTTGGTTTGGGGCTACAGGAACCCAGAGTGGACATTTGGAAAGGATTCTTTCATGGCTCATATGAAACATCTGCTTTCGTAAATAAGCTATAAGGGGATGTTAGACTAGCTTGCATAGTGATTGGACTTTGGGTTTCCCCTCTAAGAAACTCAAAAGTCTCTTATACATGCTGACATGATGGGCTCCATTCCATGGTTTAGGTCATTCCTGATAGTAAATTAGACACTCAGGGCCTAACTCTTTTGAGCCGTGAGGGAACCGTTCAGTTTTTAATTGCAACAGGGCTCAGAATGGTCCCCTCAGGACCTGAAAGACTTCCAGTGCCTCCCTAACTGGCTGGCTTTTACTACCAGGGAAGTGACTGGAGCAATAGGACCCATTATCTCATTAATCTTCACAGCATCTTTCTGAGGAAAATGGTAAGTAAAATGGCCCTAAGTTAGCAGGACAGAAAGAGAGCAGGGCCCCAAGACGTGAGCAGGAGAGAGACACAGAGAGAGAGATGGAGAGAGAGACAGAGAATAGGTCCCCAAGGGGGTACCAGGTGAACCAAACACAGCACAAGCAGTACTGAAAATAACTTATCCCAACCCTTGTCTGTGTATAGACCCGATGGTTTTTAGCCTTAGAACAGTAACAAAGGATAATTAATTTGTACTTCCCAAGTGCTTAGTACAGTGCTCTGCATATAGTAAGCGCTCAATAAATACGATTGATGATGATAATAGAACCTGCCAAGTGCACAGACTTGAAGAGCTCTCCCTCTTGCTTTGACTGTGAGCCCCATGTGGGATACGGACTGTGTCCCACCTGATTAACGTGTATTTACCACAATGCTCAGAATAGTGCTTGACACACGGCGCTTAACAAATTCCATAATAAAAAAAAAACTAATTAAAAAAGACTGGAAAGGAAAGGAAGAAATAAAGTAGATTCCTAATTCTCTTCCTTTCCAAATCCTGTATATACAGCAAAATGAGTGAAACACAATTTTTTCGCCCTAGTCTGCCCAGATCTAGCACTAAGGGTACCATGTTTTTACATCATCCATCACACAGAGATTGGTTGTCATAATAAACCATGGCCTGGGATCATAATAGAAAAGATCCCTTGCCTTCTGTTGCAGGATTTGACATTATTACTCCCCGGTGTAGCTATAGAGTGAAGCAGGAATTATGGATCTGAGCTTCTGGGGTTTTAGGTGAATATAATGACCATTGTAGCTTATGTAGAAAAAGCATCTATCTGCACTGAGAAGGGGTTACTCTTGTTGGCCCTCAGGCAGGCAAATAATTTGTGTGTGTGTGTGTGTGTGTGTGTGTGTGTGTGTGTGAGAGAGAGAGAGACAGAGAGAGACAGAGAGTGAGTGAGTGAAGAATTGGTGGTTTCTTGCTCCAGCGATACTTCATTTCAGTCGGCAAAGGCAGTTTGAGTTGGGCATGTGAAAGTGAGCAGATGTCCACATGTGCTCGTCGAGAATGCATTATAGTTTAGTCAGAAGCTGCTAACTAGACCCCTAGTGGGTTAATTCATCTAAATAACCTGAACAGTTACTATAACTGGGTACCTGGTTGCCATATCAACAAAACTCATCTATTAGGTGAACAGGATTTGATTGCATTGAGCATGTTATGCGGCTAGTTTATTTGAAGAGTTAGTTTTTCTTTGGAAATGACATAGGTCTAAGGGCCAGTAGACCTGGGTTCTAAACCCAAATCTGCCAGTAGTCTGCTCGGTGACCTTGGACAAGTCACTTAAATATTCTGTACCTCAGTTTCCCCATCTCTATAAAGGGGAATAAGATACTGGCTCTCCCTCTCCTTAGACTATGAGCTCACTGTGGGATGAGAAGCAGCATGTTGTAATGGATGTAGTGGCTAGAGCATGGGCCTGGGAATCAGAAGGTCATGGGTTCTAATCCTGGCTCTGCCACTGGTCTGCTGTGTGGCCTTAGGCAAGTCACTTCACTTCTCTGTGCCTCAGTTACCTCATCTGTAAAATGGGGATTGAGATTATGAGCCCCACGTGGGACAAGTAACTATGTCCAACTCGATTTGCTTGTATATCCCAGTGCTTAGTATAGTGCCTGGCACATAGTAAGTCTTAACAAATACCATAATTATTATTAAATATTATGAGAGCTATTTCTGATCTGCTTATACATCTAGTCCAGAGCCTACTACAGTGCATGGCCTAGCCTAAGGCTTAACAAATACCATTATCAGTATTGTTTTGAACATTACCTGGTTTCCACCTGTACCAGAAATAAGGTCCTTATTGTTATTATTATTGCTGTAGCTATCATCATTATTACTATCATTCTAGACTGTGAGCCCACTGTTGGGTAGGGACTGTCTCTATATGTCGCCAACTTGTACTTCCCAAGCGCTTAGTACAGTGCTGTGCACACCGTAAGCGCTCAATAAATACGATTGATTGATTGATTGATTATCATTGTTATACTTGGCAAGTGTAAGCACTGGAGTAGATACAAGTAATCAGGTTGGACACAGTCTTTGTCCCAGCTGGGGCTCGCTGTCTAAGTAGGAGGGAGAACCAGTACTGAATCCCTATTTTACTGTTGAGGATACTGAGGCACAGAGATGGCAAGTGACTTGCCCAGAGTCACACAGCAAGGAATTAGCAGAGCTGGGATTAGAACCCAGGTCTTCCAACTCCCAGACCTGCGCTCTTTCCACTAGGCCATGCTGCATCTTCACCCAGTGTTCATGTTGGTTGAAGGAAGAAGCTTTGCACAGTGCCCTGCACAATTTCTTTGCATTCTTTCTTTTTCCAGAATATACTATTATGCACATACCCCTGCCCAGAGTACATCACCATACAGGTTCCTCTGCCCAGATTACTTAACCATACACAAAATTCTGGCCAGGGTATACCACTGTCCACATTCCTCAGCCCAGGTTACACTATCATATACATACCACTGCCCATGGAATAGCACCATACACATTCCTCTGCCCAGGTTACACTGCCATATAAGAAAAATAATAATTATGGTGTTTGTTAAGCATTGTTCTAAGCACTAGGGTAGATACAAGGTAATCAGCTTGTCCCACGGGGGGCTCACAGTCTTAATCCCCATTTTCCAGATGAGGTAACTGAGGCACAGAGAAGTGAAGTGACTTGCCCAAAGTCACACCGAAGACAAGTGGCAGAGCCGGGAGTGGAACCCATGTCCTCTGACTCCCAAGCCCGGGCTCTTTCCACTAAGCCACACTGCTTCCCTGTGCATACAGATGCCCAGGGTATACCACCATATACAAACCTCTACCCAGGTGACATTACAGTTAAAGACATTAGAGACATTAGACACTAGAGAAGCAGTGTGGCTCAGTGGAAAGAGCCCGGCCTTTGGAGTCAGAGGTCATGGGTTCAAATCCCGGCCCCGCCACATGTCTGCTGTGTGACCTTGGGCAAGGCACTTAACTTGTCTGAGCCTCAGTTACCTCATCTGTAAAATGGGGATTGACTGTGAGCCCCACGTGGGACAACTTAATCACCTTGTATCCTCCCCAGCGCTTAGAACAGTGCCTTGCACATAGTAAGCGCTTAACAAATGCAAAAAAAAAAAAAAATTAGGGAACATTCTTCCCCTACAAAGTCTGACTGTCGGGTTAGACCATGATACAGTGTGGAAGAAACTGTTTTCCTAAATGATGAGTTCTTCAAAAACATAACCCTCATCATTATAGGAGAAATTACTATATTTTCTTCCTAGTCAGGGGTCCCAATTTTCCCTCTTCCCAGATGCCTTCTTGCTTCCTTCCCGTGCCACTAAATCCACCCCCACCTACAACCAGGGCTCCAAAGTCTTCCATGAGGTGGATAGAGTTTGGGCCTGGGAATCAGAAGGTCATGGGTTCTAATCCTGTTCTGCCACTTGTCTGCTGACCTTGGGCAAGTCATGAAATTTCTCTGGGCCTCAGTTACCTCATCTGTAAAATTCATTCATTCATTCATCCAATCGTATTTATTGAGCACTTACTGTGTGCAGAGCACTGTACTAAGCGCTTGGGAAGTACGAGTTGGCAACATATAGAGACAGTCCGTACCCAACAACAGGCTCACAGTCTAGAAGGGGGAGACAGACAACAAAACAAAGCATGTGGACAGGTATCAAGTCATCAGAACAAATAGAAATAAAGCTAGATGCACAGCATTAACAAAATAAATAGTAAATATGTACAAGTAAAATAGAGTAATAAATTTGTACAAACATATATACAGGTGCGATGGGGAGGGGAAGGAGGTAGGGTGGTGGGGATGGGGAGGAGGAGAGGAAAAAGGGGGCTCAGTCTGGGAAGGCTTCTTGGAGGAGGTGAGCTCTCAGTAGGGCTTTGGGGTTGGGGATTGAAACTGGGGATTGAAACTAAGCTCCAAGTGGGACAGGAATGGTGTCCAACCTGATCTGCTTCTGTCCACCCCAGAGTATTTATTACAGTGCCAGGCACATATTATGTGCTTAACAAATACCACCCCAGCATTTTCTTTTTCTTTTCTTGAAACAAATCCCGCAGAAGTCAAGGGCTGTTGCTGTGAGCTGAGCAGGTCAATAGAGCCTCTAGCCTGCCAGCCCACCCCTGCCAAAGCTAAATTTCTGCTGCTTCTCTCACTGGCCTTCCATTCCAGGATCCCTTCTGTTTCGCTGAAACAGAAAGGCAGAACTTCAAACAAGACGAGTATGGTGCTTTGTAGAACCGGCCCCAATGAGATAACCAAGTACTGCAGGTAAGTAAAAATCAGTGGTATTTATTAAGTGCTTACTATGTTCAAAGCACTATACTGCCTTGCACTATACTCTCCTGTGCTCTGAACACAGTAAGCTCTCAATAAATACGGTTGACTGACTGACTTTGTAGCAGGAGCCATCCTTTGGTTAGGTTTTGGTTTGGTTAGATTTGGGGGCTTTTTTTGCTTTGTTTTTTAAGTGGGGGAATCAGGGTGGAAGAGGAGATGGCTTAGTTTAGCATTCAAGGAGGTGGAGCTGCAGAACACACATTGGGAGCTGGGAAGGCAGGGAGGAATTTATACGATATTGCATTCTCCCAAGCATTTAGTACAGTGCTTTGATCACAGTAAGCGCTTAATAAATACCACTGATTTTTACTTACCTGCAGTTCTTGGCTATCTCATTGGGGCTGGTTCTGAACAGAATATGATCAATTGCATGTAGGTCTATGAAAAATATGTGATTGACAACACTTTCGAATCAAAGAATCCACTCTTGTGAGTTATCATGGATTTTGCCCGTATTTCTAAAGTGCATCCACATAACATATACTGTTCATTCCTCTCATTCATTTTGCCATCCCCCTCCCCTCATGAATAAATTCAACAGCAATCTTCATTTCCAAAGGGAGGTTGCTTCTTTATTCCTGGCTCCTGATTTTATTAACTTTTAATTAATTCCTTCATGACGTCTGTTTTTTCAAAACCATGCCATTTCCCTCTGACAGCGCCGAGTGGCCAATTGACCATTTTTATACCAGAGAATCTGTTTTTCAGCTGTCCAGTACCGATATGACCCCAGATGTGTTTATGCCTAGTATTTTTATTTTTAAGCATTTTTATTTTCAGTACCTGCCTCTGAGCACCAGAAGTCCCTGGTTTTCTGAGATCAGTTGGTGGAATACATTGGCTCTGGGGCAATGGAGGTGGGCAGGATTCGGCCCCGGTAACATGCTTGGCTGAAAAGAGGGGGAGAGGTCATGGTTTTCGCTCTCTATCAGAACAGGTGATCCTAGGCTCAACCAACAGCCTGCCACGTTCAGGTTTCTGCAGTGTAATAATCATAATAGTAATTGTGGTATTTGGTAAGGACTTACAATATCCCAGGCACTGTTCTAAGCTCTGGGATAAATACAAGGTAACCAGGTTGGGCACAGTCCTGTCCCACATAGGCTCACAGTCTTAATCTCCATTTTACAGATGAGGTCGCCGAGGCTCAGAGAAGTCAAATGGCTTGCCCACGTTCACCCAGCCTACATAGGACAGAGACAGGATTAATAATAATAATGATGGTATTTGTTAAGCGCTTACTATGTACCAGGCACTGTTCTAAGCGCTGCGGGGGATACAAGGTGATCAGGTTGTCCCACGTGGGGCTCACAGTCTTAATCCCCATTTTACAGATGAGGGAACTGAGGCACAGAGAAGTGAAGTGACTTGCCCAAAGTCACACAGCTAATTGGCGTAGCTGGGATTTGAACCCATGACCTCTGACTCCAAAGCCCGTACTCCTTCTACTGAGTCATGCTTCTTCCCTAATTAGATTAGAACCAAACTCCCAGGCTCCTATGCACCTGCCCTGTTCCTGGGGTCATGGCCTGTAGAGCCTCCATTAATAATAATAATAATAATGATGGCATTTGTTAAGCACTTACTATGTGCAAAGCACTGTTCTAAGCACTGGGGGGATACAAGGTGATCAAGTTGCCCCAAGTGGGGCTCACAGTCTTGATCCCCATTTTACAAATGAGGGAATTGAGGCATAGAGAAATGAAGTAACTTGCCCAAAGTCACACAGCTGACAATTGGCGGAGCTGGGATTTGAACCCATGACCCCTGACTCCAAAGCCCATACTTTTTCTACTGAGTCACGCTTCTTCCCTAGATTAAATTAGAACCAAACTCCCAGGCTCCTATGCACCTGCCCTGTTTCTGGGGTCATGGCCTGTAGAGCCTCCATTAATAATAATAATAATGATGATGGCATTTGTTAAGCGCTTACTATGTGCAAAGCACTGTTCTAAGCACTGGGGGGATACAAGGTGATCAAGTTTTCCCACGTGGGGCTCACAGTCTTAATCCCCATTTTACAGACGAGGTAACTGAGGCTCAGAGAATTTAAGTGACTTGCCCAAGGTCACACAGCAGACCATGTTCCAAGGCATAACCACGCAGCATCTCCTGGAATTGCTGCTGCCACAGATACGTCCAGCTTCCTCCCTTTTGCATCTTGAGATTGATCCTAGTGCCCTGAGTTCCCTCAACATGCTTATTTGTTTATGGCATTTGTTAAGCCCGTACTGTGCGACAGGCAGTGTTGTTCTAAGAGCCGAAGTCGAGTCCCTGTCCCATATGGGGCTCACCGTCTTAATCCCCATTTTCCAGATGAGCTAACTGAGGCACACAGAAGCAAAGTGACTTGCCCAAGGTCACACAGTAGACAAGTACTTCCCAAGCGCTTAGTCCAGTGCTCTGCACACAGTAAGTGCTCAGTACGATTGATTGATTGATAAAAGTGGTGAGCTGGGATTAGAACCCAGGTCCTTCTGACTCCCAAGCCCCCCGTGCTCCATCCACGAGGCTTCTCAACATTCTCCCACCATCCCTGGAGCAAGTGTCTCCAAGATGGCACATCTGGCTGCAAGATGGAGATCAAATAGCTGTCTTTGGGGTTACCAAGAAGGCCTTGTAGAGTTTTCCCACTGGCGGGAATGGTGGAGTACAGACTACCAGGGATGAACAGGTAACACTGGAGACTGAGAGGAGCCAACTTCCTGCTCAACCACCAATGTGAAGCCGTGGAACCCAGTTGACAGCCCGGAATTAATAATAATAATAATAATAATAATAATGGCATTTATTAAGCGCTTACTATGTGCAGAGCACTGTTCTGAGTGCTGGGGAGGTTACAAGGTGATCTGAATAATAATAATAATAATAATGGCATTTATTAAGCGCTTACTATGTACAAATCACTGTTCTAAGCGCTGGGGATGTTATAAGGTGATCAGGTTGTCCCATGGGGGGTTCACAGTCTTAATCCCCATTTTACAGATGAGGTAACCGAGGCACAGAGAAATTAAGTGACTTTCCCAAAGTCACACAGCAGACAAGTGGCAGAGCTGGGATTTGAACCTATGACCTCTGAGTCCAAAGCCCGGGCCCTTTCCACTGAGCCACGCTGCTTCTCACTGAGCCACGCTGCTTCTCTGGGTCTGAACCAGTGTGAGATCACCTAAGGGAGGGCCAGGCAAAGCTGATTACGTTAGGGGTGGGATTTTGTAAATCAACAAATGTCTTAAAATTGTCCATGTATAAGCAGCCCACACTCAGTGCCTGGATCGGTGCCTGGGAAGGAGTGAAAGGTACTTGATTTGGAGTGAATCGCGTACCCCGTGTTTCCTAAACTGCACCTCTCTGGAAGCAGTAGTGTCATGTATACTTTCTTTTCACCTGAACAACTCAAACAACTTTGCAAATGACGTCTTCTGTAAACCAGTGGGAAGTTTTAAATAATAATAATAATAATGGCATTTATTAAGTGCTTACTATGTGCAAATCACTGTTCTAAGCACTGGGGAGGTTACAAGGTGATCAGGTTGTCCCATGCGGGGCTCACAGTCTTAATCCCCATTTTACAGATGAGGTAACTGAGGCCCATTCATTCATTCAATCATATTTATTGAGCACTTACTGTACTAGGCCCAGAGAAGTTAAGTGACTTGCCCAAAGTCACACAGCTGACAACTGGCGGAGGGTGGATTTAAACCCACAACCTCGGATGCCACAGCCCCGTGCTCTTTCCACTGAGCCACGCTGCTTCTCTAATAATATAAGTGCATATATCTTTATATGGAAAATCTGGAAATCAGAGATGTCGGTAATTTTTCCAGATCTTATGTTTAAACCCCCTTCCCTCTGGATGACAAATGAAACACTGTATCTTTAATTCGCTTTACTTTGTCATGTATAAAAATGAAAGAGTCAAACAGTGGGTAGATACTGCATGTTATTGTCACCGCTGTCATTTATTAATTCATTTAATTTAAATGCAAATTGTATGCTTTAATAATCATAAATTGCTTAGCATCAGGTTGTTACTGGTAACACGCTGCTAAAGAGATGACTCTTTCCTGACATTCCAATAAAGCATCACTCCACCGAGACTCCCTCCTCACCAAACATGGCTGCCACCCCTTGGAACTCCCTGAGACACAGGACTGAAATGATTTTAATAGCAATAATATTCTGAAAGAGGAAACCACACTTGGCTTCTCCGACAGATATGAAAGCAGGAGCAAAAAAAATGATTTTAAATTAACCCAAGGAAAGGCTCGACTTTTGATCATAGGCAAACAGAGATCCTTCTTCGCCCTCCCCTCTGATGGAGGCCTGGGGTCGTGGGATGTGACTTAATGATGCCTGCCACCTTTCATCATTTGGCAGGGCAGAGTCACGTGCCTTTCCTCACAGACAATGGGAACATTTAATGAAACAAAGCAGGATTGCCAAGCTCCTCCAGGCTTCTCAAACCTCTTCGATGCAATGATCTCAAAAATGGGACTTCTGGATCATTAAGTTGTTGCTTGCAAAGGTGCCCCGTGATTACTGTTTCTCTGAACCGATAAAAGGGAAGGGGAGAGAGATAGAGAGAATGGATATATAAAAAGGGGGCTTCAATGCCTGCTGATGGGTGTCTTCTGTATCCTTCTCAGCCTCTTTTGCAGGCTCCTCTCCTATCTCTCACCCTCTGTGGGAGGCCCTCAAGGCTCACTTCTGGGTCCCCTTCTACTCTCCGTCTACACTGACTCTCCTGGAAAACTCATTCACTCCCATGGTTTCGCCTTCCATCTCTACATGGAAGATTCCCCAAACTACCTCTCCAGCCCAGACGTCTCTCCTTCTCTACAATCTCACATTTCCTCCTGCCTTCACTACATCTATATTTGGACGTCCCGGAGACATTTGAAATTTAACATATCCAAAATAGAACTCTTCATCTTCCCACCCAAACCCTGCCATCCCCCTGTCTTTCCTATCACTGTAGACAGCACCACCATGTTCCCTGTCTCGCAAGCCCGGAACCTTGGCAGTATCCACGACCTAGCTCTCAAGCGCTTAGTACAGTGCTCTGCACACAGTAAGCGCTCAAGAAATATGAATGAATGAATGAATTCAATCTACACATTCAATCTATCGTGAAATCCTGTCCATTCTAGCTCCACAAATTCTCTAGAATCTGCCCTTTCCTCTCTTTCCAAACTGCTACCATGCTGATGCAAACACTCAACAGTTCCCTCCTTGACTACGACATTGGCCTCCTCACTGACCTTCACGCCTTCTGTCTCTCACCTCGAAGCAGCATGATCTAGTGTAAAGAGAATGTGCCTGGGAATCAGAGGATGTGGGTTCTAATCCCAGCTCCGCCACTTGTCTACCGCGTGACCTTAGGCAAGTCACTTCACTCTGCCTCAATTAACTTATCTATAAAATGGGGATTAAGATGCTGAGCCCCATGTGGAACAGTGACTTTGTAAAACCTGATTACCTTCTATCTATCCCAGTACTTAGAAAAGTGCGTGGCACAAAGTAAGTACTTAACAAATACCACCGTTATTATTATCATTACCTCTTCTGCCCGTACGTAACTCTGCTGCCAGGATCGTTTTTTCTGAAGGAAAACAGTCTGCCTATATCTCCCCATTTCTCAAAAGCCTCCAATAGTTGCCCATCCACTTCCGCATCCTATAGAAATTCTTTACCTTTGGCTTTAAGGCACTGAATCAGCCCTTTACTTCCTTCCTAACCTCACATCTCCTAGTACAAACCAAGCCCCACTCTTTGCTGCTCACTGGGGCAGGAAATGTGTCTATTTAGTGTTGTATTTTAGTCTCCCAAGTGCTCCATACAGTGCTCCACATACAGTAAGAGCTCAATCAATACAACTGAATGAATGAATGAATGTTGGCTGTAGAGGTCTTCCCCGGGATGGGTTTTGGGTTTGGAGCAACTAGAGAAGCAGCGTGGCTCAGTAGAAAGAGGCTGGGCTTGGGAGTCAAAGATCATGGGTTCTAATCCCGGCTCTGCCACTTGTCAGCTGTGTGACTTCGGGCAAGTCACTTAACTTCTCTGTGCCTCAGTTACCTCATTTGTAAAATGGGGATTAAGATTGTGAACCCCAGTGGGACAACCTCATATCCTCCAGCATTTAGAACAGTGCTTTGCACATAGTAAGCACTTAACAAATACCATTATTATTATTATTATTATTATTAGAGGGAATAGGAGCTAGGGGGAGAAAAGGGTCCAAGGGATTTAGGGAAACAGCATAGCCTAGCAGTTAGAGTACAGGCCTGGGAGTTGGAAGGACCTGGATTCTAATCCCGGCTCCACTGCTTGGGTGCTGCGTGACCTAGGACAATCCACGTAACGTCTCTGTGCCTCAGTTACTTCATCTGTAAAATGGTGATTAAGACTGTGAGCCCCACGTGGCACAGGGATTGTGTCCAACGTGATTAGCTTGTAACTACCCCAGTGCTTGCCACATAGTAAGTGCTTAGCAAATACCATTATTATTTTTATTATTATTATTATTAATTAGAGACATGATTCGGAAAGGAAGGATAACTGAGCCAAGAGGACAGGAGTCTATAGGAGGGCACGATAAATGGGGATGGGTAAGACAGTGCTGGGAGAGTGAAGGGAAAATGTGAAAAGAATGGCTGGTTTATCCAGTCCACAAGAGGCAGCAATCGGCAGATTAACATAGTTCTTGCCAGTGACATTGTCCAACTAACGAAGATGCTAATTATTTAATTAGATCAATTAATTAAGCATGCAGCTGACTTGAAGCCATGCATATACCCCGAGGTATATTCCAAGAAGCAGATCAAATAGTCTGGGGCTCAGGAATTCCTTTAAAGCTTCATATCATCCAATCTCTCAATGGTATTTATTGAGTGTTTAGTATGTGCAGAGCAATCGATCATATTTATCGTGCGCTTACTATATGCAGAGCACTGTAGTAAGTGCTTGGGAGAGTACAATGTAATAGAATTAGCAGACATATTCTCTGTCTATAAAGAGAGCTTGGGAGTGTAAAATACAACAGAATTAGTGGACAGTTTCCCTGCCCATAACGAGCTTATGCCTTGGGACACAGTTGTGTTTATTTGTATGCCATTGTTACATGTTCTGGGTGAAAACTTGAAGAGATGATTACAGCATCTGGCCCCTGCTGACCATTTATCTGAAACCGCTTTCAATAAGATAATGCCTCTAAGTTATCCCAACGATCCATCGTAAAGAAAAATGGCTGTCAGAGGCAGTAGATTCTCATGTCAATTGAAAGCCTCCCCTTCCTCCCCACTCCTACACACATACACCTAAATTTATTGATTGATTGATTTATTTTACTTGTAAATATCTATTCTATTTATTTTATTTTGTTAGTACGTTTGGTTTTGTTCTCTGTTTCCCCCATTTAGACTGTGAGCCCACTGTTGGGTAGGGACTGTCTCTATATGTTGCCAACTTGTACTTCCCAAGCGCTTAGTACAGTGCTCTGCACACAGTAAGCGCTCAATAAATATGATTGATGATGATGATGATACGAGTACCTGGGCTGACTCACAAACGGTTATTCCGTTTAAAGGGCTGCGGCCTGGCCGTGTGGAAGATAACATTCCTAAACACCATGTCTTCTGGTTCGGAACAGTAGTGCAGCATTTATTCATTCATTCAATCGTATTTATCGAGTGCTTACTGTATGCAGAGCACTGTACTAAGTGTTTGGGAGAGAACAATACAATCCAGCACCACTCAGGCGAAATATATCACCCATCAGACTAACGGCATCAAAGTGATTTATGGTTATCTCTTATGACAGTTCATATGGTTGTCCAGTGCTAAAGCATCATAGCGAGGAGGCTAATTAATTAGTGCCGGCAGGATGGGGGATATTGCAATGTGGAGCTGCCTGCCTTCTCACTGGGGTCTGGCGGGAAGAGTTATACTGATAACAGGTCGCTGCCATTGTTGCCACCTCATTAGAAAATTAGCTTTTAATTAATTTTGGTAACCACGGATTGATTTGGATAGGAAAGGTGCATTTGTACACATCTTGTTTCAGGAGGAAATGGCCCTTTTGTCTCATTAATGGGCCTTGCCAGGCAGAATTACCCCTGGCTTTGCTGCTCACAGGTGCACAGGTGCCTTGGCCCCAGGGCACACCAGAATTCAAACCTCTCTCCTTTCCCGTAGTGCCTACAACCTTTCTCTGACACGACTTGAGACATTACATATCCACTGGAAATGGTTCCGTTCCAGATTCCCCTCTACTATTCCCCCCACGGCACCCCAGACTCAGATGGAGTGCAGGGGGAGGGGATGAAAATAATTTGTTTCATTTTTATTTATCATGGTCTTTGCTCTTGGGCTGAGAGACTGTAAGCTCACTGTGGGCAGGGAATGGGTCTGTTCATTGTTATACTCTCCCGAGTGCTTAGCACAGTGTTCTACATACAGTAAGCGCTCAATAAATACAATTGAATGAATGAATGGAGGAAGGAAAACAGTAAGAAATGGCAATTTGGGCTTCCATTTTTAAACATTCGAGCACTAGTAACCACCTTTTAAGAAACACCCACTCTGAGGCTGGAGAAGAGGGAGATAATAATAATAATAATAATAATAATAATAATAATAATAATAATAATAGCATTTGTTAAGCACTTACTATGTGCAAAACACTGTTCTAAGCCCTGGGGGGATACAAGGTGATCAGGTTGTCCCACGTGGGGCTCACAGTCTTAATCTTCATTTTACAGATGAGGTAACTGAGGCTCAGAGAAGTTAAGTGACTTGCCCAAGGTCACACAGCAGACATGTGGCAGATCAGGGAATCGAACCCATGACCTCTGACTCCAAAGCCCATGCTCTTTCCATTGAACCACACTGCTTTTCTAGGAGAACTCATAATAATGATAATAATAATAGTATGCGTTAAATGCTTACTATGTGCCAGACATTGCACTAAGCGCTGGGGTGGATACAAGCAAATTGGGTTGAACAAAGTCTCTGTCCCACATGGGGCTCAAAGTCTCAATCCCTTTTAACAGAAGAGGCAACTGAGGCCCAAAGGAGTGAAGTGACTTGCCCAAGGTTTTACAACAGACAAATGGGGGATTGGAACCCAAGATGTTCCGACTCCTGGGCCTGCACTACAGCTGAATCATCCTTCATTCTCCACCACTTGGAGGATGAGGAAGATGAGCCCTGGAGATCAGGCCATTCATGCAGAATTCTCAGGAAGATTGCCTTATTTTTTTTATAATTCTTGGGCCTTCTTGGCTTTTATAACGGTAGGAGGGCTGTCATTTGGGTTAGGGCTGACCATGCTGCCAGCAGCGAGGAGCGTGAAAACTGTTTCTTTCAGCCATGAGGCACTCCGCTCTCCCTTTTTTGCGTGGAATGCTATTTTGGCGGTGCTTATTCTGTTCCAGGCATCGTACAAAGCACTGGGGAAGATACCAGGTCATCAAGTTGAACAACAGTCCTTGACCCTCCTGGAGTCCACCTTTAATACCCATTTTACAGGTGAAGTAACTGAGGCACAGAGAAGTTAAGTGACTTGCCCAAGGTCACCCAGCTGACAAGTGGGGGAGCTGGTATGACTGCCAGACCTGTGCTCTTTCCACTAGGTCAAGCTGTTCCCAACAAGAATCACATCTGGAATATGAGATTTTCGGGATTTGAGATCTACATTTTCCCGGAGCTCACCCTGGGAGTCCGATGAATGTCCATCTGCCTGATTTTGATGCAGTCCAGTCCCACTTGGAGTTCACATTCTTAAATCCCCGTTTTACATATGAGGTAACTGTGGCCCCTGCCCTACCTCCTTCCCCTCCCCGCAGCACCTGTATATGTGTTTGTACAGATTTATTGCTCTATTTATTTTACTTGTACATAGTTACTGTTCTATTTATTTTGTTAATGATGTGCATATAGCTTTAATTCTATTTGTTCTGATGATTTTGACACCTGTCTACATGTTTTGTTTTGCTGTCTGTCTCCCCCTTCTAGACTGTGAGCCCGTTATTGGGTAGGGAGCGTCTCTATATGTTGCCGACTTGTACTTCCCAAGCGCTTAATACAGTGCTCTGCACACAGTAAGTGCTCAATAAAGACAATTGAATGAATGAATGAAAAGTTAAGTGACTTGCTCAAGGTCAGGCAGCAGACATCCCGGGTCCGCCACTTGTCAGCTGTGTGACTTTGGGCAAGTCACTTAACTTCTCTGGGCCTCAGTTCCCTCATCTGGAAAATGGGGATGAAGACTGTGAGCCCCACATGGGACAACCTGGTCACCTTGTATTCCCCACCCCCAGCGCTTAGAACAGTGCTTTGTACATAGTAATAAGTGTTTAATAAATGCCATTATTGTTATTATGTGGCAGAGCCCGTGCTCTGTCCACTAAGCTGCACTAGACATTTGGGAGTGGATTCTCTGGTATCTCTCTGGCTTTACTCTCCTGTCTGCTTTGCTAAGGAACTGTAGTGATAATCACATGGAAGTGTCCAGCACATACTGTTTGTGTTCACATCCTCTTGGGAATTTATATTTGTAAAAATAATTGTGGTAATTTATAAATGCTATATGCCAAACCCTGGTACGAAGCGCTGGCATAGATACAAGGCAATCAGGTTCCACATGGGTCTCACAGTTTAAGTCACTGGGAGAACAGGTATTGAGTCCCTTATTGCAGATGAGGAAACAGAGGCACAGACAAGTTAAGTGACTTGCCCAAGGCCAGCCAGGAATCAAGTGGTGGAGCAGGAATTAGAACCCAGGTCTTCTGACTCCTAGGATTATGCTCTTTCCCCAAGACCATGCTAATTCTTAAAGGATTTTGGTAAAGGTATGCAATCATGCTGGTCTAGGAAGGGAAGAGGAAGAGGAGGAGGAGGAAAAAGAGGAAGAAGAGAAGAGGAAGAGGAGAAGAAGAGGCATTTGTTAAGCACTTCTTCTGTGCCAAGCACTGTACTAAGTACTGGGGTAAATAAAAGATAATCAAATGGGACACAGCCACTGTCTTTCAGTGCTTATAGCCCATACTGATTGTAAAGCACAATATTTAGCACTGAACAGAGTACAGGAGAAGCAAGACCCAATGCTTCCTGCTCTCAAGGAGCTTATGATCTAATACGGGAGGAATTATGTTTATCAAAATATTTACTAATGTTAGGAATAGGAGGAATACAAAGGTTAGAATGGGTTACAGCAGGAGGATTTCAGGATGTAAGAATGGCAGGTCACTGTCGCTGCCAATCGAAACAGTCCCTGGCTTCTAAGATTGGGGTTAAATCTTTGAAGCATCTGCTCATTCCTCTGCATTTGGATGAGAGAATGTGGGACTGTCACCTATGCTACATTTCCTCAAAGAAACAGTTTTCCAAACCGTAAAAGGAGGCATGCTTCTACGAATAAAATCTCAGATATTAAGCACATGCTCAAAATCACAGGCTTATTCTAATTGTCTTTTAATGGACCCTGCCTGTTGGGATTTGAACCTCTTGTATGATGTGTGAGGTTCAGTGAGTCATTCTAATGATGTTAGCATCAGCTAGCCCAACTTGTCCCTTGAGTTTTGAATACATCAACTCTTTATACATCTGTTCTCAAAACATGTGACTCTACAGTAATTAGTTAATGGATTTGTAGGTGTCTAAATTTTAAACAACTGAATTTTATGTGAGAAAATGCTGAAAATAATTGTGGTATTTGTTAAAATACTCAATCCCAAACACTATTCTAAGTGCTGGAGTGGATAAAAGATAAGCAGGTAGACAGTGCTCTGCACACAGTAAGTGCTCAATAAATATGACTGAAAGAATGATCACTGTCCCTGTCCTAAATGGGATTAAGAGAGAAGGAGACCAAGTATCTTACCACCATTTTACACCTAAGGAAACTGAGACAGAGATGGGGTTAACTGCCTTACCTGAGCTTCCTCAGTAGGCAGGATGGCAGAGCCGGGATTCAAATCCAGGTCACCAAACTTCCAGGCCTGTGCTCTTTCCACTAGGTCTTCCTATATTTAAAATTATCATTGGAATGGTGACAGTAAGCTCTTTCTGGACAGGAAATGTGTCACTTTGCTTTGTGTGGCTCAAGCATTTAGTAAAGTGCATTGCACTCAGTGGGGGTTCGGAAAATGCAATGGTGGGTAAAACTGGGCTGCATGGCTGGATTGCATGGTGAGTGGAGTGCCCAACTTCCTTTACTGAAGATTATCTTGCATTCATTCATTCTTTCATTCAGTCATATTTATTGAGCACTTACTGTGTGCAGAGCACTGTACTAAGCGCTTGGGAAGTACAAGTCGGCACCATATAGTGACAGTCCCTACCCAACAACGGGTTTGCAAGGGTTTGTCATGTTACACGTTATGGAGTGGACTCTCACTTCCTAAGAAGTAAGGCTCTGGACCTCTTTCCAATTGAGCTACAAAGAGCTAATGCTGCGCCCCGCCTAGCCCCCAGGCCGTATGTGCCTCCTCCCTTCCAGGAATTCCAAAATCAATCAATCAATCGATCATTAGTGTTTTTCATCTCACTGTACTAAACAGCGGGGAGAGTACAATAGTTAGGAGACATGATCCCTGACTTTAAGGAACTAACACTTTATTTAGGAAGACAGACACTTAAATAATTATAAGTAGGAGAGAGTAATAGCATATATAAGATATCAATATCTATATAATTCTATTTATCTATTTTGATGGTATTGATGCCTGTCTACTTGTTCTGTTTTGTTGTCTGTATCCCCTTTCTAGACTGTGATCCCGTTGTTGGGTAGGGATTGTCTTTATCTGTTGCCAATTTGTACTTTCTAAGTGCTTAGTACAGTGCTCTGCACACAGTAAGTGCTCAATAAATATGACTGACAATGAATATATCTATATCTATCTATATCTGTATATGTGTATATATATATATAGAGAGAGAGAGAGAGAGAGAGATATGTATATAAGTGCTATGAGAGGTTTGCAGTTCTGAAAAGTGCTAAAGGGCATGGAAATTCTGAAGTGGCTATTGGGGAAATGAGGAATTAATTAGGGTAGGCAACACAGAGAAGATGTTGTTTCTGAAGGGCTTGAAAGATAGCAAGAGCCGTGGTCTGTCAAATTAGAAAAGCAGCGTGGCTCAGTGAAGAGCCCGAGCTTGGGAGTCAGAGGTTGTGGGTTCTAATCACGATTCCCATACTTGTCTGCTGTGTGACTTTGGGCAAGTCACGTAACTTCTCCGTGCCTCAGTTACCTCATCTGTAAAATGGGGATTAAGACTGTGAGCCCTACGTGGGACAGTGTGATTATCTTGTATCCCCCCCAGTGCTTAGAACAGTGCTTGGCACATAGTAAGCACTTAACAAATGCCACCGTCATCATTATTATTATTATATGGAGGGACTAAGTACCATTGATTGAATGGAAAGGGAGAAGGCAGGAGGAAGAGGGCATGAGCGTGAGAAACAGCATAGCCTAGTGGGTACAGCACAGGTTTAAGAGTCAAATATGATTGATTGATTGAATGAAAGGTGCAAATCTAAGTTCAGAGAAGCAGCATAGCCTCATGGATAGAGCACGGGCCTGAGGGTTAGGAGAACCTGGGTTCTAATCCCAGTTCCACCACTTTGCATTCAATTCATTCAATCGTATTTATTGAGCGCTTCCTGTGTGCAGAGTACTGTACTAAGCGCTTGGGAAGTACAAATCGGCAACATATAGAGACGATCCCTACTCAACAACAGGTTCACAGTCTAGAAGGGGCTCACAGTCTAGAAAGCACACTTGTCTGCCGTGTGACCTTGGCCAAGTCACTTCACTTCTCTGGGCTTCTGTTCCCTCGTCTGTAAAATGGGGAATAAGACTGTGAGCCCCATGTGGGACAGGGACTGTCCAACCTGATTTGCTTGTATCCACCCCAGTACTTAGTACAGTGCTTGGCACATAGAACAGGTATTGAACAGGTATAATGAGAAAGAAAAGAGGGAGAGATATTGCTCTTAGAACCAATGGATGATGATGATGATAATAATGGCACTTGTTAAGCACTTAGTGTGTATCAAGCACTATACTAAGTGCTGGGGTAGATACAAGCTAATTAGTTGGACACAGTCCCTGTCCCATGTGAGGCTCACAGTTTCAATCCCCATTTTAAAGGTGAGGTAACTAAGGCCCAGAGAAGTTAAGTGACTTTCATTCATTAATTCAATAGTATTTATTGAGCACTTAGTAAGCGCTTGGAAAGTACAATTCATCAACAAACAGAGACAATCCCACTTGCCCAAGGTCACATAGCAGACAGGTGGTGGTGCTGGGATTAGAACCCATGACCTTCTGACTCCCAGTTAGCTATCCATGGTAATATGAAACAGCCTCGAAGATTTTTTTGCTGTGTAAAATGGTTTATTTATTTTCTAACTTTTATCCACTCATTGCTGAATTTCTTTTTGGTCACCCCTCGCAATTCAAAGCACTGTCATTGGCACGCGTACTGTATAATGATCACTGACAGTCTAGCGCAATAACAAACCAAAGCTGCCTTTCATTTAAACTGTAAAAATTTCTTTTCACTATGAAAGTACTGTCACAGACCCTGTGGGTGTAGTACGCCCATGGATATCAGTGAGTCTAAACTACTGAGCAAATGAAAGACACAAAGCCTATATTTTCCCAGGGAGTGAATAATGCCAAACATAAATATTGCAATACTGAGCATAAAGCACTCTATGCAAAAATAGAGACTGTTTGTTTGATTCCCCTAATGCTTTAAAAAAAAGCTCACACCCAAGGGTACTATAAGTGCTATATTTGAGACTCTGATTCAATTTAAGGGTTCAGCACTGCCTATAAATTTTTCTATTGAATTACTGCCTTACTTTCCGTTCAAGGTAATGTATTGTTCTATACATGCAAACCTTGTTAGGTACTTAATAATGGCAATGATATACAAGAAATGACTCAAGTAACTGTTGAAAGATTAGACTTTCTTGGGCAATTATTGACTAAATTTCTGACAATCAGAATACCGGGCACATAGATTTAGACACAGTACGATAATTTGTAAATACCATCTATCATACAAAAATGATAGAGAGTGTGTCACAATCAATTGTGGGATAATAACTCCAATATAAGAGGCAGTAGGGTGAGGTATGGTCAGTTATAGAAATTTCATATAGATCATATATATATATATATATATATATATATATATATATATATATATATATATTTGTACATATTTATTACTCTATTTATTTATTTATTTTACTTGTACATATCTATTCTATTTATTTTATTTTGTTAGTATGTTTGGTTTTGTTCTCCGTCTCCCCCTTTTAGACTGTGAGCCCACTGTTGGGTAGGGACCGTCTCTATATTTTGCCAACTTGTACTTCCCAAGTGCTTAGTACAGTGCTCTGCACACAGTAAGCGCTCAATAAATACGATTGATGATGATGATGATGATTGCACCTGTCCCCATGGGGTAGAAAGTCTTCCTACATCAACGTAGCCCAATCTGGTCCTGGCCCTCAAATGTCTTCTAAATAAATCACCTTTATTTATCACCTTCTAAACTGTAAAAATTTCTTTTCACTATGAATTGTACTTTACACCTTTCCAGTTGTACTTCCGTGACAATGCTAATTATGGCATTTAAGCTATTACTATGTATCAAGCAGCGTGGCCCCGTGGAAAGAGCATGGGCTTGGGAGTGAGAGGTTCTAATCCCGACACGGACACTTGTCAGCTGTGTGACTTTGAGCAAATCACTTCACTTCTCTGTGCCTCAGTTACCTCATCTGGAAAATGGGGATTAAAGACTCTGAGCCCTACGTGGGACAACCTAATCACCTTGTATGCCCCTCCAGCGCTTAAAACAGTGCTTCACACATAGTAAGCACTTAACAAATGCCATTATTATTATTATTATTAATATTAAGCACCATTCTAACGCTGGGGTGGATACAAGTTAATCAGTTCTGACACAGTCTCTGTACCATGTAGGGTTCACAGTTCAAGTAGTAAGGAGTACAGGTATTGAACCCCCATTTATAGTTGAGGAAACTAAGGCATTGAAAAGTTAAGTGACTTGCCCAAGGTCACACAGCAGGCATTAGGCAGAGCTGGGATTAGAACCCAGGTCCCTTGACTCCTAGGCCATGCTGTAACTGTATTTTATTAGCCTATCTCTTTGGAGGAGCAACATGACCTAGTGGGTACGGCACAGTCCTGAGAGGAAGAGGACCTGGGTTGTGAGCCCAGCTCTACCACCTGTCTGCTGTGTGACCTTGGGCAAGTCACTTAACTTCCCTTTGCCTCAGTTGCCTCATCTATATAATGGGGATTAATATTAGGAGCCCGATGTGAGACGTGGATTGTGTCCAACCTGATTATCTTGCATCTTTCCCAGTTCTTAGTACAATACCTGGTGCTCAGTAAGTGCTTAATAATAATAATAATAATATGATATTTGTTAAGTGCTTACTCTGTGCAAAGCACTGTTCTAAGTGCTGGGGAGGATACAAGGTAATCAGGTTGTCCCACGTGGGGCTCACAGTCTTAATCCCCATTTTACAGATGAGGTAACTGAGGCACAGAGAAGTCAAGTGACTTGCCCAAAGTCACACAGCTAATTGGCAGAGTGCTTAAGAAATCCCATAAAAATACCATTGATTGACAGATTAATTGGCACACTGGAGAGACATAGAATGGAGATGGGTCATATTGTTTCCTCCATAACATCAGTGCCAACTTTTCATTTTGGATATAGGTGTGGGACTTCGAAGGTGTGGGTAGAGGCTTCAAAAAATCTTCAAATAAATGTATGCATTAAGCATGAATGGGGCTGATAGGCTAAAAGCGTCAATGATGTAATAACAAAGAGCGGCATTAGATACTTCTAAAGGATTCTATACTTACATCTATTAGAGCTCTTCTTTGGGACAGGTGGAGGGCAACAGTAGAAGCAAGTAGAAATGGTGTGGCTGTGTTAGAACAGAGGCTTCAGGAGGTGATAGCATAAAGAAAAATCAAAGTGGATAACAAATGGGACAGACCTGTGCGGGGCAATATTCAAAAGACTTTGTAAAAATATAATTAGAAGCATAGCTATACCATACCCTGCAGCATAGATCCTCTTCTTGAAGAATTGCTCATCTCACATCTCGCCTCTGAGCCCTCGGATGGATTCCCATTTCCCTCTGCATCACACAAAAAACAGCTTCAAGGGCCTCCCCTAAATCTCTCCACATACTACTCTCCAACTCACTCCGTCCATCCAACTGAACCTCATTCTCAACTCTCCGCCTTCTGTTTCCCCCCCATCTTGCTCACTCTGTTGCACCAACCTGGAGCTCCTTCCTCACCCTAATCCTAGACTGTAAGCTCATCGTGGGCAGGGAATGTGTCTGTTTATTGTTATATGCTCCTCTCCCAAGTGCTTAGTACAGAGGTCCACACACAGTAAGCACTCAATAAATTCAATTGAATGAATGAATGAATGGTGCAACAGACCTCAGCTCTCTTCACCTTCAAGAGCTCCTAAAATCCCACCTGCTCCATACAATAATCCTGCCTCAATTCACCAAGTCCCCCTCAAAGTCATCTCAGCCCATCAGCCATCTCTAGAACTTACACATTTAACTTCACTTCTGCGTGCCTCAGTTTCCTAATCTGTAAAACAGAGATTCAATACCGTTTCTTCCTCCTACTTAGACTGAGTCCCATGTGCAACAAAGACTGAATAAATTCAATTGAATGAATGAATGAATGGTGCAACAGACCTCAGCTCTCTTCACCTTCAAGAACTCCTAAAATCCCACCTGCTCCATATAATAATCCTGCCTCCATTCACCCCCAAGTCCCCCTCAAAGTCATCTCAGCCCATCAGCCATCTCTAGAACTTACACATTTAACTTCACTTCTGCGTGCCTCAGTTTCCTAATCTGTAAAACAGAGATTCAATACCGTTTCTTCCTCCTACTTAGACTGAGTCCCATGTGCAACAAAGACTGAATAAATTCAATTGAATGAATGAATGAATGGTGCAACAGACCTCAGCTCTCTTCACCTTCAAGAACTCCTAAAATCCCACCTGCTCCATACAATAATCCTGCTTCAATTCACCAAGTCCCCCTCAAAGTCATCTCAGCCCATCAGCCATCTCTAGAACTTACGTATTTAACTTCACTTCTGCGTGCCTCAGTTTCCTAATCTGTAAAACAGATTCAATACCATTTCTTCCTCCTACTCAGACTGAGTCCCATGTGCAACAAAGACTGTGGCTGACTTAACGTGTGACTAACCCAACATTTAATTCAATGCTTGGCACAGAGTAAGTTATTATCACATTACATTATTATTACAATTATTATCATCATTATTACATATTTATTTACACCCTTCTTCGTCTTGTTTTGTCTTATGCCGTCGAGTCATTTCCAACCCATAGTGACACCAAGGACACATCTGTCCCTGAACGCCCCACTCCCCATCTGCAATCGTTCTGGTAGTGTATCCATAGAGTTTTCTTGGTAAAAATCCAGAAGTGGTTTACCATTGCTGCCTGCTGTGCAGTAAACCTAAGTCTCTGCCCTCGACTCTCTCCCATTCCACTGATGCCCAGCGTGGGTGAATTTTGACTTGTAGCAGATGGCCTGCCATCGCTAGCCACTGGCCAAGCTAGGAATGTAATGGCTAGGCCTCTGCTTGACTCCTCTCTGGTTATCGAGACTGGTAGAGGACTGGAAACTCTCCAGGCGCTTCCCTGAGAGAGGCTTTCCTCATCACCTATGTATAAATATATGACGGAGTGTAGAGGCAATTTATCCCTTCAAATTATCCTATTTGAAACTATTTTGAAGTCTTCATTCATTCAATCGTATTTATTGAGCACTTACTATGTGCAGAGCACCGTACTAAGCGCTTGGGAAGTCGGCAACATACAGAGACGGTCCCTACCCAACAACGGGCTCACAGTCTAGAAAGGGGAGACAGACAACAAGACAAAACATGTAGACAGGTGTCAAAATCGATGTAGTAAGGGCTTAAATTCCACAGTTCTTTTTTTCAACAAGGGTTTGGAGAGTAATCCTGATGAGTTTTGCAGGTGTCAAATGCCAGATCTTGTCAAAGGTCCTTAGTTCACACAATGAAGAGCTATTAAAGGGCATTATATTGTACTGTCCCAAGTGCTAAGTACAATGTTCTGCACACATTAAGTGCTCAATAAATAAGATTGATTGACTTTCTCCCTTGTGAGGAGTACATTCGTCTTTCAGTCTCCTGAAAAGCATATTTGTCTCAATTCAGTGTGTGCAAGTTTAAACTTATAGGTCTTTTGCAGGGGTAGAGGGCCAATCAAGCTTAATATGAATAATAATAATCGTAGTATAATAATAGCTGTGTGACCTTGGGCAAGTCACTTAACTTCTCTGAGCCTCAGTTACCTCATCTGTAAAACAGGGATTGACTGTGAGCCCCACGTGGGACAACCTGATCGTGTGGTGTCCCCCCCAGCGCTTAGAACAGTGCTTTATATATAGTAAGTGCTAAATAAATGCCATCATTATTATTATTATTATTATTATAACAATAATAATAATGATGGCATTTATTAAGTGCTTACTATTCATTCATTCATTCATTCAATTGTATTTATTGAGCGCTTACTGTGTGCAGAGCACTGTACTAAGCGCTTGGGAAGTACAACTTGGCAACATATAGAGACGGTCCCTACCCAACAGTGGGTTCACAGTGTAGAAGGGGGAGACAGAGAACAAAACAAAACATATTAACAAAATAAAATAAATAGAATAAATATGTACAAATAAAATAGAGGAATAAATACGTACAAATTTATGTGCAAAGCACTGTTCTAAACCCCGGGGAGGTTACAAGGTGATGAGGTTGTCCCACAGGGGGCTCACAGTCTTAATCCCCATTTTACAGATGAGGTAACTGGGGCCCAGAGAAATTAAGTGACTTTCCCAAAGTCACACAGCTGACAATTGGCAGAGCCGGGATTTGAACCCATGACCTCTGACTCCAAAGCCCGGGCTCTTTCCACTGACCCACACTGCTTCTCTCTCTGGACTAAGTGCTGGGTAGATACAAGATAAGTCAGACACAGGCCCAGTTCCACAAAGGTGGAGGGAAACCAGCTATTTCATCCCCATTTTACAGATGAGGAAACTGAGGTACAGAGAGATGAAGTGATTTTCCCAAATTCAAACAACAATGTTACATGCTTATTGTGAGCATGGAACTTGTCTTCCAACTCTGTTACATTCTGTTCAGTCAAGTGCTTAATATAGTGTTCTGCACCCAGTAAGCTCTCAATAAATGCCATTGATTGATTGGTAGATCCAGCATTAGAACTCAGGTCCTCTGACTTCGATGCCCATGCCCTTTCCACTGGCCATGTTGCTTCTCTCTCCACATCATTGACAGGTAGTTCTCTTTCTCCCAAGGATTAACCGAACCCCCAACTACAAATCGTTATAAATTGTGAACTATTTTGTTGGCCTGCGCAGAGAATTAGTTTGTTTCTTCATTCATTCATTCAATCATATTTATTGAGCGCTTGCTGTGTGCGGAGCACTGTACTAAGCGCTTGGGAAGTACAAGTTGGTAACATATAGAGCCGGTCCCCACCCAACAGCGGGCTCACAGTCTAGAAGGGGGAGACAGACAACAAAACAAAACATGTGGACAGGTGTCAAGTCATCAGAATAAATAGAAGTAAAGCTAGATGCACATCATTAGAGAAGCAGCGTGGCTCAGTGGAAAGAGCACGGGCTTTGGAGGCAGAGGTTATGGGTTCAAATCCCGGCTCCGCCAATTGTCAGCTGTGTGACTTTGGGCAAGTCACTTCACTTCTCTGGGCCTCAGTTACCTCATCTGTAAAATGGGGATGAAGACTGTGAGCCCTCCATGGGACAACCTGATCACCTTGTAACCTCCCCAGTGCTTAGAACAGTGCCTTGCACATAGTAAGTGCCATTATTATTATTATTTTCATTAACAAAGTAAACAGAATAGTAAATATGTACAAGTAAAATAGAGTAATGAATCTGTATAAACACGTATACAGGTGCTGTGGGGAGGGGAAGGATGTAGGGCGGGGGGATGGGGAGGGGGAGAGGAAAGAGGGGGCTTAGTCTGGGAAGGCCTCCTGGAGAAGGTGAGCTCTCAGTAGAGCTTTGAAGGGAGGAAGAGAGCTAGCTTGGCGGATGTGCGGAGGGAGGGCATTCCGGGCCTGGGGTCGACGGTGGGACAGGAGAGAAAGAGGCACGGTGAGGAGATTAGCAGCAGAGGAGCAGAAGGTGCAGGCTGGGCTGTAGAAGGAAAGAAGGGAGGTGAGGTAGGAGTGGGTAAGGTGATGGACAGCCTTGAAGCCCAGAGTGAGGAGTTTTTCCCTGATGTGTAGGTTGACTGGTACCCACTGGAGATTTTTGAGGAGGGGAGTAACATGCCCAGAGCGTTTCTGCACAAAGATGATCCGGGCAGCAGCGTGAAGTATAGATTGAAGTGGGGGAAGACAGAAGGATGGGAGATCAGAGGCTGATGCAGTACTCCACTCGGGGTAGGATGAGAGATTGAACCAGCAGGGTAGCAGTTTGGATGGAGAGGAAAGGGTGGATCTTGGCATTAATTAGATCTTCCTGTGCTGATTGCTTTTCTTGCCAGCAAGTGTCATGACCGCTTGTTTATTGTTTGCTTTCTGGCAATTTGGGGCAGCTCTCTATGTGTCTTCCTAGCCAGGGATGGTCATTTGTTAGATGCTCTTTAGGGTGAAAGGGGAAGGTGGTCAGATGGTAGTTCCACAAACCTGCGAACTGCAGGTGCAGTAACTTGCACTGTTATAAATCCTTTCCTCTTGCTTCAGTGGCTCCTGTTAGCTCTCATCGCTCTTCAAGGGCACTCAGCCATTACACACCTGGAATACCAGATCCTGTTACTAAGGTGGAAATGTTACAAGCCGTTCAGCAAACCCAGATCCCGAAAAGTAAACTAACTCAGTTTGCTTTTTGTAATGATTCATTGCTCCAGAAGCAGGTTTGGTTATTCTGGAGAGGATAATATTGTATTATTTTGGCTCTACATTTCCTCTTCCCTGATTACTTTGCACCCGTTGAACTGTAATTTATGTAGTTTTTGTGTCCTCGGACACTTGTGTTGATATATGGCTTTCAGTATTTGTCCTGCCTACCTCATTAGATGATAAACTCCTTAATTGTCTTGCCCAAGGTCACCCAGCAGGCAAGAGGCCAAGCGGGGTTTACAACCCAGGTCCTCTGACACCTAGGCCATGCTACATGAAGAAAATTGTTATTCCATAGTTCTTTCTCTCCAGGATAAATGATCTCAATTCCTTTAGCCTTTCTGTATCTTTCTCTCCAAATGTAAAACTTCAGCTGATGAGCAAAAGGGCCTAGGCCTCCAATGAGTGCATTTTGGAAAGCAAAAGTGAAGCTTGGATACAGAAGATGTAGGGCCTGCCTTTAAAGCAAGTTTTTTTCTGCTACTGTATTTGTCCTGTCAGTCTCCCCCAACGCATTTTTCTATTGTTTGCTTTTAGGACTAGTAATGATATTTAAGTGCCTGAGTGCAGTGCTTCCTCAGTTAAACAATTTCTTTGGTTCACCTATCTCCTACACTTTGCAAGTCTGTCACAAACTACAGGTAGAGGTTCCTCCAAGATTCATTCTTTATAAAACCAAGCTTCACACAATGTTGCAGGAGCCAAATTCTGAAGATAGACCAGCGCGGCACCCTGCTATCAAGAAAGAAGTGGCTCTCTTCCAGCCAAAGCTTCGAAAGGGCAAAAACCAAGGAGGCAAAAGAGGAAAAAAATGTTTGTCAATGCATCAGGGGACAACCCTTTCATCTGCACAATATAGCTGTGACTGTGGGTCTCGCAACGGCCTTCTCAGTCACACATGCCCTCATAGGCCAATTTCACCATCATTCATTCATTCAGTCGTATTTATTGAGCACTTACTGTGTGCAGAGCACTGTACTAAGCGCTTGGGAAGTACAAGTTGGCAACATATAGAGACGGTCCCTACCCAACAACGGGCTCACAGTCTAGAAGACACCACCATCAGTGGTGTCGAATATCACAGAAGGAGGCAATGGTAAACCACTTCCGTATTTTTACTAAGAAAACTCTATGGATCCCCTACCAGAACGACTGCAGATGGAGATGGGGTGTTGTGGGAGAGATGTGAGAGAGATTCTGGGAGAGACTAGAGAAGCAGCGTGGCTCAGTGGAAAGAGCACAGGCTTTGGAGTCAGAGGTCATGGGTTCAAATCCTGGCTCTGCCAATTAGCTGTGTGACTTTGGGCAAGTCACTTAACTTCTCTGTGCCTCAGTTACTTCATCTGTAAAATGGGGATTAAGACTGTGAGCCCCATGTGGGACAACCTGATCACCTTGTAACTTCCCCAGCGCTTAGAACAGTGCTTTGCACATAGTAAGCACTTAACGAATACCATCATTATCATTATTATTATTATTATGTGTCCACAGTGTCGCTGTGGGTCAGAGATGACTTGACGGCATAAGACGAGGTGTCAAATATGAAGGATGACTAGACTGTAGATAATAATAATAATAATAATGGCATTTATTAAGCACTTACTATGTGCGAAGCACTTTTCTAAGCGCTGGGGAGGTTACAAAGTGATCAGGTTGTCCCACAGGGGGCTCACAACCTTAATCCCCATTTTCCAGATAAGGTTACAGGCACAGAGAAGTTAAGTGACTTGCCCAAAGTCACACAGCTGACAGTTGGCGAAGTCAGGATTTGAACCTATGACCTCTGACTCCAAAACCCGGGCTCTTTCCAATGAGCCACGTAGATAACTAGATACTGCGGTATCATTTTCAAATCTTGTGGATTCTTTAAATGATCTACAGGGATCACAGCTACTCACCACCTGGGAATCAATCAATCAATCAATCAATGGTATTTATTGAGTACTTATCATGAACAGAGCACTGCACATAGAGATATGTTGCCTTACACTTTTCCTTCTGGGACTGGACAGTCAGCAAGATCACTGCCTTACTGAGAAGCTTCCTTGCTCTAATTTTTCCTCAACCAGTACTACAGTCCAGCTTGGCATGTGTGGAGAGGTGTAATTTCTCTTTTATAAACTCTTAGAAGGACATCTCAGAGGGAGTAATAATCATAATAATAATATTTGTTAAGCATATACTATAATAATAATAATAATGGCATTTACTAAGTGCTTACCATGTGCAAAGCACTGTTCTAAGCACTGGGGAGGTTACAAGGTGATCAGGTTGTCCCATGGGAGGCTCACAGTCTTCATCTCCATTTTACAGATGAGGGAACTGGGGCCCAGAGAAGTGAAGTGACTTGCCCAAAGTCACACAGCTGACAATTGGTGGAGCCAGGATTTGAACCCTTGACCTCTGACTCCAAAGCCCATGCTCTTTCCACTGAGCCACGCTGCTTCCCTACTGATACTATGTACTATGTACAGTGCTTGATACTGTACTTGATACTATGTATCAAGCACTGTTCTAAACACTGGGTAGATACACATTTAGACTGTGAGCCCACTGTTGGGTAGGGACTGTCTCTCTATGTTCCCAACTTGTACTTCCCAAGCGCTTAGTACAGTGCTCTGCACACAGTAAGCGCTCAATAAATATGATTGATTGATTTATCTGGTTGGACACAGATCCTGTCCCACATTGGGCTCACCATCTCAGAAAACAAACTCTTCTCCTGTGAAAGAAGAAAGGACTCACTAAATATAACATAAAAGTACTGACGTTTCACTCTCTGTCTCAGACATCTGAAATGGATTTAAGGTACCTCCTAATAGAGCTTTTTTATATAGTACATGCCTGTGAGAAATGTCATGTCATGTATAAATTTAAACAATGTCTTTTCTGAACATGATGGAAAGACATTCAAGGAAAGGGTCAGGCAAATCATTTTCATATACGTGAGTTAAATCTTTAAAAAATGACAGATTTCAAGAGTCTGTGAAAAAGTGCCTTTATCGTTACCGTGAACAAGGAATTAAAGAGAAATTATTTTTCATATATTTGAAAGGCAAACTGTGAAAATTTCAAACCATACATGATGATTGCATATTTTGTTAAGGCATTAAGTGCTGTGACAGAGTAAGTATTTAAATACCACCAAAATAAATAAATAAATGCAAATATTGGCCTTTGCTGAAACCCACACTGGTGCTCAAACACTTGATAGGAGTCATATCCTGCATGGTTTTCATGAATCAATCAATAGATCAATGATATTTATTGACTGTCATCCAACTTGTGTGTTTTATATTTTCTCTTTCTCCTCTTTCACATACCCAAGATTAGATATAAAAAGAATCAAGAAAATGATGGAAAACTCCCTACAATTTTATCCTAAGAATGGTGAGGAGCAAAGAAAAAAAGTTATTTCCAAATATGTGATGAAAAAACAGGAATCCATATTATAATTTCCTTTGGCTTAATAGTTTAAAATTCCCTATTCAAATGCCAAATAGGGAAAAAAAACCCAACACGTACTATATATTGACATACTTAAGTAATTACTGAAATTCCCATGCAACTAACTACAGGCAAATCATTATGTGTGTCCCCAGGGTAGGTCTGTATAATAAACACAACAAAGATCTAATTGTTTTCCTTAAAACTTGGTTACATAGTTTACCTAGGTTAATATTCCCAAACAACAAAGAAAGGTTTTTTTGTCAGTTGGAGAACAATGTCCATGGCCAGAGGCATGGGAAAGCAAGAGTTTGAAGAGTATTGCATTTATAACAGGAGTAGATTACTGAGTGGGTAATTAATGGTGGCAGAGATACTAGATCTTCCCTGTTCATATAGGCTCCGTTCTCACACTGATGACATAGCTTCTTGCCCTGAGGAAGGCTCCTTGCTCTAAAAACTCTTCTTTCTGGTACTTTTGGTCTTTCAGTGGTTTATTGAATTGGTCACTGAGGTTCAAGGGGGTTAAGAGAGAAGACATCCTCTCCAAGGGATTAAATGGACATTAAAGGAACAAAGCAAGTCTGAGGGGTTTTCAAAGAGGTCTTCTTCAAAGATTTAATCTACAAAGGAAAGAGTTCTTTTCCACAGAAGACAGCTTCTTAATGGCTCAGAGATTTTTAATTTATACCTTTTGTCCTTTCAGTAAAAGTTGCGATCAGATTGGATTTGACTACATAAATCAGTGTTAACATTATGATACCGCAGGAAAATTTTAGGGAAAGTTAGCACAGTGGGTGGGATGGCAGAGGAAAGGGGTGGTGGGATGGATTTCTATTTTTCCTTATAATTTCTATTTGTTATGGATCTCAAAAAAGGGGAAGGTTTATATCAGAATTCCAATTCCTTTAAAGGTATGCAGTATATTATATTTTACTTCTGTAAATAAGTGTAGTATCTGGAAATTATGTTTAATCCTTCTGTGCATAACAAAACAGATCTAGCATGGTTTAGCTTTTTCATGACTGTGAAAACATATTGAGTTTATGTACAGTTGAAGCATTCACATGAACATTTTATTTATACTACCATAATAAATTTCATTCATTCGCTAGTTCGGTCAGTAAGTGTACAGCTGTGAAAGCATACGTATTAATGATCACCCTTGTTAGTGCATGATACGGGTCCAGACATTATCCCATGAATATAAACACCACCCTCCATGCAAACACTACCACCCCTTGTTATTTTGAGGATCAGTCCTCCTGATGATTTTGAACCTCTGGGGAAATAGTCACAGAACAACTCAGTGTTTAAATTTCCATTTTATCTGTGGGTGTATCTGAACAAACACACACACACACAGATCATGCATCTTCATTTAAAAGCTGTGGCTTCTATAAAATTTAATTATGTCTCCCTGAAGCTCTAAATTGTGAGTGGCTCTAAATCAAGGGTGTCATCAAAACAAGGGCAGTTTCTATTAAATTTAATTAGTTTCTCCTGCAGTTTGTACAGTGAAGGAATAGTGTCTCAATGGGGGCTTCGTCTAACAAAATGGCTTGGGAAAGGTGCAGTTCCTAAACGTGATGGCTCTTAATCCCTCTATTGACACATATGCACATGTGATTACTACTCAGCTTTAAAAATGCATTTGTATCAGCTTCTGGAAACTTCCAATAACTTTAATTTATCAAGCATACCATTCAACCTCTTTATGGTATTTGTCAAGCACTTACTATGTGCTGGGCACTGTTTTAAATGCTGGGATAGGTGCAAGATAATTAGTTTAGACACAGCCATGTCCCACACAGTCTTCCCCATGTTACAGATGAGGTAACTGAGCCACAGAGAATTTAAGCAAGTGGCCCTGGGACACACAGCAGATAAGTGTCAGGGCTGGGATTAAAACCCAAATCCTACTGACTGCCAGGCCATACTGCTACTCCTGTTCAGAAGATTCATTTCATTTTACTTCTTTCACACATTATTTGGCTTTCCGAACACATTCATCACAGTTTCCCAGCATGAAAATAAATGGGTGAATAAATTTTAAATTATACTCTGTATAATAATAATAATAATAATAATAATAATAGCATTTGTTAAGCGCTTACTATGTGCAAAGCACTGTTCTAAGCTCTGGGGGGGATACAAGGTGATCAGGTTGTCCCACGTGGGGCTCACAGTCGTAATCCCCATTTTCCAGATGAGGAAACAGTTACAGATAAATTAAGTGACTTGCTCAAGGTCACCCAGCAGACATGTGGCAGAGCTGGGATTAGAACCCATAACCTCTGACTTTCAAGCTCCTGCTCTTTCCACTGAGCCAAGCTGCTTCTCTGGGTGCAAATAGGTGTCCAAACCTTTGGATTGGGGAACTGAAATGCAAAGGTGGTAATGGTGAACTTTCTCCTATATCAAGTGAATCAATCCTCCTTGTATCACCTCTAATCTGCTGGGTGTGTGTAGCTGTGCTGATATTTACTAACTGGAGCAAATTTGGATTTTGAGAGACTGAGGGAGGGTTCTGATATTCAGGTTCTAGATCCCATGAGGAAATATTTGTGGTACTTAGTTATGGTACTTGTTAAGTGCTTACTATGTACCAAGCACTGTTCTAAGCTCTGGAGTAGATACAAGTTAATCAGATTGGACAGTCCCTGTCCCACATGGGGCTCACATTCTTAATCCCCATTTTACAGTGACAGAACTGAGGCCCAGAGAAGCTAAGTGACTTTCCCAAGGTCACACAGACATGTGGCAGAGCAGGGATTAGATCCCGTGACCTTCTGACTCTCAGGCCTGTGCTCTATCCATTAATAATAATCATAATAATAATCATAATAATAATAACTGTACTTGTTAAGCACTTACTAGGTGCCAAGCACTGTTCTAAGTGCTGAGGTAGATACAAGGGAATCAGGTTGGCCCCCTTGGGGCTCACAGTCTTCATCCCCATTTTACAGATGAGGAAACTGAGGACCAGAGAAGTGAAGTGACTTGTCCAAAGTCACCCAACGGACAAGCGGTGGAGTCAGGATTAGAACCCATGCCCTCTGACTCCCAAGACCGGTTTCTTGCCACTGAGCCATGCTGCTTCTTTATTGAGTGCTTACTATATGTGGAGCACCATACTAAGCACTTAGGAGAGTAGGAAAGGTAGTTTAAAGCCACTGGGGTTGGGGGAGCTGAAGGTCTATTCAAAATGGCAATTAAAAACTCAGTGGGTATATACTGCAGCAGCATGGCTCAGTGGAAAGAGCCCGGGCTTTGGAGTCAGAGGTCATGGGTTCAAATCCCAGCTCTGCCAGTTGTCAGCTGTGTGACTTTGGGCAAGTCACTTAACTTCTCTGGGCCTCAGTTACCTCATCTGTAAAATGGGGATTAAGACTGTGAGCCCCCCGTGGGACAACCTGATCATCTTGTAACCACCCCAGTGCTTAGAACAGTGCTTGGTACATAGTAAGTGCTTAATAATAAATGCTATCATTATTATTATTTATTATTATGTCTGCACTCACAGAGTGAGACAAGGGCCACCATGCTAACTGCACAGAATGGGGGGGGCGGGGGGGAAGGGACCCCTTTATAATAATAATAATAATAATGTTGGCATTTGTTAAGCACTTACTATATGCCAAGCACTGTTCTAAGCTCTGGGGTAGATACAAGGTAATCAGGATGTCTCACGTAGGGCTCACAGACTTCACCTCCATTTTACAGATGAAGGAACTGAGGCCCAAGGAAGTTAAGTGACTTGCCTAAAGTCACAAAGCTGACAAGTGGCAGAAGCGGAATTAGAACTCGTGACCTTTGACTCCCAAGCCCAGGCTCTTTCCACTAAGTCACGCTGCTTCATCAATCCAGGCATTCGAAAGGAATAAAGGACTTGTAAAATATGGACAAAATCCTAGTGCTTTGCCTGAGTCCTTTGGTAAGTTACCCATCTCTGATTACACATTGCTAACTGTATTTTAATCTGTTACAGTTGAAAATAATGTGTAAAAGAAATTCAAATGGTGATTTAAGACCACAAATGTAAAGTTCCAATTGACTTAATTAGGTGACGGAAAACACACTTCACCAGGTAGAATCTGCCCCTCACCAAGTAGAAGATTGCATCAAAACGAGGTGAGATTTGTTTTTTCCTTTGCCTTTCTTCAAGGGAACTCTGGTGGCCTGACAGTGTGGGATAACTCCTTACTCTTGCAAAAGGAGGTAGTGGAGTCAGCCTGTGGGATATATAATCGATCCATCATGCAGTCATTCACGTTTATTGAGCGCTGTATGCAGAGCACCTTACTAAGCACTTGGAACAGTACAATATAACAATAAACGGACACATTTCTTGCCCACAGCACGTTTACCATCTAAAAGGACAAGATTCTCCTTTCCTTCCCTTGAAAACTTTGAAAGGGAGTTCTGATTAGATACTTTGAAAACAAAAAAATTGTGATACAGCAGTCTAAACAGCAAATGCAATGTTATTGTTGCTATGTAATTTACAGTGCATTACTGAAGCAATGCAACTCTCCAAGGCAGACAGGGAGGCAACTTCAAGCCCCCAGAAAGAGCAGGAGCTTTGATGCATAGCACAGTTTTGGACAGGGAAAGAATATTTATGGTCCTAGTGCCTAATTAAAATAAATACTAAACAGAGACTCCTTAAATTTACTGAAATAGGCAGAACAGGTCTAAGTGGACGGATGGTCTCTAGCTTTGTTTTCTTACGTTTCCTTTTTATTTTTGCTCATTTCCCAACTCCAAAATGGAAACAACAACAACAACAACAAAAAGGTCATTTTTCCTCTGGGAAAGGAAAGGCTACATGTGTTAATCTTGTCTTTAATAAGGCCAGTTCTGGAGACTGTTTTCTGTACTCTGCCAGAACTGGAACAAATTAATTTAACTCTGCTGCTTTTGACAAGCACACTTCTACTGCATATGTATGCAGCTTAAAGGATCACTATTTAGTAGAAAAGAAATTTATGAATGTCATAAGTACAACAGCATTTTCAGTGTAATATTTTTTCTATTTCTTGGAATATGAATATATAGAGAGAGGAACAGTTAACTGATTCAAGTTGCCTTTAATGTCACATGTATAGTACTTGGCATGCAATTTTCAAACTTAGTATTGTTATTGGTTCACAAGCCAAGTCTAAACAGGTATGTAGCCAAGTGCAAGATTAAGGCGATTTGGATAAATCAGGCCAAAATACAAATTGAGAAGAAGAGGGCTTTGGAGGAAAATTAATGTAAACTGACTCAAAACAATAATTTAATTCAATGCCACATTTCAGTTTTCCTGAGGAAACTCAGATTTGACATTTCCTTTAAAAATGATACAATGATATTATTTAGAAAAATCACATTCATTAAACCAAAATACATTGCTTTGCCTGACATTTCCAAAGATTTGGGAGATAATCAGCCACAAATTATAAAAAAAATTGGGAGTTTATTTAAAATAAATGGTCCTTGAGCCAATTCATTATGTTTTCTTCTAAAGCAAATGTGTCCAAATGAATCCCAAACTCTGAAGCTCAGTAAGCTGGAGCATGAGGTAGATAAGTAGAGATAACTGTACTGATAGAACCCAGTTTGTTTTAGGCAAATATGTGGCATATTTAGATAATAAAAAGAAGTTATTTACCCAGAAGTTTTAATGAGGATCCTCTCGTATTGCAGTATTTCCAATTCACATAGTAAGCAGATACTCCCTACACAGTAAGCACTCAATAAATACTATTAATTGATCGGTTTATATACATCTCAACTTTGCCATTTGCTCCATAATTTCTCAACCGTGGTCCATCCAAAAGATGAACGGAAAGCTCGCATTGTAGTGGGACTAATTGTATTTGTCTTGCCACATGAAAAATATTGTTTAACTTGATCACATCAGTGAATTTTGTAAGATCAGGACACAAGAGCCTTTTTTCTAAACTTGTGGCATCTTCTACTCATGGTGTGTTTGTCAGAATAATTAAATTCATCCAGAATGTTTTCTTGGAGATGAACTACATTCATTTCTTCTCCTCAGATAACTAAAATGACTTGTCCAGGATTGTTTTTTGCTATGCATATTTTCTTGTTCTTTTTGTGGAGAAAACTTTTACATTTAGATATTTTACGGGTCCAATTGAAGCTTTTTCCATAGCAAGCGTTTTACCTGAGAATCTTTCTTAGGCATTTAAAATTCAAACGCCTATTTCCCCATTGAATGTCCACAATATTTACTGTTGCCAGCTCGGAAACATGTGCTTAAGCAATAGCAAATGTTCTGAGATTTTTATGGGGAAAAATGGAATTTATGTGGAGGAGGGTATCATTTAGCTCATTGAAGAAGCATCCTGCATACTCTGCTTCTGATCTTGAAGGATAGAAAATATTCAACCTTGAGAGATAGATTTGGATTGTTATTAAGAAATCCTGCAGCTGCTCTAGCAGATTTAGGTATATTTGATTGGCCTGTTAACAAGCCCTTTCTTTAAACTATTATCCTATCTGCCCTACATGTTTTCTCTGTTAGTGGTAATTCCAGTGAATCACAAAATCAGTCATGTTTAAGATATCTAAAGTTTCCAAGAAGAGACTATTAGGACACAAATTGCAAGAACAAATAGATATATCTTTATAATTGAAATAGCAATGCAGTGGCTCATTGTAGTGGTTGGGAAACACTTTCAGAGTGTGAATACTCACATCTTTTCCAGTAAATATCACAGTTTACTTTATATCGATAAAACAGACATACACATTTTGCCCATGTGGTTACCTGCCCTTCAGTTTCTCCACTGCACTCCACAGTTTTTCCCATTCGTTTGCATTTAGTTTCTACAACACACTCGTCTTTGAAACAAAAACCCATAAACTGGTTTATTGACTAGCTTAGGTTCATACCCCAGCAAAGGTCAAGCATAATTGTACAGTGCAAAGGAAAAGCTTTTGCAATAATTTCTTCCTTTTAAAATGGTGGAACCATCCATGCAGCTGCTGAGACATAATGCTTTCATTAGAGATCACATCTGGGTTGAATTAAAACAGGAGCCTTTCCCAGCCATGGAGTGTTTGTCAGGTTGAAAGTTTTTCTCGTAGCTCCTGAAGCTTTTCCAAAAATTGAGGGCTATGACAGAATGCAGACCCCTGTCACGAACTGGTACCAAGGTTTAAGTACATTCCTGCTATGTTATTCACCGTCTGGCTCTAATTTGGAGGTACATCTCCCTTGTGTTCACTTTATTAACTTACATATGACTAGCCCTTTTGTCTAATATGGAAATAGAAAGAAGGTTTTGCTCCTTTTGTCCCAAACTGAACCAGTTGCAGAAGGGGAAAATGAGATGGATAAATCAAGGAATTAATAATCGTTTTTGTTTTGGTCCGATATTGTTTTAACTTTCCAGTAAATGAAAAGCTGCAGACATCTGGGTTTATTTTGATTTCAGGTTGACCATCAGTTGTATCAAAGTTCTGCAAACAAATGTCTGTCGGTGGAACCCAATCCTTAATTTGTCCAGGGGACTGTTTCAAAAGTTGGCAGCAATTACTTTAACTATTTAAAGAAAAGTGTGATCTAAAGGCACACAGAAAGCAGAGATGCCCTGAAACAATAAGAAAAGTCTATGCTGTATATCTTTCAAAACCAGAGTAACTGCATTCTGAGACACAAAGATTCAGCTGTGAGCCGTGGCACAGATGCATCAATTTTACCAACACTTTGAAGAGAAAATCTGATTTTGGAGATAAAGGTCCCAGCAATACTTAAACTGCAGCATATTTCAATATCTGAACATTCATGAAAAATAATGTATTTAGGATCAATGTAATCAGAAGAGGAAATTTGGCAATTAAATAATTTGCCTAATAGCACTAATCTAGATTGGCATGGCTCAAAATTGGATTTTTCCTCTGAATAATTCATCCATTCAATTGTACTTATTGAGGGCTTACTGTGTGCAAAGCAGGGTAATAATATTGATGATGGCATTTGTTAAGCGCTTACTATGTGCAAAGCACTGTTCTAAGCACTGAGGGGATACAAGGTGATCAGTTTGTCCCACGCGGGGCTTACAGTCTTAGTCCCCATTTTCCATATGAGGTAACTGAGGCTCAGAGAAGTGAAGTGACTTTCCCAAGGTCATACAGCAGGCATGTGGTGGAGTCAGGATTCGAACCCACGACCTCTGACTCCAAAGCCCAAGCTCTTTCCACTGATCCACGCTGCTTCTCCAACCAGAGGGGAGATGACAGGTGAGAACCTTGGCTACTGTCTCAGATGGTGTCATAATCATGGTATTTACTAAGACTTTACTATGTGCCAACAACTAAATGTACTAAGTGCTGGGGTAGAAGCAAAATATTGAGGTCGGATATGGTCCCTGACCCACATGGGGCTCACGGTACAAGACAAAGCAGGTATTTAATCTTCGTTTTACAGATAATAGGGCTGGGAGCCACAACAGTTGGGAAACTGACACAGATTGGAGTTATGAGGATGGTGGGACTAAGCACTTGGGAGAGTATCTGACTGTGCTGTCTACCTGGATCAAACTGAATGGATACTGTCAAGCCTCTACCTTGAATGTCTAGGGTTTGTGGTTCTGTGTTGCTCTTCTTGTCCTGAAGCCTCCCTAACTACCCCCTTTTTCCTCTCCTCCTCCCCATCCCCCCGCCCTACCTCCTTCCCCTCCCCACAGCACCTGTATGTTTGTACAGATGTATTACTCTATTCTACTTGTACATATTTACTATTCTATTTTGTTAATGATGTGCATCTAGCTTTATTCTATTTATTCTGATGACTAGACACCTGTCCAGTTTTCTTTTGTTGTTTGTCTCCCCCTTCTAGACTGTGAGCCGTTGTTGGGTAGGGACCGTCTCTATATGTTGCCAACTTGTACTTCCCAAGCACTTAGTACAGTGCTCTGCACACAGTAAGTGCTCAATAAATATGATTGAATGAATGGACTGGTTTCTAAGAAGGGGCCTGCAGCCCCAAGGTCACAGGAACCCACCCTCTTTCTGCTGGCGTTGGTGAAGCTGTGGAGATTTCTCCTCACAGGGCATGTTTCATTCCTTGCATTTTTCCTGCCGGGAAGTGGTCTCAGAGCTAAAATTCCTGATAATTAATTTTAGCAAAAGCCTCAGAGGGATCGTTTCTCCTCTCCCCATCCTCCCTTCCTTAGTTTGTCTGATCAAGGAGAGCCAGAATGAAGGGCACCTTCAGTGGGCCACAGTGAGTCAGGAATTCTTTAAGAAATGATGTTCTTAAATAGTTGGGTAGGGACCATCTCTATATGTTGCCAACTTGTACTTCCCAAGCACTTAGTACAGTGCTCTGCACATGGTAAGCGCTCAGTAAATATGATTGAATGAATGAATAATAGCAAAAGGGGTGGGGTTGAGGGGCCTGGGTGCAGTCTACCAATCTGGTTTTAGGCTCAAGGTCCAAGGCAGGTGTTGCAGAATATGAAACAGCATGGTGTAATAAAAGAAGCAGCATGATGTCGTAGATAGAGCACCAGCATGGGAGTTGGGAGGTCGTGGGTTCCTCTCCTGACTCTGCCACTTGTCTGCCGTGTGACCTCGGGCAAGTCACTTCACTTTTCTGGGCCTCAGTTACCTCATCTGGAAAATGGAGGTTGAGACTGTGAACCCCACGTGGGACAGAGACTGTATCATCATCATCATCATCATCATCAATCGTATTTATTGAGCACTTACTATGTGCAGAGCACTGTACTAAGCTCTTGGGAAGTACAAATTGGCAAATATAGAGACATACAGTGGGCTCACAGTCTAAAAGGGGGAGACAGAGAACAAAACCAAACGTACTAACAAAATAAAATGAATAGAATAGATATGTACAAATAAAATAAATAAATAAATAAATAGAGTAAAAAATATGTACAAACATATATACATATATGCAGGTGCTGTGGGGAAGGGAAGGAGGTAAGATGGGGGGGATGGAGAGGGGGACGAGGGGGAGAGAGGGAGATTGAGAGGGAATTGTATCTATTCCAATTTGTTTGTATTCACCCCAGTGCTTAGTATGTGCCTGACACATAGTAAGCACTTTACAAACACCATAATAATAATTGAATTCCAAAGGTTATAGTTCTTGGCTAATCTCTGACTCCCATGATAAATAAAAGCCACCAGGAAAACCTTTGTTGTTCAGGTTCTTCCAATTAAAATGTTGGTTTATGCTCTGCTGTTCCCACACTCTCCTTTGATTGGTTCCCCCAGAGGGGAGCTGATTGCTGGAGGAATCTGCCTGTTCATTCATTCATTTGTATTTATTGAGCACTTACTGTGTGCAGAGCACTGTACTAAACACTTGGAAAGTACAATTCAGCAAGGAATAGAGACAATTCCTACCCACAATGGGCTCACAGTCTAGAAGGGGGGAGACAGGCATCAAAACAAACAGGCATTAATAACATGAATATAAATAAATAGAATTATAGATATGTATACATAATCAATATGAATAGAATTATAAATATATGTATATATATTAACGGCATTTATTAAGCACTTACTAAGTGCAAAGCACTGTTCTAAGCACTGGGGCGGTTACAAGGTGATCAGGTTGTCCCAAGGGAGTGCTCACAGTCATCATCCCCATTTTACAGATGAGGGAACTGAGGCACAGAGAAGTTAAGTGACTTGCCCAAAGTCACACAGCTGACAGTTGGCAGAGCGGAATTAGAACCCATGACCTCTGACTCCAAAGCCCGGGCTCTTTCCACTGAGCAACGCTGCTTCTCTGATTTATATATACACAACTGCTGCGGAGTGGGGAGGGTGGTAGAACAAAGGGAGCCAGTTGGGCCTGTTGAGTCCCCCATTCCTGTGATGGATTTGTCTCTATTTTTAAATGTAACATGGAAGGAATGGGGACATAATGGGAAATCTTTCCTTTCATGGCCAAGGCTCCCTGTTTCCCAGTTTTAATAACTTTAGAAGTCCAATATTAAACCTCAACCAACTGTGAGGGAATGCAGAAAACATTCTTTTTTCCCCTCAGGTTTTCTCCTGCTTACAGGAGACATCCACAAAAAACCCAAGGTTTTCTTCCTTGGTGGGTCAGAGCAGAGGGGAATGGGTGAGGCAAACAGATAAACTGCCAACAAGGGAGTGGGAAAGGAGAAAATATTTTCTTCTATAGCTTTTCTCCTGTTTCCCCACAAAAAAAATGGGCAGGATGCCGATGCACTCTGCTTCTTCCCCCCCACAACCCCTCATCACAAGCATGGCTGAAACTGAACCTTAGTAAGGCTTGAGAAAGAATAATTTCTAGGTTAAACCTCCTCTAAGACAGAGAATCCTTGGGAAATTCATCAAACATGAAGATTTCTGTCCAGAAATGTGGTTCAGCTTCATGGTACCATTTCAAAACCATTGCCCTATCTATCCGCGTTCAACTTACAAGTCATCTGTTGACTTGGATTTGCCTTCTGTACATTCAGTTCACAAGAAGACTTTACCTTAGAAAGAAATAGAGATTGAATGGATGAATATATATATATATATATATATACATATATATATATATGTTTGTACATACTTATTACTCTATTTTACCTGTACATATTCTATTTATTTTATTTTGTTAATATGTTTTGTTTTGTTGTCTGTCTCCCCCTTCTAGACTGTGAGCCCACTGTTGGGTGGGGACCGTCTCTATGTGTTGCCAACTTGTACTTCCCAAGCGCTTAGTACAGTGCTCTGCACACTGTAAGCGCTCAATAAATACAATTGAATGAAATAGAGGTCCACAGGCAGTGTGACCTAGTGGAGAAAGCATGGGCCTGGAAAGCAGGACACCCGGGTCCTAGTTCTGGCTCCCAGGCTTGCTTGTTGAATTATCTTGGGCAAGTCATGTCACATCTCAGTGCCTCAGTTTCCTCATCTTCAAAAATGGGGATAAAATGCCTGGTCTGCCTCTCTTTTACACAATAAGCTCTATGTGGGACAGGGACTGTCCTACCTGATTACCTCTTATCTACTCAAGACATTGTCATAGAGTGGTTAATAAAAACTTTCATAATAATAATAATAGTAATAGTGGTATTTGTTAAGCACTTACTAAAAACTGAGGTAAATACATGATAATCAGGTCCCACATGGTGCTTAAAATCTAAGTAGGAGGGAGAACAGGGATTCAATTTCCATTTTGCAGATGAGGGAACTAAGGTCCAGGGGAATTAAGTGACTTGCCCAAGGTCACATCACAGTAAGTGGCAGAGCTGGGATTAGAACCCAGGTCCTCTGACTCGTAGGCTCCGGCTCTTTCCAGTAGGCCATGCTGCTTCTCGTACATTCATCAGAGCCCTTCAGAAAAAAAGACTAAGAATGGGAACATCTGAAGTGTATTTCCTAAGATTTTGGGGGGAAGCAGTGTGGCTCAGTGGAAAGAGCCTGGGCTTTGGAGTCAGAGGTCACGGGTTCAAATCCCAGCTCCACCAATTGTCAGCTGTGTGACTTTGGGCAAATCACTTAACTTCTCTGTGCCTCAGTTACCTCATCTTTAAAATGGGGATTAAGACTGTGAGTCCCCTGTGGGACAACCTGACCACCTTGTTACCTCCCCATCATCAGTCGTATTTACTGAGCGCTTACTGTGTGCAGAGCACTGTACTAAGCACTTGGGAAATACAAGTTGGCAACATATAGAGACAGTCCCTACAGCACTTAGAACAGTGCTTTGCACATAGTAAGCGCTTAATAAATGCCATCATTATTATTATTATTACATAAAATAAGGCCAAACCCTTCATGGATTCCAATTGCAAATTCACTGTAATTCTATAGTAAGGGCAAATAAATTTTATATATGTTTAGAAGGTTCGTATTGTCAGGGTGTGCACATTTACTCTTTGTGAGTTATTTTGGTTGTTTATCCAAGACTTGTCAGGATGGCTCAGTCATCATTTGGGGGTCTTTTGTAGTCAACTGGCTCATAGTTTCTAAGTGGTGCATTGTTGTTCCATGAGCAATCACAAACTGGGTACTACTTCACTATTTGGGCTGAGCAGCATCAATAGCTTCCTTGATTTCTATAAATTGCATACTGGGAAAGCTATATATCTCAGTGATGCCTTTCTTATCTACACAACGATGGTATTTATTACCATCCATCAGTAGACTGCAAGTCCCTTTTCATTCAATCATACTTACAGAGCGCTTACTGTGTGCAGAGCACTGTACTAAGCACTTAAATTCCTTGAAGACAGGGTTCGGGTCTACTTTATTTTACATTCCTAAGCATGTAGTGCATTTTTCTGCTCACAGTAAAAACTCAATAAATAACAATGACATTTATTAAGCTTTTCTTCTTCTATTACTATTACTACTACTAGTGAGCAGTGTTGCCTAGTGGAAAGAGCACAGGCCAGAAAGTTAGAGGACCTGGCTTCTAATTCTGGCTGCACGGTTTGCTGTATGATCTTGGGCAAGTCACTTAACTTCTCTAAATCTCAGTTTCCTAGTCTATAATAATAATGATGATGGTATTTGTTAAGCGCTTACTATGTGCAACGCACTGTTCTAAGTGCTTGTGGGATACAAGGTGATCAGGTTGTCCCACGTGGTGCTCACAGTCTTAATTCCCATTGTACAGGTGAGGTAACTGAGGCACAGAGAAGTTAAGTGACTTGCCCAAAATCAATCATATTTACTGAGCACTTACTGTGGGCAGAGCACTGTACTAAGTGCTTGGGAAGTACAAGTTGGCAAAATATAGAGACAGCTGACAAGCGACAGAGTCAGGATTAGACCCATGACCTCAGAATCCGAAGCCCGTGCTCTTTCCACTGAGCCACGCTGCTTCTCCGATGAAAGCAGGATTAAGACTGTGAGTTCCACGTGGGACAGGGACTGTGTCCAACCCAATTATCTTGTATCTTCCCCAGCACTTATTACAGTGCCTGGCACATATTAAGCACTTAACAAATACCATTTTTATGGTAATAATAATAATAATAATTGCGGTATTTGTTGATCACTTACAATGGATCAAGCGCTGGTGGAATAGATACAAAATAATCTAGTTGAACAGTCTCTATCCTACTTGTGTTTCCCTGTCTAAGTTTGGGGTAGTATCAAATCCCCATTTTCCATATGTGGAAACTAAGGCACGGAGAAGTGAAGTGACTTGACCCAGGTCACACAGCTGGCAAGTAGTAGAGCACTGTGCCAAGATCTGAGTTAGAAACAATCAATCAATCAATCGTATTTATTGAGCGCTTACTGTGTGCAGAGCACTGTACTAAGCACTTGGGAAGTACAAGTTGGCAACATATAGAGACGGTCCCTACCCAACAGTGGGCTCACAGTCTGGAAGGGGGAGACAGAGAACAAAACAAAGCATATTAACGAAATAAAATAAATAGAATAGATATGTACAAGTAAAATAAATAAATAAATAAATAGAGTAATAAATATGTACAAACATATATACATAATAAAAGGGAAGAGTTCGTTTATCCTCATTTTAGAGATGAGGAACTGAAGATACAGAGAAGTTTAAGTAACTTTCCCATGGGCCCAAAGCAGGCAAGTGGCAGAACTGGGATTACTCCCCATCCCTATCTTCTTTCCACTAGGCTTCAATCCTTCTCCAGTTTACAGTTTACATTTGTATGTAAATTAGTGATTTACATTGATCTACACTGGATCTGTGAGCTCCTAATCTATTAATCAGCAATGCTATGTAAATGTGCTTAAACCAAGATTTTAGATGAGTTTACATAATGTATGTAAACAAACTAATCTTTCAATTTGCTTGTTAATGTAGATGTTAATATAAACCTGACATTAACAAGAGTTTACACAACTTTATCCTCTGTGGAAAGAATGATTTACATAGCTGTGAAATTCACATTTATCAATAGAATGGGATTGGGAAATATTGCACATCCAAGATCATTTTGAGCATGGAAGAGATGAAGCCACAGCTTTATCCTAATATGCAAATTATTCTAGGCTCTGAAGGAGAATGAAGGATTTTTTAGAAATATAATAATCACCGTCTTAGGCACTTTCTGGAAATAGCAAAAATAGGCAGCCACACATTTATTTGAACCAATCAATGGCATTTGAGAACTTATTGTGTGCAAAACACTATACTAAGCACTTGGAAGACTACAACAGAGTTGGTAGACACATTCCCTGACAACAGTGAGCTTGCAGTCTAGAAGGGACACAAACTTCATAGCAATCTGATATAAGGTAAGAAAATTCCCTTACCTCGGGAAATCTCTAACGTTATTCCTTTTTGACAAGGAAATTCTTTTCGATCATTGATTAGACGTGAAACCAGAGGAATAATCCTTTGCCTACTGTTAACAAATAGGGCCTTGGAAATGCCATCAAGAACATCATCTTAGAAAAGAGATTTTGCCAAGTATTTACTAATGTCTATCTAATATGCTGGATCCTGCTACTGAACTTTGAAATGTTTTGTTGTAGGTCATATAATAAACTTCATACTAATGCGTGTTAATGACCCAAATTAGAGAAGAACAGCATAGCCTAGTAGAAAGAGCACAGGCCTGGGAGCCAGGGGACCTGGGTTCTATTCCCAACTCCGCTGCTTCCCTACCGGGTGACCTTGGACAAGTCACTTCACTTCTCTATACTTCAGTTTCCTCATCTGTAAAATAAGGATTAAATCCTACTCTATCCTAGTTAGATTGTGGCTCCTGATTGGGACAGACACTGTGTCCGGCCTGATCATCTTGTACCTACCCCAGTGTTTTGGCACATAGTGAGCACTTAAATGCCACAATTAAGATGATTTAATTCAAACTTTTTGAAAAGAAATTGATGAAGGGGCAAGAATCTGGCTTTTCTTGACATTTTTGACTTTTTTTAACTCATTATAATACTAATATTTATGGTATTTGTTAAGTGCTTACTATGTGCCAAGCATTGTTTTAAGCACTGGGGTAGATACAGGGTAATCAGGTTGTTCCACATGGGGCTCACACTTTTAATCCCCATTTTACAGATGAGGTAACAGGCCCAGAGAAGTTCAGTGATTTGCCCAAGGTCACACAGCAGACAAGTGGCAGAGGGGGAATTAGAACCCAAGTCTTCTGACTCCCAAGCCCATCAATCTTATATCTTTCCAGTTTTGGTAACAGGGATGTAGTAATAACTATAAAATTCATTCATCGTATTATTGAAACTGTATGATTAATGGTTGGAAAATTGAAAATTCTTTGGATTTAAGTGCAATGTAATCATAAAGATTGTGGTCTCTAAACGTTCAGTTTGAAACATTCACCTATGTAAAAGGTACTTAAGTAGTCTCCACCTTCTAGACTGTGAGCCTGTTGTTGGGTAGGGACCGTCTCCAAATGTCGCCAACTTGTACTTCCCAAGCGCTTAGTACAGTGCTCTGCACACAGTAAGTGCTCAATAAATACGATTGAATGAATGAATGCCTGACTCCCCCTCTAGACTATAAGCTCCTTGTGGTCAGGGAATGTGCCTACCAACTCTGTTATATTGTACTCTCTGAAATGCTTAGTACAGTGCTCTGCACATAGTAAGCACTCATGAAATGATTGATTTCCGAACCACTTTTACTATTATCTCCCATCTATGTTTAATATTACCGGCGAGATTGTCATATGCATAATCTAACCATTATATACAGTTGTGTATATTTTAAATCAAACCTAGAAAACATATTTTTGATGACACCACCCCTATGATGTTGAAAAAAAAAAACCCAACAATAACCTGGTCTTAGCAAGATTTATTTTTTTGTGGGCTAATGAATGCAAAATATGCTTATAAAATTGTCATTCCTGTGTCCTTTTAATGATACTGATAAAGTTCTAAATATGACTATGTATATAATTCAATATATTCATTCATTTATAGCAGTATTCATACATTAATCGCCTCTATAGTCAACCGATAATACTAAGAATGACTAATCTCCCAACAATTACAGAAATACATCACTCACCCCAATAAGGAAGCAAGACAACTCTCAAATAATCTGTCTGCTTCACCCAAACTAGGCCACCCAGAGACTGATTGACAGTCCTAGCCTTGCTCTACCAAAACAAGATCAAAAGGTTACCTATTAACACAGAGATAAGAGGAATTGCTTCACGAAACAGCTATGATGAGCTTAGCAGCCATCCAAATAGAAGATCTGCAGTGGTCAAATACAAAGTCAGCATCACAGCCCTGAGTAAAACCAGACTTCCTAATGTAGGACAGCTTCCCCTGAGCTGCTGGAAGCAAGAAGTCTTCCTTCCTCTGAATGAAGCCTCACAGGTTTGGGATACATAGATAGTCTTCCAAGCCTATCTTGAGACACATAAGTGAAATCCAGATTATCATCCACTTCCCTCTAAAATTTAAGTGCATTGTCACAACATTCACCCTGTATGCACTTACTCATGGGGAGAAATAAGGCTATTCTAAGAATCAAAATCAAGGCTGAGCAGTTACTTTGGGCAGAGGACCGCTGATGAACTTTGGAAACATTAAGGGATGTGGACCAGGAAAGGAGGAGGCCACATTCAAGTTCCTCTTAGTTGTCAATGTGAGAGTGGGAATGGAGTGGATTTTCAGTGGAAGCGGGGGAAAGTGACAAGGGGGAAAGAGACGGGGGGAAAGAGACGGGGGGAAAGAGACGGGGGAGGTGACGGGGGGAAAGAAAGAGGAAGGAGCTGTCTCGGACAGGTGTAGTTGTTGGAGCCAGGTCTGACTACTTGGATTGACATGCCAGATCATCTATTTGGTCAGTTAAAAAAAAAAAAATGTGTCGAGTGATGGGATGTTAAAGCTGAAGTTGTCCAAGGCTATTCAAGTCTGACCATGGATTTCTCTGCAACTGTGAAGAGGCTTTCTAAACCCATATATGCCATCAATGCACAAAGGTGACCACCCTCAACACTGACAAGGACTGAATGAAAGGATTAACAACAACATTTAATAATCTCCTTTTCCCGAATTAGCACAGGGCCCTTAAAGAAACAATTAGATTGGCAACATACAAAGGCCTAGCTTTTCTTCCAGCACTTAATGAAGTCACCATGGCAATTAGAGTCATGAAGGGTGGCAAAACTTCCTGATTATATACCTGCTGAACTCTAGTAATATTGATTTAGACTGTAGTGAAAGTGACCTGTATTGAACCTCTGGTGTAGGAGGAGTACAGGCTGAAATGTTAATTCGTCTACTGGATGTTCATATATCTTAAATGAATTGATAACATTTGCATGCAAAACACTGTACTAATTAGGACAGTAAACTTGAACTGGTACACTGTAAGTGCTCAATAAATACGACTGAATGAATGAATTGGTATGGAGCTTAAAATCTAGCAAGGAAGACAGACACTAAATTACAGAAAGAATAATCATAATATATTCTACAAAGAACATTCAGTGTGATCTGGAGACCTGGAATCTGGAAATATCTTGGGACTTTTGACTGCCCTGAGAAGTCAAGGTCCTAAGATTACCTTAAAATCATTCATTCATTCAGTAGCATTTATTGAGCACTTACAAAGCACAGAGCACTTTACTAAGTACTTGGGAGAGTATAATAAGAAACAGATATGTTCCCTGCCCACAACAAGCTTAGAGTGGGACACAGGCATTAATATAAATAAATCAACTACAGATTTGTACATAAGGGCTGTGAAACTGGGAGTGGGGAGGAAGTCAAGGTGATATAGAAAGGAGTGGGAAAAGAGGAAAGGAAGGTTTAGCTAGAGAATGCATCTTGGAGCAGATGTGCCTTCAATAAGCCTTTGAACGGGGGGAGAGTAACTTTTGGATTTGAGGAGGGAGGGCGTTCCAAGAATATGATCTTTCAGGTCAGAATCGGAGGGAACTTAGGTGACCCTCTTCCCACCACCAACAGAACAAAGCTGGGCAGTGTATTCAGTGAAAGCCTGTTGGAATTCTACATAACAACGCTTGAGGATGCAATAAGGAATTTGGAAGTAAGTGCGAAATTATGATATAAATACACTGAGAAGCTCTTTCAGCAAATTATTGAAAGCTCTTGAGTCAGTCATTTAGGAACTCTTCGACACTGATGGCAACTCCAGAAGCTCACCTTAAGACTGTGGGCACCATGTGGGACATAGACTATGTCCAACGTGATTAGCTTGTATCTACCCCAGAATTTAGTACTAATGCTGTAAAAAAAAAAATGCACACACAAACAAAACATGAAAATTATGAACTGCTTTTCAGATTCAACAAATGTTATGGACTGACAATTAGTCTGCAGAAAACTAAGGTTTCATATAATAATAAGAATAATAATGGCATTTGTTAAGCACTTACTATGTGCAAAGCACTGTTCTAAGCGCTGGGGGGATACAAGACGATGAGGTTGTCCCACATGGGGCTCACAGTTTTAATCCCCATTTTACAGATGAGGTAACTGAGGCTCAGAGAAGTTAAGTGACTTGCCCAAGGTAACACAGCAGACATGTCGTGGAGGCAGGATTCGAACCCATGACCTCCGACTCCAAAGCCTGTGCTCTTTCCACTGAACCACGCTGCATATAGCAGCATACACCTAGCATGTTATACGTATATGCAAAAATCTTCATAGATGCTATAGGGTTGAAATCAGACTGAATTCTGCTATTCACAGTGGTGAATAGGTAAATGGAAAATGGCACATGGATAAATGAGTTAGAAAACAAAAGCAAGATTAGCAGGCTTTTTGGAAGACAGCTAGAAAGTCATATATGTGATCCTGGCTCTGCCACTTGTCTATTACGTGACCTTGGGCAAGTCACAAATTTTCTATATTTCAGTTTCTTCATCTGTAAAGTGGGGATTCAGTACCTCTTCTCCCTCCTACTTAGACTGTGAGCCCCATGTTGGGCAGGCATTGTGTCTCACCTGAATACCTCATATCTACCTCAGGGCATTGACATATGGTCAGCATTTAAAAAAAAAAAAAAAACTTTACATCAAACAGAATGTTTAAGAGAGGAAGTGTAGTGTTCAGACATTCATGTGGCTGAAGAACTGAAACTACCACAAAAACCACCCTATCAACTTTTAGGGCAGTTTCATTAATGCCACTTATGAACCATATGTCATTATCAAATAGTAAGGTAGGATCACAATCAGTTCACCAACATTGAAACAGTGCTCATTTTAACTTATCTTTTTAGACAGGACATTGGAGGAGAGTGGATGGCAGCAGGCTACTAGACAACTGCTCTATTATGAACTGAAATGGGGAGTCAAACAGCAAGGAAGTACTTTGAGATCATCAATCGTATTTATTGAGCACTTACTGTGGGCACAGCACTGTACTAAGCGCTTAGCACTGTACTAAGCGCTTAGCACTGTACTAAGATGCCATTAAACTAATTCTCAAAAGTTGTGGGCCGCAGGGAGAAGAGAAGCAGCATGGCTCAGTGGAAAGAGCACGGGCTTTGGAGTCAGGGGTCATGGGTTCAAATCCCAGCTCCGCCAATTGTCAGCTGTGTGACTTTGGGCAAGTCATTTAACTTCTCTGTGCCTCAGTTACCTCATCTGTAAAATGGGGATTAAGACCGTGAGCCCCCCGTGGAACAACCTGATCTCCTTGTAACCTCCCCAGCACTTAAAACGGCTCTTTGCACATAGTAAGCGCTTAATAAATGCTATTATTATTATTATAAGACAGAAGCAGCAGCTACAAAAGACAGGCCAATCCAGTGTGCTGTAATTATAAATGTGATCTCTATGTGGGCAGAGTTTTTGGGACAGAGGATACTAGGCACTGAGGAAGCCAGTACCAGAAGCAGCATGATGTAGTGAGTAGAGCAGGGGCCTGAAAGTCAGAAGGTCAAGGGTTCTAATCCCAGCCCCGTCACTTTTCCCAGACTGAGCCCCTTCCTTCCTCTCCCCCTCGTCCCCCTCTCCATTCCCCCATCTTACCTCCTTCCCTTCCCCACAGCACCTGTATATATGTATATATGTTTGTACATATTTATTACTCTATTTATTTATTTATTTTACTTGTACATATCTATCCTATTTATTTTATTTTGTTAGTATGTTTGGTTTTGTTCTCTGTCTCCCCCTTTGAGACTGTGAGCCCACTGTTGGGTAGGGACTGTCTCTATATGTTGCCAATTTGTACTTTCCAAGCGCTTAGTACAGTGCTCTGCACATAGTAAGCGCTCAATAAATACGATTGATGATGATGATGATGATGATGTGACCTTGGGCAAGACACGTCACTTCTCTGTACCTCAGCTACCTTATCTGTAAAATAGGGATTGAGACTGTGATCCCCACGTGGGACAGGGACTGTATCCAACCTGGTTTGCTTGTATCCACCACAGCACTTACACAATGAGTGCTCAACGAAAACCGTCGTTATTATTAACACCACATGAAGGAATAATTTTTATGTGCACATGATATAATAATAATGATAATAATAATGATGGCATTAAGCATTTACTATGTGCAAAGCACTGTTCTAAGCTCTGGGGAGGTTACACGGCAATCAGGTTGTCCCACGGGGGCTCACAGTCTTAATCCTCATTTTACAAATGAGGTAATTGAGGCACAGAGAGGTGAAGTGATTTGCCCAAAGTCACACAGCTGACAATTGGCAGAGCAGGAATTTGAACCCAGGACCTCTGACTCCAAAGCCTGTGTTCTTTCCACTGAGCCATACGGTAAGGAAGCCTCAAACAGAGGCTCTATCAGTCACACTCAATCCCCAAAAGTAATGATAATAATAATAATATTCTTGTTAAGCACTTACTATCTGCCAAGCACTGTTCTAAGCAGTGGGATAGATACAAGTGTAACAGGTTGGACACAGGCCCTGTCCCATACGGGGCTTACACTCTCGATCCCCATTTTACAGATGAGGGAACTGAGGCCCAGAGAAGTGAAGTGACTTGCCCAAGATCACACAACAGACACGTGGCAGAGGCTAGGATTAGAACCCAGATCTTTCTAACTGCCAGGCCTGTGCTCTATCCACTAGACCAATGCTACAAGTAATGCCATCAATCTCATCAAACCCCAAGAACAGCGATGGACATGACAATGTGCACATAAGCAGAGTACACTCTGCTTTAATACTAAATTTCTAATCGGAATGTCCTTGATTTGCTTCTTTCTCCAGATTGGTTTTGTTCAAGATGAATTCATCTCACAAATTACTGTGTGGTGCTAAAATATTTTCCAGGCATCCCCTTAAAAATCCATTCTTACTAGGTTTCAATCTCAGAGCCATCCAGTTGCCTGGCGCTCCTACAAATTGCTGTTAGAAAATGACTGCCCTATTCATCTCTGTTAATATTGTTAGAATGAAAGACACAACTGCACCTATCAGTGTAACTAAATTAGAGCAGGTTCACATAAGGCAGGCCTACATATAAATGTACTTATATAGCAGATGTATCCCTCAACAAGAAAATGACAGCAATTCAGATGAAATGCTTTTATTATTTGCTTTCAACAAGTATCTGTAGCTGTGGCATGACTATTGTTGAATCATTTCAATAATCTTGTTACAGGATTCATAATAAAAGGAAAGGTATTTCAGCAGGAGTGAAATGACCTGCCTCCTGACATCTTCGGTAGTTGTGGATGACAGTGATATGTACATTTTTTTTTAACTATTCCTACAGGCAGCAGCCTTGCCAGAATGGTAAAACCCAGTCTGTTTCTTCAGCATACAGACACACGTTGTATGACATAGACGTGACATAAGGAGGGGAGGTTATCATTGTTAACTTTACCTCTGCCATAGTTGTAGCAGTTTGTGCTGCTTGGTGGGCTGAGAGGTGAAAGAGTTGTAGACAAAACCTCATGACAATCAAAGAGTATAATGGCTATTCGTTCAATCATATTTATTGAGCGCTTACTGTGTGCAGAGCACTGTACTAAGAGCTTAGCACTGTACTAAGCACTTGCTATTATATAGGCACATTCCATTCCTAATAAACAAGGACATGTGAATGACCACACATGAAAGGAAACAGGATTGTGACCCTATTAAACCAAGAAAATGCAGGTATCTTCCAATAGACTGTATATTTCCAGAATACATGCCTGTTTCGTGTACTTAGAGCACAAGGAATGGCGTTTTTCTTTGACAGTCTCTCTCCCCATGTGACTGGCATGCTTCAAGAACAGTCCATATCTTGTCTCTATTTTTGCAGCCTTTGTAGCTCATTCTAGGATGATAGTCTAAAGTGTTCTCTTTGTCGCCCAAGTTGCTCTCTTTCCTTCATTGCATAAACCAGCACTGACTATAATTCATCTGCTTTTTGATAGGAAAGTGTTCTAAGCTGAGAACTGATATCAGTAGAATCTATAATGCATCAAAGAAAGAGTCAAGACTAGACAGTGTCTTATTTGTACAAAGTAGCTTACTTCAGCAGTGAAGTAGAATGATGTTTTCAACAAGATGTTTCCGTACAGATTTTCAACACAATGACAATTGCCCTAGGTGTGAAATTGTAATGCCCTATGTGTGAAATTGTAATGCCCTACATGTAATATTGTAGTTTTGCACTGAATTCAAACCCAGCTCAGAAGCAAGCAAGGAAGGAGTCAAATTGGGGCCAGTTAGGCAATAACATTGGTGGATTAAAGGAGAGCCCCTTGAATTTTCTGATAGCCTGGTTGTTCATTGTGTCCTTGTGCAGGTGTAATCACTTGATCAATCACATTTATTGAGTGCTTGCTGTGTTCAGAACACTGAACTAACAGAGTTTGTAGACACATTCCCTGCCCCCAAGGGGCTTACAGTCTAGAGGAGGAGCACATAAAGTGGGACTAAGGAAACAGATGTGTGGCTGAATACCCTCCCAAAATGCAGACATATAAAGACTGTGCATTGCATGTAGCTGCAATTCGCAGTCTGGTGATCACCTTGAGGCCTCTATTGTTTTAGTCACCCCATTTCTGTAAGACTGTATTCCTCTGCTTGTCTCTTGATTCACCTAAGAAGCTCTCCAATGTTTGTTCCTGTACCATGAGAAGAAGGGTGGCCTACCGGAAACAGCACGGGGCCTATGAGTCAGAGGACATGGGTTCTAATCCTGACTCTGCCACCTGTCTGCTGTGTGATCTTGGGCAAGTCATTTGACTTCTCTGTGCCTCCGTTAGCTCATCTGTAAAATGGGGATTAAATCCTTCTCCCTCCACCTTAGACTGTGAGCCTCATATGGGACAGGGACTGTGTCCAATCTGATTATCTACCCCAGTGCTTAGAACACTGCTTGACACATAGTAAGTGCATAACAAATACCATTAAAAAAACCAAACCTGGTGTTCCCGATGGTCCCTTTCCCCTCCCTTCCCTCATTGGCAGCTGGATCTGAGGGTTATTCCAAAGGCCACCAGGCTGAGGACGGGGAGGCCGAGTAAGAAGACGGGACTAGTATGAAAAGCTACTTTTCCAAGAGGTGAGGCAGGTTCATGGAGTGGACATTGAGTGGAACATTAAAACGAGACCTCATAACATTAGCTTCTCAGAGAAAGCCCCACTAAGCGATCAATCAATAATTTCTATTAAGCACTTACTGTGTGCAGAACATTATATACTAAGGATTCTGGAGAACTAACAACAGACTTGGTCAATGCAAACCTTGTCCCCAAGGATTTTACAGTCAACAGGGGGAGTCAGATATTAAAATTGTTGATCTTAAATGATATTAAAATCATTAGAGAAGCAGCATGGCTCAGTGGAAAGAGCCCGGGCTTGGGAGTCAGAGGTCATGGGTTCTAATCCTGACTCTGCCACATAATAATAATAATAATAGCATTTATTAAGCACTTACTACGTGCAAAGCACTGTTCTAAGCACTGGGGAGGTTACAAGGTGATCAGGTTGTCCCACGGGGGGCTCACAGTCTTCATCCCCATTTTACAGCTGAGGGAACTGAGGCACAGAGAAGTTAAGTGACTGGCCCAAAGTCACACAGCCGACAATTGGCAGTCAGTATTTGAACCCATGACCTCTGACTCCAAAGCCCGTGCTCTTTCCACTGAGCCACGCTGCTTCTCTTCTCACGCTGCTTCTCACATGTCTGCTGTGCGACCTTGGGCAAGTCACTGAACTTCTCTGAGCCTCAGTTACCTCATCTGTAAAATGAGGATTAAGACTGTGAGCCCCATGTGGGACAACCTGATCACCTCGTATCCCCCCCAGTGCTTGGAACGGTGCTTCGCCCATAGGAAGCGCTTAACAGATGCCATTATTATTATTATTATGGATATAGAGAATCTTCATCAGAAACTTTTTTTAACCTAAAACTGGCCCTCAGGCATGGCTGCCATCTCTGAGAAGTGATTCTGCAAGTCAGTAACATTTGTTTCAGAGATTGAGAAGTGCAAGGCTAAGAATAGACCCTGAGATAGATAATAATAATAATGGCATTTATTAAGTGCTTACTATGTGCAGAGCACTGTTCTAAGCGCTGGGGAGGTTACAAGGTGATCAGGTTGTCCCATGGGGGGCTCACAGTCTTAATCCCCATTTTACAGATGAGGTAACTGAGGCCCAGAGAAGTTAAGTGACTTGCCCAAAGTCACACAGCTGACAATTGGCAGAGCCAGGATTTGAATGCATGACCCCTGACTCCAAAGCCCGGGCTCTAGGCTTTTATTTGTGGCAGTGGGTTTGTGCTGCTGGCTCCTACTTTAACAATTCCCTTTGCGACAAATGGCAAGGTCCCTTCTGAACTTTATCATGATGGAGAAGCAGCGTGGCTCAGTGGGAAGAGCACTGGCTTTGGAGTCAAAGGTCATGGGTTCAAATTCCCACTCCGCCCCTTGTCAGCTGTGTGACTTTGGGCAAGTCACTTACTTAAGTGACTTACTCTGTGCCAAATATTTCACTAAGCTGTGCGGTAGATACAGTCCCTGGAAGATACAGTCCCTGATGCCTTGTGGTGTTCACCATCTAAAAGGAAGAGGGATAAGCATGGCTTAGTGGAAAGAGAACAGCTTGGGAGTCAGAGAACATGGGTTCTAATCCCAGCTCGGTCACTTGTCTGCTGTGTGACCTTGGGGAAGACAATTCTCTTCTCTGTGCCTCAGTTATCTCATCTGTAAAATGGGGATTTAGACTGTGAGCCCCACGTGGGACAACCTGATTATCTTGTATCTACCCCAGCACTTAGAACCGTGCTTGGCACATAGTAAGCACTTAAATACCATAATTATTTTTGTCATTATTATTATTAGGGATTTAATCCCCATTTAAAAATCTAGAAACTAAGGCCCAGAGAAGTTCAGTGGCAAGTGGCAGAGTGCCTGTTACCTCCTCTGTAAAATGGGGATTAAGACTGTGAGCCCTACGTGGGGCAACCTGATCACCTTGTAACCTTCCCAGCACTTAGAACGGTGCTTTGTACATGGTAACACACTTAATAAATGCTATTATTATTATTGTTATTATTATTACCTGCCAAGCATGCATCTGACCCTCAGCTGGCATCGAAACATGTTAACCGAATGAGGTCATAGGTTCAAATCCTGGCTCCGCCACTTGTCAGTTGTGTGACTTTGGGCAAGTCACTTCACTTCTCTGAGCCTCAGTTCCCTCATCTGTAAAATGGGGATTAAGACTGTGAGCCCCATGTGGGACAACCTGATCACCTTGTATCCTCCCCAGCGCTTAGAACAATGCTTTGCACATAGTAAGCGCTTAACAAATGCCATCATTATTATTACTACTACTACTACTACTAAGTGCTTAACAAATACTAGTGTTTGTTAAGCACTTACTATGCACCAGGTATTGTACTAAGCACTGGGATGGATACAAGCAAATTGGGTTGGACATAGTCCCATGTTGGGCTCACAGTCTCACTCAATCCCCATTTTACATATGAGGTAACAGGCAGAGAAGTGAAGTGACATGCCTAAGGCCACACAGCTGACAAACGGCAGAGCTGGAATTAGAATCCATAACCTTGCAACTCCCATGCCTGTGCCCTATCTGATTTAGCTAAGGTACGGGGCATGGGTTAATTTACATGGTTATCAGTTTGTGTAATTTTAAAATTACTTTGCTAAAATATTCATAGTGTTCACACACGTTTATATTATTCGAGTTCTATTGTGGTACTACAAATCTAATACCCCCATAATTTGATTTGTCTAGACTGCATATATTCAAAAATAACTGCTTAGGAATATGGCCTGCCTTCTTTCAAACTCAGCCTTTCATAATAAGGCGATTTGAAATTTGACAGTAGATTAACCAAACTCCCTTCAGTTTTAGGCATTAGGTATCCGTTTTAGGTACCAGTGCCATAGATGTGGAATCAATCATATTAATTGAGAGGTTACTACGTACACAGCACTATAGTAAGAACTTGGGAGCACAGAATGCAACAGAGTAGGTAGACAATCCCTGACATTAATATAAATGAATAAATTACACATGTTTATAATGGCAGTGGGGGTGAGGTGAATGCAGGGTACAAATCCAAGTGGAAGTTAGTATTTTAACAGAGAAGGCTGGGAAGTGAAGAAAAGTTGATTCCTTCTGCCTTTAAGGGCTATGTAAACAAAAAATAAAGCATTCAGGAGAGAAGGGGAAACTGGCAAGGAAACAATGGTGTAATAGAGAAAAGTCTAGGCCACCCAGCTGCTTAATTACTGAGAGAATCTCTGGATTTTTACAGCAAACCTCTCATAACACAGACCCTTAAAATATAGAAAACAGAACAGCTAGAAAAATCTAATTAATTTTATTCTGTAAGTGATTTTGTTTCTTAGGAATAAGGCAATGGAGACAACAATCACTATCATAGTTGTATCTCACATGATCATATTTTAAGACTTATTCTGTGTTGAGATGAAATCATATATTTAAAAAAAAACTTGTTAAAATGTAATTTAGCAAGAGGAAGCTGTGAGAATCCACTTTCATTTTCTACCTTATTCAGTATGATCATTATTCTCCTAGTTTCAGGGGAAAAAAACCCTAAGACCTTAATGACTTAATAGTAGTAATGCAGAATTATCTAGCAGTTGCTCTAATTTTTCCTCAGTGATTTCTTTTAACTGATGCCTTAATGATTTTGTTTTTGTTTTTTAATGAAACCTGAAGAATGGAAATTTAGCTTACTCTGGTTCCCAATGGAAGACAGTGTTTTAGACAAGCAGTAATGTACGTAACTCAGGGACAGAAAACACTCCTCTTAAACATGGAAACCCTACTTCCATTTTTCCTCCTTGTTTGAGAAATAGTGTGGCCTAGTGGAAAGAATGGTTGAAGTAGAGCCCACTTTTAGAGCCACAGACTCTGTCCTCACCCATACAGATCAGTATTAAATACTGTAATAAAAAAATCCCTTCAGCTATGTTGCTGTGATTTAATTTTTTTCGGACTCTTCACTAGTGGGTGGCAGGAAATCTGGTAGAAGTCAAAACTCAATTGTGCTGGGCAGCAGCAGCGTGGGAGAAAGTCCAGTTTACTGCTCGGAAGAAGGCAACGATAAACCACTTCTTTACTTTTACCGAGAAAACTCTAGGGATACACTATCGGAATGATTACGGATAGGTGTGTGGCTTTTTGGGCGGGATGTGTCCATGGAGTTGCTATGGGTCAGAAATGACTCAACAATGTAAGACAAATTGAAAGAACACAGTTTAGAGTCAGAGGATCTGGGGCCTAATCCCAGATCTTCCACTTACCTGCTCTGCACACAGTAAACATTCTGTGAAAATAATAATAATAATAATGATGGCATTTATTAAGCACTTACTATGTGCAAAGCACTGTTCCAAGCGCTGGGGGGATACAAGGTGATCAGGTTGCCCCATGTCTGGCTCACAGTCTTAATCCCCATTTACAGATGAGGTAACTGAGGCCCAGAGAAGTTAAGTGACTTGCCCAAAGTCACACAGCTGACAAGTGGCGGAGCCAGGATTTGAACCCGTGACCACTGACTCCAAAGCCCGTGCTCATTCCACTGAGCCACGCTGCTTCAATATGACAAATAAAATTAAGAAGTAAATTAAGTGTGACCCTGAGCAAGTCATATAACTTTTCTATGCCTCAGTTTCCTTATCTATAATTTGGGAATTAAATATCTATTCTTAGATTCTTATTCTTAGATTCTATACTTAGATGGTAAAATCCTTGAGGTATAGGGATTGGGTGTACTTATCTTGTTTCTAGCACAGTGCTTAGTACAGTGCTTGGCACATATGAAAGACTTATAAAATTCCATGAGAGTTATTGGGAAAACAGTTGAATTATCCAAACTTTGGAATGGCATCACAGGCATCATAATCAATGCTTTAGCAGTTCCATTAGTATTTATTATTAGCAGTGTTTGAATAATCCAAAATATCCTCATATACCTGGAAAAGATCATTTTAGATGGGTGTAATTTTTTTTCAAACGCTTTGTTTAAATTTTCTGCGAATTCACTTTGAATCCTTTCAAGTAAGAAATCAATTATTTTCATATTCTTAGTTATCTTCATCTTCTTCAAAGATATGTCTTTTCAGTAGTGATCAATTTAGAAGCAAATTCTGCTTATATAAAATGAAGTAGATTATTGATAGTGTAAGTCATCAACTAAATTAGTTGTCAATAGTTTCCATTACCGGTTTGCTAGTAGAGTAACACAGGTTATTCATGTGTGCTTACTAAATTGTACTTAACAGTAGTGATAAGCTACAAATGTAGTCCTCTGAGGTGAAACTGTAGGCCCGGAAGAGCATAGAGGTTTTCAATGCACGGTCCCTCTTCTAGGTCATTTATGAACATGATTTCTAGTCATATTTGAAGATAGGGCCACCATGTGAGTGAGTGTGAATGTAAAGGCTGCTGTGGGATGAATAGACCTCACCACAATATCATGTATAAATCAAGAACATCTTTGTTCCTACGTTTGTAAATCAACAGACTGTTAATGAAACCAAGCCAAGCACAGTCCCTGGGAGACCCAACTATTTCACAGTTCTCTGTCTCGAAAAATGGTCCTTTATCTTTGCATTATTTAGCTAGATACCTAAGGCAGATAGCACCCCATCCCTCCAACCCCAATTCATGTTTAATCCCTTTTTAAACAGAGTCTTTCAGATGGAACCCAGTCGCAGTCTTTTTGAAAACCTACGTTAAGGCTACAGATTCCCCTCTATCCAAGTGCTCTTTGACCCCACTCAAGTACTCCAGGGGATTAGTGGAGCATGCTTTCTTTAGAAAATTATGTTGTCTTTGCTTCCAAAGGCTGCGTTTATCCAAGTGATCACTGATGCAAAACCTAGTTATAGAGTGTGTTTGTTCAGAGCAGAATTGGGAGGTGTCAAGGTGGTCTGGCTACAGCTCCCTGTAGAGGTATTCACTCACATTTTACGAGTCCTGTTAATTGATGTGCATTGTTTATAGCATTTGCTAATATTAATGATGGTATTTGTTAAGTACTTACTCTGTGACAAACACTGTTCTAAGCTCTAGGGTAGATAATAATGATAATGGTGCCATTTGTTAAGCGCTTACTATGTACAAATCACTGTTCTAAGCACTGGGGGGTATACAAGGTGATCAGTTGTCCCACGTGGGGCTCACAGTCTTCATCCCCATTTTACAGATGAGGTAACTGAGGCCCAGAGAAGTTAAGTGACTTGCCCAAAGCCACACATATGATTGAATGAATGAATGACAAGTGGCAGAGCCGGGATTAGAACCCATGACCTCTGGCTCCCACGCCCATGCTCTTTCCACTCAGGTTGGACACCATCCCTGCCCCATATGGAGCTCCCAGTCTTAATTCCCACTTTTCAGATGAGGTAACTGAGGCACAGAAAAGTTAATGACTTGCCCAAGGTCACACAGCAGTCAGGTGGAGGAGCCGGAATTAGAACTGAGGTCCTTCTGACACCCAGGCCCGTGTTCTATCCACTAGGATATTTTACATACTATTTGCCAGGCACTGAACTTAAGCACTGGTAGATACAAGACAATCAGGTTGGACCCAATCCATTTTCCACATGATGTTCATGATTTTAAACCACATTTTACAGGTGAAGTAACTGAGGCATAGAGAAGTTAACCAACTTGATCAGGTTCACAGCAGACAACTGCTTCTACATCCCCTCTCCTGGTAAATACATACCTCTACACTAACAATCACCAACACGGTTGTCATGAGCAAATCCTGTAGTGGCCAAATTCAGCTCCCTTATTGATTCTGGGACTAGTTTGCTAAGGAACACTCAGCACACGGATAAATGTCCCCCTTCTCCCTCTGTCATTTAGAAGAGGAAGGGGGAAAGGAAAGTGCCACTTCATTATCCTTATAAGTCCTGGTTTGTTTCCCCACTAAAAGGATCCCTGGATCCATATATTTGGGCCTTTGGAATACTACTTCCCTGCCTCCTGTGTCCCCACTTCAAGTCTTCACTCTTCTGCCCAGATCTTTTCTTGAAAAAATTTCAGTCTCTGTCTTCTCACTCCTTAAAAATCTCCAGTGGTTGCCCATTCACCTCTGCAAACAGAACTCCTTACTACTGCCTTTAAGAAAATCATCTCTATCCCTCCATCCTTACTTCACGTATCTCCTTCTACAGTCCAACCTGCATACTCCTCCCATCTAACACCAACCTACTCTCTGTATACCTGGATCTCAATTATCCCACTGATCATCCCTTTCCTAAATTCTCCTTGTGGCCTGGAATTCCCTCGCCCTTCATATCTGACAGTTCATCACCCTCCCTACCTTCTAAAACCTCCTAAATCACATCTCCTCCAAGAGGTCTTCCTTCTCTAAGCCCTTATTTTCTCCACCCACCTTCCCTTCAGCATTACCTATGAACTTGGCTGTATACCATGCAAGCACTTTGATAATCCAGTCCCAAAGAACTAATGTACTCTACTATTTCCCCCATCTCCAAATGTATTTCAATGTTTGACTCCCTTTCTAGATTGTACGCTCCTGATAGCAGGGATCGTTTCTGTTGCACTGTCTTATTGTCTTAAGTGCTTAGTGTAGTGCTCTGTGCACAGTAAGCATTCAATAAATTCCACTAATTGTCTCCCCTTCTTGACCAGAGGCTCATTCATTCATCCATTCAATCATATTTATTGAGCACTTATTGTGTGCAGAGCACAGAACGAAGCGCTCGAGAGAGTACAGTTCAACAATAAATACAATTCCTGCCCACAGTGAGATTACCGTCTAGCTTGTTGTGGTCAAGGGAATATGTCTACCAACTCTGTTATAGTCTCCCAAGTCATTGGTACAATGCTCTGCTGCCTATTTACTTGTTTTGTTGTCTGTCTCCCCCCTTCTAGACTGTGAGCCCATTGTTGGGTAGGGATTGGCTCTGTTGCTGAATTGTACTTTCCAAGCACTTAGTACAGTGCTGGGCACACAGTAAGTTCTCAATAAATGCGATTGAATGAATAAATGCATACAGTAAGCACTCAATCAATACCACTGATTGAAATATACCCTCAAGAATTTCAGAATCAACCAATATTAAACACTTGGGAGAGTACACTGAAATCAATCAGTCAGCATGATCTATTGTCATGAATATTTGGACTCGGACAAATTCTTTATCTGCTCATCACGGACAAGCAGGGTGGTCTAGCAGAAAGAGCTGGGGCCTGGGAATCAGAATCTAAACCCAGCTCCAACACTTGGCTGTTGTATGACCTTGTGAAAGTCACTGCACTTCTCTGTGCCTCAGTTTCCTCATCTGTAAAGTAGGGATCCGATACCGGTTCTCCCTCCTACTTGGATTGTGAGCTCCAGGTGGGACAAGGACCACATGCAATTTGATGATCATGTATCTACCCCAGTGCTTAGTACAGTGCTTGGCACACAGTAAGCGCTTCGTTCATTTAATCGTATTTATTAATAATAATAATAATGATGCTATTCATTAAGCGCTTACTATGTGCAAAGCACTGTTCTAAGCGCTAGGGGATACAAGGTGATCAGGTTGTTTCACTTGGGGCTCACAGTCTTAGTCCCCATTTTACAGATGAGGTAACTGAGGCCCAGAGAAGTGAAGTGACTTGCCCAAAGTCACACAGCAGACAAGTGGCGGAGCTGGGATTAGAACCCATGACCTCTGACTCCCAAGCCCGAGCTCTTTCCACTGAGCCACGCTGCCTCTCATTTATTGTGTGTTTACTGTGTGCAGAGCACTGTACTAAGCACTTGGAAAGTGCAGTTCAGCAGTAGAGACAATCCCAGCCCACACAGGGCTTAAATAACACAATAATTGGTTTTATCATCAACATAGTAATTCCATATAATTTTCAGTTTCACTTTGCAAGGGAATCATCCTCTTCCCATGGTTGCCAACATCACATTTGCATCATGGCAATGGATAAAAGTATTAAGCAGGAATCTAAGTACATACATATATACATTTTATTTTTTTTGTATTTATTTGTATTTTATATGTTTATAGAATAATGTACAAAGCCAAAGTTTGAAGATCTGAACTCCAGCAATCTCCAGTCAAAACTGGTACACTGATTAAACCATTTGCTTCACACCTCCTCAAGTGAGATACTGTTCTGCATTGACTTTTATTCAACCCTATTTGTTATCTGGCTGCTGTTTTTAATTTTATGTGCATGTCGTAAAGCAGAAACATTTTACATGTCAGCAGTCTAGGTAGGGAGAAAACCTATTTGGTGCACTAGCTATTTAACTAATGTTGTGCATTGATTTTTGTCAGTGCTCAAGAAGCCATTGATCAAAGCAAAACTAATTGTCCACTCAAAGAAATTAATCTGAAATCAGAGAGCATTCAAAAGATCCGGGTCCAGAAAAGCTTCAACGAGGACATCATTGTGAAAAACAGGGGAAGTTGCAAAGAGTAAAGGATAATTTAGCTAAGGTTGTATTTCTGCTCTACTGCCAGAAGCCAAATTGTTTTTGAAACTGGGTACCGACTGATATGAATCACCTCTCTTGTTTATTGGCATTTTTAAACCTGCAGTGCTACATTCCATCAGACGAAGCACACATGCTCAGATAATTCCATGAAGAACCGCCCAGCTCCTCATGATGCCCGTGAAAAGTTAAAGTTTGGCATATTCATTCATTCAATCGTATTTATTGAGTGCTTACTGTGTGCAGAGCACTGTACTAAGTGCTTGGAAAATACAATTAGGCAACAAATATGAATATGAAACAAAGAACATTTATGAAGAAGGACAGTGAACTTTGCTATAGTTCTTTATTCTTTCTGGATGCATATCAATCCAACATAGGGACCCTTGGTTGTTGAGGAACAGGATGGCCTAGTGTCCCTGTGAGCCCCTTCCTTCCTCTCCCCCTCGCCCCCCTCTCCATTCCCCCATCTTACCTCCTTCCCTTCCCCACAGCACCTGTATATATGTATATATGCTTGTACATATTTATTACTCTATTTATTTATTTATTCATTTTACTTGTACATATCTATTCTATTTATTTTATTTTGTTAGTATGTTTGGTTTTGTTCTCTGTCTCCCCCTTTTAGACTGTGAGCCCACTGTTGGGTAGGGACTGTCTCTATATGTTGCCAATTTGTACTTCCCAAGCGCTTAGTACAGTGCTCTGCACATAGTAAGCTCTCAATAAATACGATTGATGATGATGATAGAGCACAGATCTGGGAATCAGAGGTCATGGGTTCTAATCCAGGCTCCTCCACTTGTCTGCTGTATGACCTTGAGCAAGTCACTTCACTGGACCTCAGGTCCCTCACCTGTAAAATGGGTCTTGGGACTGTGAGCTCCACATGGGACAGGGACTGTGTCCAACCCGGTTTGCTTGTGTCCACCCCAGTACTTAGTGTATTGCCTGACACACAATAATCACTTAAATACCACAACTACTAGTAACGAGACTGGCAGGAGCAGAAGCCAATGAGGTTGCACACAGGCTTAGAGAGGCCAGTGAGTGAGGAATGGCTGAAATCAAATCATTTATGATTTGGGAAGCTAAACAGGTGTTGATGTGACAGATTCAGATCTAAGAATATCAGGGAACTCCAGGTGCTTTTGAGGGCTGGACTAAATTAATCCTTGGAAGCTCTTTCTAGCTCTGGGAAACAATGTCTATTCCAATAATCATCTCTCTGTGTTGGTCCACTGTCCTTTTCTCCCTTCTACTTACAATGTGAACTCTAAGTTGGATTCTATGTTTAATAAGCACTTACTATGTACCAAGTGCTGTTCTAAGAAGATAGATACAAGATAATCAGGTTGGATACAGTCCTTGTCCCACATGGGGCTCACAGCCTTAATCCCCATTTTACAGATGAGGTAACTGAGACCTAGGATTAGAACCCAGGTCCTCTGACTTGCAGGCATGTGCCTAAACTGAAGAATGTGTATTTTCAGGCAACTATAATGAATTACCATGTTGACACTCTACTGTGCTCCTATAATAATAATAATTATTATTATTATTACTGTGGTGCTTGTTAATCACTTACTATGTGCCAGGTACTGTCCTAAGCCCTGGAGTGGATACAAGCAAATCAGGTTGGGCACAATCCCTATCCCACATGGAGCTCAAAATCTTAATACTCATTTTACAGATGAGGTAACTGAGGCACAGCAAACTGAAGTGACTTCCCCAAGTCCATACAGCAGACAAGTAGCAGTTGAAGCAGGATGGCATAGTGGATAGAGCAAGAGCCTGGGAGTCAGAAGGTCATGGGTTCTAATCCTGGCTCCGCCACTTGTCTGCTGTGTGACCTTGGGAAAGTCACTTCACTTCTCTGGGCCTCAGTTACCTCATCTGTAATATGGAGATTGAGACTTTGAGCCCCATGAGGGACAGCTCGATCTGCTTGTATCCCCCCCAGCACTTAGTACAGTGCCTGGAACATAGTTAACGCTTAACAAATACCATGCTACTACTAATAATAATAATGAGTGGCAGAGCTGGGAAATAGTTTTATATTAAAAATAGCTTTAGGATCATACGTTGCAGTACTTGGTATGGTAAGCACATATTTGATGGAGAATAGCCGTGTGTAAAATGTGTACATTGACATTTCTCCCCTACTCACACCTTTTAAGGAAAATATCTTTAAATGACTACAAAATTCGAGACATACTCTTTCATTCATTCAATTGCATTTATTGAGCACTTACTGTGTGCAAGTCGGCAACAAATAGAGATGAACCCTACCCAACAACGGGCTCACAGTCCAGAAACTCTTGTGTTGCCTCTCTCTCATTGGATCTTCAGTCGTGGTGGCATTGAGGGGAAAGGTGATATTTTAACTGCTAGAAAATTTAAATTTCATAATCCCAGGCCATTTCAAGAAGAGTTTGGGGAAGACTTCAGGTCAACCACTTCAGACCCAGCTAATAGGTGAAAGGGGATTTGTGTGTTGGCTAGGGTTATCTTTGCTAAGTGAATTCTCACTGTAGCCCCAAAGGCCAGCCGACGTCTCCAAATTCTGGATTTGATTATTTCCAGAAGCTTAGCGACAATCAATTCCTATCATGCAATTGTTTTTATTGAGCACTGTGTGCAAACCCTGTACTAAGCACTTGGGAGTACAGGTATAAGAATGTCACATTGTTCAGGATGGAGAGGCTAGTCTCAAAATTTCCTGATTTTTAAAATAGACGGTTAAATACTTTTTATAACCATTCATGTAGAAGAGGCGTGACCCAGTGTCTCAAAAGTGAATAACATCTTATTCTCTACTTTAAGCCAAAAAAACAAGCATATGTCTTCACTTTAGAATCTAGAGAGAAGACCTCTGCTATAGTAGTGTTGGCTAAAGATCAGACATATCCCTGTCCAAAGGGATTTTTACGGCTAACCAGTAAATCATTAAATTCAGTTAATATTATAGTAAGTGACTGGGATATTTTATTTTATTGAACGTATGAGCCTTGCTGTAGCCCACATGAAAATACAAAATAAAAGTGAACTTAAACATTAGGTCATTTACACTTGAAAATGATTGGAGTAGTCTACATTGTGCTAGTTAGAGCTCGTAGTTTTGTTTTTGAGTGGGGAACTTAAAATAAGAATCTGATTTACAATACTCTCACAAGTAATTTTCACTCAGACTCAAACAGTCCATATTTCAATCTCCACAATGGTTTAAGACAAATATTTCAAGACTCCATGCTCATTATTTTCCAGATACTTATATTTCCTATTTACAAGCTGCCATTTATAGAGTTTTCTACACATCATTATAAACATTATCAGAAGAAGAACTTGAGGAACCTGCTGTGATAGATGTACTGGGAGGCAGTAGTTTTGTTGTGGTTTCTATGACTGCATTCAAATTCCGCTATGCAGGAATGTATTTTCTCCACCAAATACCAACTTTTCCACTGGCTTTCTATTTGACTTACATTGTATATGTCTCAGCTTATTTTTCAGTTTTTCAACTCTAAGAACCAACTCATTCTCAGGGAGTTCATGAACAATTCTGTTCCTGCTGTGCCCAAATCCTCCATGATTTTATAGACTTCAATCACGTCTTCTATTTCAGGCTTTTTCTTTTCTGTCTGAACGATCCCTTCTGAAGAAGAAGGATAGGTCTATGGCTACCTGAGGGGGTGGGGAAGATTTGGTAGTCTTGGTAGAGGGCTTTGGGCAGGTTGCTTGCTCTGGAATTCCCCTCCTAGTCTTTTTCCCACTGTTGGGTAGGGACTGTCTCTATATGTTGCCAACTTGTACTTCCCAAGCGCTTAGTACAGTGCTCTGCACACAGTAAGTGCTCAAAAAATACGATTGATTGATTGATTTTTCCTTACCCCTAGACAGAAAGAGCTAAGTGGCCTTATGCATCTGCCATGACTTTTGGATGGTTGCAATATCGAGGCTATTATAGGTACCACCTACCAAGGCCCAAGATGCTGGGCAATGCTTTTAAATACCTGAGAAGCAGAGTGACCTAGTGGATAGAGCACGGGCATGGGAGTCAGAAGGACCTGGGTTCGAATCCCAGCTCCAATACTTGTCAGCTGTGTGACCTTGGGCAAGTCACTTCACTTCTCTGGGCCTCAGTTACCTCATCTGTAAAATGAGGATTAAGACAGTGAGCCCCACGTGGGAAAGGGATTGTGTCCAACCTGATTACCTTGTATCTGCCCCACTGCTTGGCACATAGTAAGTACTTAACAGAATTTTCTATCATTATTACCTTGCCTACCCACTTCAGCTTGTATTTGTGTCTTCTTCGCTACCTAATATAATGCCTGGAACATAAGAACTTAAATATAAAAGAAGAAAAACTAAGCCTGAAAATTATAATTCTTACTCGTTCTTTATGGTTGGCCTTCATACTTCATCCTTTTTAATATCAGAACTGAACCAGCAGAGTAATATTCAAGGGGAATGATAATTATGTTCAAGCACTTACTACAGTGCTTGGTACATAGTAAGTGCTCAATAAATACTACTGACTGTTGAGCATACTGTTACACTGAGCAATGATACTTAACTTAGTTTCCATAGTACAGAGACAATTTTATTCAAGTGCCTGTTAGAATTTACATTAGAGAAAAGGTTCCCCTCTATTTCAATAAATGTAAAACTGTGATATGATTTAATAGAAATGAAAGCAAGAAGGAAACAAATAAAAGTGATTTGCACTAAACTTATTATTAATTTACAACAGGTTGAGGTCTTTACATTACATCAATTGTATAGATCACTAAATGGCTTTCGGTCCAACTCCCCAGGACATTAAATGTTTCATGATTTTTATTCCAATGATTTCATTCACTAAAAATTAAATATTTACCATAAGGATGTTATACTTAATCTAGTTATTGCGGGAGAGACTGAAACATTTGCCTTTGGAAATTAAGATACATAATGAGCTCAGGCTGATTCTTCCCTCAAAACACTGATTAAGGACTTTTGTAAAAGAGCACAGAGATCGCTCGCTCTGCTTTCTCCCAACACAATAGCAAGTCATAAGCAGAGCTTACCTGTGTGGCACGCCAAAAAGAGGGTATACTTCGGGGTTAGAGCTAGCAGGAGTCACCCAGAACATAGTATTAATAATAATTATGATATTTGTTAAGCACTTACTATGTGCTAGACACTGTACTACATGCTGGGGTGGATGAGAGAAGTATGGCCTAGTGGATAGAGCACGAGCCTAGGATTCAGAAGGTCCTAGGTTCTAATTCCATCTCTGCCACTTGTCTGCTGTGTGACCTTGGGCAAATTACTCCACTTCTCTGTGCCTCAGTTACTTCATCTGTGAAATGGGGATTGAGACTATGAGCCTCAGGGACTGTGTCCAGTTAATTTCCTTATATCCACTCCAGTGCTTAGTATATTGCCTGGCACATAATAAGGACTTAAATAGCATCATTATTATTGTTATTGCTACAAGCAAATCTGGTTGGAAACAGTCAGTCCCGCATAGGGCTCACAGTCTTAATCCCCGTTTTACAGATGATGTAATTGAGGCACAGAGAGGTGAAGTAATTTGCCTAAGGCCACACAGCAGACAACTAGAAGAGTGAGCAGCAGAACCCATGAACTTCTGACTCGCAGGCCAACGCTCAAAACACTTTGACATGCTGCGTCCCTACGACTATGCTACCGGAGTTAAGCTGCTGAAGACTGGTAAGGAGAAAGGACAAAATAGCTCAACACCAGGATCAGGGGGTGAAACTTGAAGGTGGTAGGCCAAAAACAAACAAAACAAAATACCTCTTCACCTAGTGGAGGTTAATCACGTGAAATCAGTTCCCACAGGCACTGGGGATAAATTGGAATTACAGGAGATAGAATAGGAAGTGCGGATAATTCCTGGGTACAAGGTCTAACATGGGTTTCTACAGGGAAAACTCCTCTCTCTAGAGGGTAAGTTTATTGTGGGCAGGGAACATGTCTACCAACTCTGTAATATTATACTCTTCAAAGTGCTCAGTGCAATGTTCTGGACACACCAAACATTCAATAAACATGATTGATTGAAAGATTAACACTGCTGGATATATTTCTATATATACATATAAACATGTATATATGTTTGTACATATTTATTACTCCATTTATTTATTTATTTTGTACGTATCTATTCTATTTATTTTATTTTGTTAGTATGTTTGGTTTTGTTCTCTGTCTCCCCCTTTTAGACTGTGAGCCCACTGTTGGGTAGGGACTGTCTCTATATGTTGCCAATTTGTACTTCCCAAGGGCTTAGTACAATGCTCTGCACATAGTAAGCGCTCAATAAATACGATTGATGATGATGATGATGATGATGATAAACAACAAGATGGAGATCCAGCACATCTTCCCCACCATGTGTCTTATTGTCAGTGTTAGAGATGAAGTACTAGAGCAGGGTTGGACCACCCGGTTTAGCCCAGTAATGTCAATTTGCATAATTTTACGTTCTGCACAAAAATCGGGAAGTCGTTTGGTAATTGAGTGAAACCTGAGGCAAATCCCCTGTCTGGACTCCAGGAACATTCTCCCAAATACCCCATCTAAAATGCTATTCTCCTACTACAACCCAGTCTGCACACTTTGTTCCTCTAATGCCAACCTTCTCACTGTAACTCAGTCTTGTCTATCTTGTTGCCAACCCCTCACCCACATCCTGCCACTTGGCTGGAATGCCCTCTCTCCTCATATCTACTTCTCTCCTTGTATCTACTTGGCTACCTAGTAAACGCTTAATAAATGCCATTATTATTTTATCTGACAGACAATTACTCTCCCCTCCTTCAAAGCCTTATTGAAGACACATCTCCTCCAAGAAGTCTTCCCTGATTGAGCCCTCCTTTCCTCTTCTCCTACTCCCTTCTGCCTCACCCTGACTCACTCCCTTTCTTCATCCCCCATCCCGGCCCCACAAGACTCGTATACATATCTGTAATTTATTTATTTATATTAATGTCTGTCTCCCTGCTATAGACTGGAAGCTCACTGTGGGCAAGGAATGTGTCTATTGTTGTACTGTACTCTCCCAATAACGCAGTGCTCTGCGCACACTAAGCACTCAACAAATTCGACTGAATGCATGAACTTCTTTTGTATGTTGCTAAAGCACTTACCTATTTCAGGGTTCTGCATAAAAGAGGAAGGTACTCATGCTGTTGATAGTAATACCGATAATTTCCCCATCACAGTGCAAGGGAAGTAGGATTGAGTAATTGAACATGATATTAAAATGCACTTCTGGTCTCTGGGAAAATCTTCCCACCTCATGGAGTAAGTATTGTGAAAAGTCCTTGATTGATGTAAAGGAACTATTTTACACTGAAGACGTTGCTCCAAAATGAATGCTCGACAAGCAATATTTATGAAAAGCAACATTTATGAGAAGCAGCGTGGCTCAGTGGAAAGAGCACGGGCTTTGGAGTCAGAGATCATGGGTTCAAATCCTGGCTCTGCCAATTGCCAGCTGTGTGACTTTGGGTGAGTCACTTAACTTCTCTGTGCCTCAGTTACCTCATCTGTAAAATGGGGATTAAGACTGTGAGCCCTCCGAGGGACAACCTGATCACCTTGTAACCTCCCCAGTGCTTAGAACAGTGCTTTGAACATAATAAGTGCTTAATAAATGCCATTATTATTATTATTATGAAATTATTCCGGGCAACATCTTAAAAATCAGCATAAGTACTGTGGCCTGACAATAAGCCATAAGAAGTTTTGGGCTATGTAAAGATGTGTAAAACCAAATCAAGAAAGTCAGTGGGCCTTTTGAGACTGACCAAAAACATGCGGTAACAGCAGAGTATCAAGATTAGATTAAGATTAACATGTAAAGTAGAACACAGAACCCTCAATTATGAGAACTGGATTCTAATCCTGCTCCTCCACTTGTCTGCTGTGTGACTTTGAGTAAGATCACTTTTCTTATTGGCATTTGGTAAGTGCTTACTCTGTGCCAGACACTTTACTAAGTACTGGGGTAGATACAAGATAATTGGTTTGGAGACAGTTCACATCCCACGTGGAGTTTACAGTCTTGACAGATGAGGTAATAATATGGTATTTGTTAAGTGCTTACTATGTGCCAAGCACTGTTCTAAGAGCTGGGGTAGACACAAGGCATTCTGGTTGTCCCACATGGGGCTCACAGTCTTAATCCCCATTTTCCAGATGAGGTAACTGAGGCACAGAGAAGTTAAGTGACTTGCCCAAAGTCACACAGCTGACAAGTGGCAGAGCCAGGATTAGAACCCACAACCTCTGACTCCCAAACCCATGCTCTTTCCACAGAGCCCCACTACTTTTCTAGGCACAGAGAAGTTACGTGACTTCCCCAAGATTACACAGATGACTGGCAGAGCCTGGATTAGAACCCAGATTCTCTGATTCCCAGTCACTTAATGTGTGTAAAGCACTAATCTTGGGAGAGTAAACCAGAGTTGGTGGACACATTCCCTGCCCACCAGGAGCTTACACTTTGGAGTGCGAGATAGACATAAAAATAAATTCCTGTTAGGTACAAGTTCAGTAGGGCTAAGAGTGGGATGAATATTAAATTATTTAAGGGTACAGAATCAAGTGCATAGGTGATGCAGAAGGGAGAGAGAGTAGGGAAAATGTGGGCTTAATTGGGGAAGGCCTCTTGGAGGAGATGTGATTTTAATGAGGCTTTGAAGGTGTGTGTGGGAGTTGGAGGGAGGGGAATGGTGGGCTGTTCCATTTGAAGGGCAAGGGAGCATTAGACCAGAAGGAGAATGTGGGCATGTTGTTGATGGCAAAATAAAGAAGAATGAAGTACAGTAAGTAGGTTGGCGTTGAAGGAGTGAAGCAAGGAAGCTTGGTTGTATTAGGAAGTCAGTGAGGTTATGTAGGAGACAGGGAATTCATTGAGTGCTTTCAGCCAATAGTAAGAAGTTTCTGTTTGATGTGAAGGTGGATGGATTCAGGGTTTTTGAGGAGTACAGAGTTATAAATTGAATTTTTTTCTTTAGAAAATGATCCCAGCAGCAGAGTAAAGTGAAACTGGAGGCAGAGAGTCAGCAAAGAGGCTGACCCAGTAATCAGGGTGTAATATAAGTGCTTGGATCAGTGTAGTAGCAGTTTGGCTGGAGAGGAAAGGGCAGATTTCAGAAATGTTGTGATGGTAGAACAGACAGAATTTAGTGCCAGGTTGATTACGGAGGTTAAATGAGAGTGATGAGTCAAGGATAATGCTAAGGTTATGGGGAAAATGGTGTGTGTGTGTGTGTGTGTGTGTGTGTGTGTGTGTGTGTGTGTGTGTGTCAGCGGAGGGTGTAGGGGGTGTGTGTTGGCAGGATTTGAGAAGGAAGAGAAGGAGCTCTATTTTGCATATGTTAAGTTTGAAGTGTAGGTGGGATATCCACATAGATATGACCTGAAGACAGACTTAGTCAATTCCTTAGCAGTTCCAATAATATTAGTAATTTATTTTATGCCTGTATCACCCCCTGGACTGCAGCCCATTGAGGTCAGGCATCATGTCTACTAACTCTATTCTATTGTATTAACCAAACAAGTTAGTAGAGTGCTCTTCCCACAGTGAGTGCTCAATAAATATCCTTGACTAATGGATTGTGTCTTTGGAGGACAGGATCAAACAGTGAAGTTTTGGAGGAGTCATAGCTCTGGAATGGAAGCAATATTTATTGCCAAGAGCCCGTTGTTGGGTAGAGACCATGTCTATATGTTGCCAACTTGTACTTCCCAAGCACATAGTACAGTGCTCTGCCCACAGTAAGTGCTCAATAAATACGATTGAATGAATGAATGAATTTGGGTAGAACAAGTGATGGGGGGGCAGTGATAGAATGCCCAAGCTGCTGAACTAATATATGATGAGTTGAAATAGGGGACCACTATCAAGGAAGGATGAAAAAACCTCCCTCGTGCTTCAGTGAAGTACAACTTCAAACAATACGGTCTTTTCATTCAATCATATTTATTGAGTGCTTACTGTGTGCAAAGCACTGTACTGGTCTTTTGGTGGTACAGTTGGAAAAAAACAGCAATAGACAGAACAGTGTGATGCATACAATTAGAAACAGGTGGCTCTTTTAGAGAAGAGGCTTTGGGAGGATTGCGATAGCAAGAGAGAATCAAAAACAGTGCCAGGCACTGTGGATAGCAAAAGCAACAGCTAATTGAAGTACTCTGTGTAAGCCTCCTATTACTTATGCATCAATCTTTCTTGCCACACACGAAGATCTCACTGTTAAAAAGGCCATCTTTAGATATACACAACAGAGTTTTACAGCTAGGCTGATACTAATAAGTTAAAATGTGATTGAAAAATAGACATAGGTGAGCTAAAACACTGGTAAGATCCTCTTAACTGATGAGTCTAGCTATGTTCTTGACTAGGCCCATAATAGATTTTCCTCTGAAATATCCATTTTTTGTATACTTTAATTGCTTAGAGCCCTAAGGACCGTAACAGTTTCCTTGTCAAAGAAAGATATTAAAAATGTTTGAAGAGAAAAGTTAGGTGGGCGTACACAAATGCTGGCCAGAAGGGAGCTTTCTAAGAATAATGGGGGGGGTTACTTCCCGTCCACAAAAAAATTAGAGTGATACTTGAAAAATGCCTTAAAGTCCTTTGACTAGAAGCAAGTTTACACTGTAACCCTTGAAAAGATTGCTGTGCTCACCATATCGAGAGGATAAACTATATTCTCTGTGGAATGTGCTGCCCAAAAACCCATTAGGCAACTCCACAAATACTAGAGACACCTGCATGTCACAAAAAAACTTACTGTGCCAACACCAAATAGTTCTAGTTTATTTCCAAGAATGTTCACAGCTAATCCTCTCTAGAGGCCCCAGATAAACATGCCATGGCAAAGACATACTTACCATAAATTACCATCAATGCATCACAGACATTTTAAGAGCAGACCACTTAGTTACTTTTGGATTTCTGTTCTGTGATTGTAGTTATTAAAAAAAAAACAACCCACACACATTTCTGTAATTGTCCTGGTGAGGCTAGTATCCCCAGCCCTATATACTGTCGTAAGTTTTCACTTTTTGTCCCTGGGTGATAACTTGGAAAATCCAGATGCTAAACTATTGAAGACATGCCAGCAAACCACCTGGCCTCTTGGCAAATGTCTCCCGTGGATGGAGTCGGCTTTTAGCTCTAAAACTTGCTTAAAGTTGCTTTCAGGACTCAGACTCTTTAAACTGCATGTGGTTAGTCAGTGGCTCCGACTCATTTTGAAAATTATGAGTGTGTCTGAATTTTTGTTTCAAGGGTAAAAAAAACTTCTCTGTTCCTCTGTTGGATGTAATGCATATCTACTCACTGCTCAGGGTTCTATTTTATTCTGTTGCTGATAAACCAGAGATGTCTCGATTATTATAATGTCTCTGTAAAGGGATTTCTGGAACCACCATATGTATGGACTTCAATTTTTGAACAGTGTTGTTGTTGTCGTGATGTTACTAAGTGTAACTAAGCCCTAAGAGCTCAGTACAGTGCTCCGCACATAGTAAGCACTCAGTAAATATGACTGAATTAAATTCAGCCTGAAAGCCCCCCCAACCCAACTAGAATCACTGTAATAATAATAATAATGTTGGTATTTGTTAAGTGCTTACTATATGCCAAGCACTGTTCTAAATGCTGGGGTGGATACAAGGTAATCAGGTTGTCCCATGTGGGGTTCACAGTCTTCATCCCCATTTTACAGAGAAGGGAACTGAGGCCCAGAGAAGTTAAGTGACTTGCCCAAAGTCACACAGCTGACTAATGGCAGAGCCAGGATTTGAACCCATGACCTTTGACTCCAAAGCCTGGTCTCTTTCCACTGAGCAACATGGGAACCCTAGTCAGCCACTAAAGGCAACCCTCCTCCAGATTATTTGTTCTTTTACTATAGGTTTGGAGGCATCCTACTCACTGCCCCCCAAGTCCCTGCACCCCTTCTTGCTGCCACCATTCTGTGGCTGATCAAGGCACCTCCATGAAGGCATAGTAAAACATTCCTGCCTGTGAATTTTATTTTTTTATAATATTTGTTATGCACTTACTATGTACCAGGCACTGTATTAAGTGCTGCAGTACGTACATGTTTAGCAGGTTGGACACAGTCCCTGTCCCACATGGGGCTCAAACTCTTAATCCCCATTTAACAGATGAGGAAACTGAGGCACAGAGAAGTGAAGTGACTTGCTCAAGGTCACACAACAGACAAGTGGCGGAGCAGTGATTAGAACCCAAGTCCTTCTGATTCCCAGGCCTCGGATCTTTCCACTAGGTCATACTGCTTCTCTAATTCCCAGGACACATGACTCATGGGCATCTGAAGCTACTCCTACAACTCTTACCATAGGCAGATACCAAGTCCTGAGATTGCTACAATATTTAATATGTTCTTAAATTAATAACCAAAACAAATCCAGGTTAAATTTCTTTTTCCTGGATCTTATATTGCCCTCCTCCCAGACCCTCTCTACTTCCCTGTAGATATCCTGGGGCTCACATTCTTCTCCCACTCAAGGACAGGAGCCACATTCTTCAAGAGTCCTGGCCACCGATGCTTAGAGAGATCTCTCCCCCTCTAGTCTGTAAGCTCGTTGTGGGCAGGAATTGTGTCTGTTATAATCAATCAATCAATCATATTTATTGAGCGCTTACTATGTGCAGAGCACTGTACTAAGCGCTTGGGAAGTACAAATTGGCAACATATAGAGACAGTCCCTAACGCCCAAGTGCTTAGTACAGTGCTCTGCACACAGGAAGTGCTCAATAAATACAGCTGATCGATTGGATCCTCTCTCTCCCTGTGTCCATCCACAGCATGAACGCTCCTCATGTCCTGCTCTCCCCAGACCATAGCTCACTTTCCCTAATCTCATGATAGTTGGGTTTGTTCGTCCCAAACTACCCATCTACTTCCCCTCCCCAGTAAATCTTTCTCTCTGACTGGTTTGGCTTAAACGTCAGGGAAGGTCCCTTCTGACTTTTCCCCCCCTCTCCTAAGTGTTAGAGCTGGCAGTTCAGGTCATCACAGTTGTTCTTGCAAAAACAATTACACAGTGCTTCGGGGAAATATGCAGTAATCAAGTTACTATGAAACAAGCATTTGGGGCTAGGCAGCTGGAGTCAGATCAGACACAGTCCTTGTCTCAAATAGGGTTCACAGTCTAAGAAGAAAAGCAGACCAGATACCTAATCCCCATTTTACAGATGAGGAAACACAATGTCCAGAGAGGTTAGACAACTTACTTCTGGCCACACAGCAGATGATCAGAGCTGGTTCTTGAATCCAGGTCTCTTCCCTCCTAGTCCCATATTCTTCCACTTGTCCATTCTACCTACTTTGCTCACGGGTCTCAGGAGAATGTTCAAAAACTCAATTAAAAAAAAAGTCATAAATAGGTGACAAAGTAGGAAAGTCAGAAGGGACCTTCCTATTTGTGACTCGCATTAATTTCCTCAGACCTCATCTCTATTGCCTGTTAATGGTAGGAAATGCATCCTCACACTTGGGTTTGTTTCCCAAACTTTCCCCTCTCTAGAATGGGCCTTTAGCAATAGTCCATGTTGTCTTGATAGGGGACTATAGGGATTTGATTTATTTGCATAGCATAATACAAATTTGAATTGCACTGATTCTTTCCAAGGCTTTAAGGATATTTCATGTTATGACTGGTATAAATAGAATCTTAGGATTCTGGTTTACGGTCCTGAAATTTTTTTGTAAATTGCTATAAAGAATGTCCAAATCTGCAACTAGTTTAATTCTTTTACTCTTTACAGTAAGAAAAAGGAAACATTTGTTTAAATTGCAGTGTAATTGCATTAGGGAGCTTTCCTCTTTCTGTTGTTCTTTTTTAGTTATTGGCTTAACATTTTTTCAGTAATGGATGTCTGATCAATAAACCTTTTTCAGCACTTGCAGTTTAGTCTACCTTTCCCCATTAAAGCTGCCAACCTTTTTGAAGACAATGAAACAGATATTGATTAGAATTTGGTTCATTCAGAATTTAGGGACGGCCAATTAGTGGATTAGCACCACAAAGATTCAACAACTATGTGGGAGTCTTTCACACTCAAAGAAGATGCCATTGATGGTGAAATTTGCTTTCTGGTGAATGATTTGTTTTGGGCAAGTCACTTAACTTCTCTGTGTCTCAGTTTCCTCATCTGTAATATCAATACTTGTCTTCCCCTTCTGCTTCAACTGTGAGCTCTACATGAGATGCAGAACTGGGAAACAGCCTTCTGACATTCAGCTAGCAGATGTTGATTGCTTGGAGTAAAGGCTATTGGGAGATTGGGATACCGAGAGATAGAAATGACAAAGAAGCAAAGTACTGTGGAGTAGCAAGTGTCACAGAACAATGAGACAAACTCTACATATACAAAATGTGGAAGGAATTATGGGTCATAAATTAGGCACTCGATGCAACCAACACAAAAATGTAATCAAACATTTTTTCTGGTATATTATTTCACCAGAAATTCTCCTTTAATCTGCCTCTGAACTCTTCAACTCCCACACTGACTGCCCACTCAACTTGCATATATGCTCAATCTCATCATCTCTAGCTACTGCACAATCTCTACCCTTACCAACTCTGAAATCCCTTTATACAACCACAACATCCCACCTTTTCTCCCATAAACCTCCTCCCTACAAATCTGTCCTGTTCCTACATCCAATATTTTGACCCTGTACAATTTTTTCAAAGTGCTTAACAAATATCATTATCATTATTATTAGCTCAACTCACCATGCCTCATTTAGCCTCCATACCTAAAACTATGCTCCCTTGATGACCAAATTGATGCTTTCAACAACACCCTCTCTACTGAACTCAATTCACTCTCTCCCCTATCCTTCCGTCAATATCATACCACTAATACACAGCCCGCAATCACCTCCACGGTTCACTTCCTTTGCTTACGTGCATGAGCCACAGAGTGCTGCTGGTGAAAATGTAGATATCAGGGCAACTTCGTCCACTTCAAGTATATCCTTACATGCTTTAACTCTGCCGTCTCCTCCGTCCGGCAAAATTATTTCTCCATCCTCCTTGACACCCATTCCCATTGCCCTCTCCAGGTTTTCCAGATGTTAAACTCCCTCCTCAAACCTGCTGTCTCCACACCTACCTCATCTCCTGCACCAGGCCATATACTTTGAGAAAACTGAAACTATCAGGCATGATATCCCTAAAATCTCCCTAGTCCCTCCCTCCACCTGCCCCTCCTTTAACTCTCCCGTCTTTCCCAACAGTATCTCAAGAAGAGATCTCCTGCCTTTTCTCAAAATCCACCCCCACTAACTGCGCATCCAACCCCATCCCTTCACACCTTAGCAAAACAGTTGACTCCTCTGTTCTCCAAACATGCCCATGTCTCCCTAATTCTAAAAAAAGACAAAAAACCCTCCCTTGAAGCCACCTCTCCTTCCAGTTATCTCTCCATCTCCTGACCATTCCTCTCCAAAGTGTGTGTGTGTGTGTAATTTATTTTTCTATTTATATTAATGTCTGTTTCCCTCTCTAGACTGTGAGCTTGTTATGGGCAGGAATGTGTCTGTTTTTCTATTGTACTCTCCCAAATGCTTAGTACAGTACTCTGCACCCAGTAAGTCCTCAATAAATACGATTGAATGAATGAATGAAAACTCCTTGTGAAAGGTGAATATACCCGCTGTTTCAAGTTGTTCTCTTCCCATTCTCTCCTTTAGCCCCTCCAATCCGGCTTCTGCCCCCTTCACTCCACAGAAACTGCTCCCTCAAAGGTCACAAATGATCTCCTTCGTGACAAATCCAATGGCCTCTACTCCATCCTAATCCTCCTTGGCCTCTCGGCTGCCTTCAATACTGTCGACCACTTCCTCTTCCTGGAAACATTATCCAAACTCAACTACACTGACAGTCATCTCCTGTTTCTCCTCATCTCTCTGGCCACTCATTCTCACTCCCTTGCACAGATTCCTCTTCTGCCTCCCACCCCCTAACAGTGGGTGTCCCACAAGGTTCAATTCTGGGTCCCCTTCTATTCTCAATCTACACCCATTCACTTCCTTGGAAAATTCATTCACTCATATGGCTTTAACTACCACCGCTTGGCAGATGATTCCCAATTCTACATCTCCAGCCCTAATCTCTCTGCCCCTCTCTGCAGTCTAACATTTTCTCCTGGTTTCAAGACACCTCTACTTGGATGTTCAGCCATCAACTCAAACTTAACATGTCAAAAACAGAATGCCTTAGCTTCCCACTCAAACCTTGTCCTTCGCCTGACTTTCCCCATCACTGTAAACAGCACCTCCATCCTTCTTGTCCCACAAGCAACATGGGAAGCTGCATGGCTTAGTGGACAGAACACAAGCCTAAGAGTTAGAAAGTCATGGGTTCTAATCCTTCCTCTGCCACTTGTCTGCTGTGTGGCCTAGGGCAAGCCATTTCACTTCTCTGTGCCTGAGTTACCTCATCTGTAAAATGCAGATTCAGACTGTGAGCCCTATGTGGGACAGAGACTGTGTCCAACCTCATTTGCTTGTATCCACCCTAGTGCTTAGTACAGTGCCTGACATTATAAGTGGTTAACAAGTACCATAATAATAACTATTATTATTATTATTATTACAAGCCCATAACTTTGGCATTATCCTCTCTCATTCAACCCACATATTTAGTCTATCATTAAATCCTGTCATTCATTCAATCATATTTATTGAGTGTTCACTGTGTGCAGAGCACTGTACTAAGTGCTTGGGAAGTACAAGTTGGCAACATAAAGAGACAGTCCCTACCCAACAAGGGGCTCACTGTCAGTTTGACCTCCACAACATCACTAAAATCCACCCTTTCCTCTCTAAACAAACTGCTACTGCTAGATTGTGAGTTCACTGTGGGCAGGGAATGTCACTTTATTGTTGTATTGTTCTTTCCCAAGTGCTTAGTAAGATCTCAATAAATGCAATTGAATAAATGAACGAATAATCCAGACACTTATCCTACCCAACCTTAATTACTCTATCAGCCTCCTTGCTGACCTCCCTGCCTCCTGTCTCTCCCTACTCCAGTCTATACTTCACTCTGCTGCTTGGATCATTTATCTACAAGAAAGTTCAGTCTACATTTCCCCACTCCTCAGAAACCTCCAGTAGTTACCTGTCCCCCTGCACATCGAACAGAAACTCCTTATCATCTTTAAAGCACTCAATTACCTTTTCCTCTCCTGCCTAACCTTGCTATTTTCCTAACAACTCACCCCACACACTTTGTTCCTCTAAAGCCAACCTACTCACTGTACCTTGATCTCATCTACCTCGCCACTGACCTCTCTCCCACATCCTGTCACTGGCCTGGAACCCTCTCCCTCTTCATTTCTGACAGACTATTTGCTCTTCCTCCCCTTCAAAGCCTTATTAAAGGCACATCTCCCCCCAGGTGCCTTCCCTGATTATGCCTTCTTTTATTTTTTTCTTCCATTCCTTTCGGCATTGGCCTGATTCACTCCCTTTATTCATCATTCATCCCAGGCCCAGAGCACTTATGTACATATCTGTAACTTATTTTTAAGAATGTCTACCTCTCCTTCTAGTCTTTAAACTCACTGTGGGCAGCGAATTTGTTTGTTATACTGTACTCTCCCAAGCACTTAGTACAGTGGTCTGCACACAGTATGTACACAATAAATACAATTGACTGACATGATTGCTTGATGTTTTCTCCACTCTTTTCCTACTGGGTACATCTGTTCATGCCAGTGTCCAAGGTGTTATGCCCACCGCATCTTGAAAACTTGTTAAGTAGGACAGGTAGATTCAACAAGTTGCCTTCAAATAATGTGTCCTGAAACCGAGTTTAGCTTGAGTTCTGCTTTAGAAAAATTCCATCAATCCATAAAGAACTCCATCATGTCATTTCAGATTGATAGTACTTGGCCTTATTTTAAAATTATTTCACTGGTATAAAACAATGGCTTTTCCAGTTGTGTACTTTTAAGACACACTTTTACTTTGTTTATGATTTTTCCAATTTAAACAGCAGAGCAGGGCACCAAAGGATTTTACCTTCAACAATGAATACTGAGAAGCATCATTTCTCTTCTTCCTCATTGCCTGGATTGGTTGGCTGCTCTAGTCTGTTCTGTCCTATTTTGTTTTTACCTTTTCTCAGTCACATAGTAGCTCTGTGTAACATAAAAACCAAGAAGCTAATCCAAGGTTAAGCTGTTGCTTGACAGAGAAGAAATAAGTAATTTGATGTGAACATTGGGTAATAGCACAGTACCGTGATGTGAACTAAAGTGATTGTGGACTTTGGATACCAGTCCCTTCTTTTATTTCCATCATAATCTTTAAATAATGGTATTTAGTTAAACACTTATTATGTGCCAAGCACTGAGGAATACGCAAGATAATCATATCTCACATAGGGCCTACATTCTAAGTAGGAGGGGGAATAGGTTTTAAGTCCCCATTTCTGCAGATGAGGGAACTGAGGCACAGAGAAGCTAAGTGGATTTCCCAAGGTCACACAGCAGACAACTGGAAGAGCTGAGACTAGAACCCAGGCCTGTACTCTTTCCACTAGGTCATGCTGCTTCTCTAGATTTTTTCTGTAGCTTGAAAGGAGACGCTTAACTGGTACTGACCATACACTGCTTAGAACAGTGCTTGGTACATAGTAAGTGCTTAACAATAACCATCATTATTATTATTTAATGCTGCATTCTAGGTTTGAAGATTAATTCTGAAAGAGTAGGTTGGAGTTGAGAGATCCCAAGAGTGTCCTGAAGTATTACTTTTGTAGGAGTCATAATCAATCAGTGGTGTGTATTAAGCACTTACTGGGTGCAGTACACTGTACTAAGTTCCTAGGAGAGTGCAGTAGAGTAAGTAGACCATCCCTGCCTTCAAGGAGCATACAATCAGGTTTGTCACAAAAGACCATCACACTAGTTTCAGGAAAACTAGCCTTATTAAAATCACATCTCTTCCAAGAAGATTTCCTGGCTCCCTCTCTTGTCTGTATCACACTTCATTCATTCATTCAATCGTATTTATTGAGCACTTACTGTGTGCAGAGCACTGTACTAAGCGCTTGGCAACACATAGAGACAGTCCCTACCCAACACTGGGCTCACACTCTAGAAGGGGGAGACAGACAACAAAACATGTGGACAGGTGTCAAGTCGTCAGAACAAATAATTAAAGCTCTATGCACATCATTAACAAAATAAATAGAATAGTAAATATGCACAAGTAAAATAGAGTAATAAATCTGTACAAATATAGATACAAGTGCTATGGGGAGGGGAAGGAGGAGAGGAAAAAGGGGGCTCAGTCTGGGATCCATCTAAATCTAAACACTTGCACTCTTTATCCACCCTACCCACAGAACCTAAGCACATTTATGAAATTCATTTCAAACTCTGTCTCCCCCTCCAGACTGTAAGCTCCTTGTGTACAGGGAACATGACAACCACCTCTGTTATATTGTACTCTCCCAAGAGTTTAGTACAATGATCTGCACTCAGTAAGTGCTAAGTAAATAAGATTGATTGAAAACTTGATGCTTAGATGAATTGCACCATTTGTTGAGGGACAGTCCATTAAGTAATTTCATCTAGGTGAAAAAATCTACAATATTTTGAAGAGGGGAAAAATAATTTGAACCTGTAAGAAACTTGAGGACAATTCTGAAATCTTTGCTACCCTGCAGTCTCCCGATTAAAAATGTGAAATTTAAAAGTTAGTATTTCCTCTACATCTCGTATATACCCTTTCCTTTGCTTCCAAATTGCTAGCATACTCATCCAAGGTCATGTGACAGTTCAACTATTTTGGTCTTCTCACTTTTCTTTCTGCTTGCCCTCACCTTCAGTCTGTATAACCTTCCTGAAGTATCATTCAGCATATATCTCTCCATTCTTCAATAATCAGCTCCGAAGATTACCCATTTCCATCCACATCAAGCAACCTTTTTACAACTGGTTTCAAGGCTCTCTTCCAGTTTTCTACATCTTAGGTAGCAGTTCTCTTCCCCAGATACTCCCCATTATGAACCCTTTAATCCCTCAAAACTCATTTAACTGTACCCCATTAACACCTCACCCACCTCCTATCCCTGCCTCGTGCTGATCCCCCAGCCTGAAGTTTCCTTCCCCCACATAAAATCCACCAGAACACTGCTCTCCTGAAATACCACTTCCTCCTGAATACCTTCCTCTTAATTAAAAACACCCCAATAAACTGGCCTGCACTCACTAATGTATTCCTAATCCTCTGCATTTATATAAATTCATATTTGTATATTCAATTATTTCAGTTATTTCATCCTATTATAACCTTGTTCTTCCTCCTATTCCCACTGTTTGCCAGTCACTTTCTGTTGGTGTACCTTCCCCATTAGATTGGAATATATGTGTATATGTTTGTACATATTTATTACTCTGTTTATTTTACTTGTACATGTTTATTCTATTTATTTTATTTTGTTAATATGTTTTGTTTTGTCATCTCTCTCCCCCTTCTAGACTGTGAATGCTGTTGGGTAGGGTCCGTCTCTATGTTGCCAACTTGTACTTCCCGAGTGCTTAGTACAGTGCTCTGCACACAGTAAGCGCTCAATAAATACGATTGAGTGAATGAATGAATGAATTGGAAGATCTTTGGGAGAAGAGAGCACATGCCTTGCTTCTATAGGACTATCCCAAGCATTTAGTACTGTGCTTCACACTCATTGGGTGCTCAAAAAGTACCATTGATCCTGAGTTTTCTTTTCACTTAATTATCTTGAAAGCCAACTGAGGATGAGGACCACCATATGTGGAGAACCTTAGCATAACTTTCTCGGTTCACTATCCTACCTATGGTAATCTAAATAGCTCTCGTCACTGGTTGCAACTTTGGAACTGGGTACAGTTAGGGCTTTCATTTGTCCAAGTTTAATTCTGGGTTCATGGCCTCCAAGTCTGGTCTGCAAAGTGGAGAAACTACTTTGAAATAACAGGATGCTGGGGGTCGCAGTGAGAAAGGAAGCAGCACAGCCCAGTGGATAGATTACGGGCCTACGTGTCAGAAATTCTAATTCCGGCTCTGCCCCTTGCTTGCTTGTTGACCTCAGATAAATCACATAACTTCTCTGTGCCTCAGTTCCTTCATCTGTAAAATGAGGATTAAATTCTACTCCTACTTAGACTGGTAGCCCTGTGTGGAACAGGGAATATGTCCAATCTAATTATCTTATATCTATGCCAGCATGTATTATTAGTCATATTTGAGCAAAACATTGTACTAAGTGCTAGGGAGAGTACAATATAGCATCAACCACATTTGCTACATGTTGCAAACTTGTACTTCCCAAGTGCTTAGTACAGTGCTCTGCACACAGTAAGCGCTCAATAAATGATTGAATGAATGAATGAATTTGTTGCCCACAATGAGCTCAGTCTAGGAGAGAGACATTAATATAAATAAATAGATAAATAAATGAATATAGATATACAGCATATTCATTCATTTATCCAATCGTATTGAGTGTTTACTGTGTGCAGAGCACTGTACTAAGCATTTGAGAAGTACATATGTTCTGTGGGGAAGGGAGAGAGGATGACTAAAGGACCAAGTATGAGTGGCACAGAGGGGAGTGGGAGAAGAGATGAGGGCTCAGTCAGGGAAGGCTTCCCGGAGGAGATGTGCCTTCAACAAGGTTTTGAAGTGGGGGAGAGTAATTATCTGTCTGATATGAGGAGGGAAGGCATTCCAGGCCAGAAGTAGGATGTGGGCAAGAGGTCAGCAGTGATATAGACAAGATTGAGGTACAGTGAGAAGGTTAGCACCAGAGGAACAAAATGTGCAGGCTGGGTTGTTGTAGGAGAGCAGCGAGATGAGGTAGGAGGGGGCAAGGTGATTAAGTGCTTTAAAGCCAATAGTGAGGAGTTTTTGCTTGATCCAGAGGTGAATGGGAAACCACTGGAGTTTCTTGAGGAGTGGGGGAAGATGGTCTGAACATTTTTGAAGGAAAATGATTTGGACAGCAGAATGGAGTATGGATTGGAGAGGAAACAGAGAGAAGGCAGGGAGGTTAGCAAGGAGGCTGATACAATAATCAAGGTAGGATAAGTGCTTGCATTAATGTGGTACATTAGTACATGGTAGACACTTTACAAGTACCATAATAATAACAACAGTGCATCAAGCATCCTGGTGATTTGTGTCACTTTGGTTATCCCTAATATCAAAGTACAAGGAAGAATCACAGTGGTCTGGCTATCTTGATTTGACCTTTTCTTTCCTTGTCTATTGTAGCACTATTGGTCAGTTCTAGAGTGAAGTTCTACAATGAAGGCTGTTCTCTAGCACCGGAGCTGAGCAAAAACAACAAACCCGCTCTGGGTGGGAAACGTGAGGAAAAGAAAAACTACTTCAGGATACCCAAACAGCAGCTGTGCCACAAACTGAAGTTGAGAAACCAAAAGCCTGGAGGTTAGATGAAACATTTACACCCTAAAGAGGGAAACGGTCATCAAAGTTAATACAGAGTAGTCAAGATCAATATTTGAGTGTACAGTTGAATAACGTACAGAGGAATGTCTAGGGTGGGTTTTAAAGATGGATGTGTGTTCGAATATAGTTCTTGGGTCTTATACAGATTGGCTTGCTGGGAATCAATCTAAACATTTTGGTTGTAATGACTGCATAGCTAGCTGAATTGTTTTCCATCTTTTCATAAGCTTGATTGAGAACTACATACTAGGAAATATCTTTTTGTGGTATTTGTTAAACCCTAAGTGGCAAACACTTCTTATGGAAGTCACACATAGTCACTAAGTAACTTTGGGCAAGTCACTTAACTTCTCTGGGCCTCAGTTCCCTCATCTGTAAAACGGGGATTAAGACTGTGAGCCCCACCTGGAACAACCTGATCACCTTGTAACCTCCCCAGCGCTTAGAACAGTGCTTTGCACATAGTAAGCACTTAATAAATGCCATCATTATTATTATTATGGAAGCAGCATGGCCTGATGGATAGAGCACAGGCCCGGAGTCAGAAGGACATGGGCTCCACCACTTGTCCGCTGTGTGACCTTGGACAAGTCACTTGACTATGCCTCCTCTATAAAATGGGGATTGAGACTGTGAGCCTCACACAGGACAAGGACTGTGTCAACTTGCTCACATCCACTCCATAGCTTAGTGTGGTGTCTCACACATAGTAAACATTTAAATACCAAAATTATTATTATACTCAGTTGATTCCCCTACTTGCATTAAAAGCCATCTTCCCAGCTATTACGTAAGCTTCTCGAGGGTAAGAATAATGTCTACTAACTGTACTGAGAAGCAGTGTGGCTCAGTGGAAAGAGCATGGGCTTGGGAGTCAGATGTCATGGGTTCTAATCCCAGCTCTGCCACATGCCTGCTGTGTGACCTTGGGCAAGTCACTTAGCTTCTCTGAGCCTAAATTACCTCATCTGTAAAATGGGGATTAAGACTGTGAGCCCCCCATGGGACAACCTGATCACCTTGTATCCCCCCTCAGTGCTGAGAACAGTGCTCTGCACATAGTAAGCGCTTAACAAATGCCATTATTATTATTACTATCCCAAGTGTTAGCTATAGTGCTCAAAAGTGTTAAATAAAGTGTTAAATAGCTACCACTGATTGAATGCCTACCAACAACTGTAGTGAGCTCTAGTATAAGCTTTCTGGAGACAGTCTCTGCCTCAAATGAGGCTCACAGTATAAGACAGAGGGAGAACAGGTATCTTATCCCCACTTTAACAGGTGAGAAAATTAAAGCACAGATAATTAAGGACTTGACCAAGATCACATAAGGGAGATGTGGGTGTGTTTGACTAAACTGTAAGCTCATTATAGGCAGGGAATGTGTCTGCTAATTCTGTTGTATCATGCTCTACCAAGCACTTAGTGGAATATTCTGCACAAAGTGCCCACTAAATACCATTGATTGGTATGTACAAGCACAGTTGACCACTTAAAGATCCTATGTTCTACATATATGCAATAGAAATTTTATTCTCACTCTTCAATCAATCTACCCAGCTTCTGAAGCTTCTGAAGGGATTCATTCATTCAGTTGTATTTGAGTGCTTACTATGTGCAGAGCACTGTACTAAGCGCTTGGGAAGTACAAGTTGGCAACATATAGAGACGGTCCCTACCCAACAACGGGCTCACAGTCTAGAAGACATTCGGTGTTAGATGCATAGTCATTTAAGCTAAAGAATTTATAAATCATGGTTTTGCACTGAATAATGTAGTCAGTGATTAAGCAGAAATCCAGAGTTGAAAGATTGTCAAGATGAAGAAGATGAACTCCAACCACTTTGTTTCAAACAACTTGAAGCATTACGTGCCCAGGATCTCTTACCTTGAGGGCTCCGTGACAGATGATTTATAAGTCTGTTTTCAAAATCGTAGAAGGACAAACAAGTCATCACTCCTCTCTTGCATGAGTAATGAAGAGGAACATAAATCCTAACACAGGTGATTGATCATCAGGAAGTGAAAGAGGCTTCTAAATGACTGAAAGGCAGCCATCTTTTCAATCAGAGCAAAGAACAGCTTGGTTTCCAGCCAGCCTATGTGGGTGGAATATGCGAACAATGTCATTCTGAAAGATTTGTGTACCTGGAGGGAAATAAATTCCATTTGTTTCCTAGCTTTGATCACAAGAGGGAGTATTTGCAAGTAATCTCGATTGTGGAGAAGAAAAATGCTGTGAAAAACGACCAGCAGTTCATTTGAGCAACCTCCTGAACTCAATTTTCCACATCCTTTAGAAGAGCAGGGCAGCCAGGGTTATTCAAATCTCGCCACTTGGGTGGACGTAGGAACAGAATCTCTTCAGAATACCTTTGCACCACTCGAATTCCTACCCCTTTAGGACCTAGCACACAGCAGGCTACTGAAACATGATGAAATTTTGAAAAGTTCACAGAGAGATCATTGTGTCAATCTCACAAACATGGCACAATTATCTTTAGTTATGAGACAGGAACACAGAGAGAGCAGGAGAGTTGTGCTGTACTTGAGCTGTGAAAAAAAACAACCTGCCATTAAATTAACACTGCAAAAGCTCATTCTTGTCAGTTCTTTCAAGAACAGACAATTGATATCAAAAATGGGAAATCAAAAAGAAATACCTACCAAAACACAAATTGCTCAGGCATTTTTGCACCCTATAAAGCAAAAATCGGAAGGTTTAGGTTTCAACAGCTCAGTTACCAGTGTTTTTCTGCCCTTAAGAACAGAACACCATAGTGTCCCCTAGATAATTAGAAAAAAAAACCAACAAATCAGAACCCCCCCCTACATATTTGGGTGAAGCATATCTAGGTTTTATAATGCTTGTGATTCCCTGGATCACTCCAAAACCCACATCTAAGTCTAGGAAGGAGTGTGAAGTCCCTAAAGACTTATGTATACGGAGAAGCAGCGTGGCTCAGTGGAAGGAGTCCGGGCTTTGGAGTCAGAGGTCATGAGTTCAAATCCTGGCTCCGCCACTTGTCAGCTGTGTGACTTTGGGCAAGTCACTTCACTTCTCTGGGCCTCAGTCACCTCATCTGGAAAATGGGGATTAATATTGTGAGCCCCACATGGGACAACCTGATCACCTTGTATCCTCCCCAGCGCTTAGAACAGTGCTTTGCACATAGCAAGCGCTTAACAAATACCAAAATTTATTTATTTATTTTATTTAAAAATTGAATGGGGTGCAGAGCATGATGATGATGGCATTTCTTAAGCGTTTACTATGTGTCAAACACTGTTCTAAGCTCTCGGGTAGGTACAAGCTACTCAGGTTAGACACAGTCCACCTGAGGCTCACAGTCTTAATCGCCATTTTACAGATGAGGTAACAGGCTCAGAGAAGTGACTTGCCCAAGGTCACACAGCAGACAAGTGGCAGAGGAGGTATTAGAACCAGGTCCGTGCTCTATCCACTAGGTCATGCTGTTGCTGGGGAAGTAGCACTGGACAATGAATAACAACTTTTTTAATGCATTTCCAAAGCTTTTACTTGCTGAGGTCTCTTGTCTACTGACCCCCTTCCTGTCTTCTGCACATCCCCAAGTTTTGCCTCTACACTTGTCCTATTCCTCCACATGCATCTGTGGGCATTTCACATCAATGAGATCCCTTTCCCCCCTACATAGACTGCACCTTTGTCTTATTTTCATATTAAGGGCTTTCAACATCTCTTTCTCCACAACTAAAACCCATTAAATCCAAGACTTAAGGTAGAAGGACTTAGCCACATACTCAGACCCACATGCTACAGGTTTTCCTTGCTGTTTACATAGCCTCTTTCAATTCCAAAACAGCCTCCCAGACACACACCAAAACCCCCATTATAATTTCCAGTCCATATTCCAGATTTGTTCAAGACATTGGCAGTCAGCAAACAACCACAACAATGTCATCTTAACAGCTCAGGAGCTTGGGACAACCTTGTCTCATTTCTAAAGAGGAGGTAAATGCTCTTTAGTTTTGGTATTAAAAGCCATTCCTTTTCCTTTCTGCCAATTTTTGCATCAATACTTGTACTTCCCAAGCACTTAGTACAGTCCTTTGCACACAGTAAGTGCTCAAATATGATTGAATGAATGAATCAATAGTCATAAAGCACCTCTGACTTTAAGTTCAAATTCTTGAGGCCGGTAGGTATGCTTATGTCCTTCTGTATCCTGCCAAGTGTTTCAATGACCAGAATCTCCACCACACACTTACTCTCTGAGAGAATATTTTACTAACGCTCTTATGAATGACAACTTCCTCACCTGTAATCTTTTATCACCACTCTCTCTTACCTCACCATGCTTTCTCCTCTTTCTCCTTACCACATTAAGAGTCACCTAGGCCAACAGCTATTATTCCATCTTCCTTTCTCCATCCATCTTTTTACTTCTACTCCACATTCTTTGATTTTTTTCTCCTCCTTTTCTTCCTTTTCCAACACCCTAACCCAGCCAGGAAGACTTACCTGGGAAAGACAAAACAGGGCTCTGGGTGTCTGAATTCCTGAAGTGATGATTCTTGCTGAAACTGCTCCACTTAGCTTCCACCATTTCATGTAACATGGCTCCAGCAGCAATACCCATGCACTACTCTTTCCCCTACACCCCTTGACTCAGAAAATACATTACCAGAAAGGCACCTGCCATCAGCCCTTAAACTCTCCCAAGGAAAAAAAAACAAAACTCACCTGATCCACAGGTAGGATTCAACTTAGTGCCCTTTCAAAAATTACCCATAAGGTGGAGGCGATCAGGTCTGGAAAGAAACTCTTGGCTATGCTACTGGGACTTGATCACCAATACAGCTAACGATCTGCCAGGCTTTGTGAGTGAAGTTTTTAAGAAACTCACTGCTGCTGGTCATGAGGGTGGGAATTGGTAATTCTGGTAAATTCCTAGATTAGTCAATAAGGAGAGATGAAAACTGGAAGAATGAAGGAATGCTGCACATTTACTTATTTGGGTGGGAGGGAGGGAGGAAGAGAAGGATGGAAAAAAAAGAGAGATTATTTTAATCTTTATTATTTTAAATTTTAAATTGCAGCACTCTTTGCCAGAGACCATTCAAAGGATTTCGACTCTTTCAACTCAAGGTAACTTTACACTTGGATAGTCTGTTGATTACTACCACCTGCTTTGGGCTCCAAATTTAAAAGTGGCCTCCTTCTCTCCTCCCCTCTTTGTCTTTTGGACAGGCCAGTATAATCTGCTAATTTGGGCCGGGAGTCCTATTTAAGGGGTGTGACATTCACGCTTCTGATTCTGCCGTTGTTGCCAGGATAGTCAGAGTTTGTACTAAAAACTAGAACTCAGTCTAGTAGCCATAAGACAATGCATACACTTAGCATGTTTATTGGGTAGGAGATAGGAGAAAAATGAATTGTTTGTTTTGTGGTATTTAAGTGCTTAAGATGTGTCAAGCACTGTTTGAAGCACTGGAGTAGATACAAATATATCAGGTTGGACACAGGGTGCGGCTCAGTGGAAAGAGTCTAGTTTGGGAGTCAGAGGTCATGGGTTCTAATTTGGCTCTGCCACTTAGCTGTGTGACTTTGGGCAAGTCATTAACTTCTCTGAGCCTCAGTTACCTCATTTGGAAAATGGGGATTAAGACTGGGACCCCCACGTGGGACATACTGATCACCTTGTATCCCCACGGTGCTTTGCACATAGCGCTTAACAAATGCTATTATTATTATTATTATATGGGACATACAGTTAAAGTAGGAGCGAGGAGGATTTAATCCCCATTTTGCAGTTGAAGAAACTGAGGTCCAGAGAAGTTAAGTGATTTGCCCAAGGTCACATAGTGAGCAATTACCAGAGCTGGAATTAAAACTCAGTTCCTAATAATAATGACTTATAGCAGAATACCCGAGCAGTTAATGTAGGGCATGTGAAAGTAAATATCCTATAACGGGGTACGCAGAGGGCCTTTTCACAAAGACCCAGTGAAATACAAGTTTAAATAGTGTGATAGAGAATTATCAGAGTGCAGGCCAGTCTTGGGAATATTGTACCTGTAATCAGAGACTTGGGGAATGTAATGAGGGAATATTTCTATCAACTCTGTTGTATCATGCTCTCCCAAGTGCTTGGTACAGTGCTCAGTGCATAGTATGTGCTCAATAAATACCATCGACTGATTCTAACACAGTGGAAAACCTCTCTAAGCTGGACAGTTGTAATGGGTGTATACAGGGCTGTTGTATATGTAACACAGTGAAGAAGAGACTGTTGTTTGTGCTCTGCCTCTTCAGCCCCAGCTGTACACACTGATGTGGGTGTTCACTCTCAGCAGCTTCATTTTACAACTTAAAGGTTTGTAAAGCTGACCCTTCCTTTCTGATTCTCAGCCTAGAGGTTTGGTGTAGTGGTGGCCAAGGTTTTTAGGTTATAGGTTTCTCAGACAGGATTGTCAAATGCTAAATCAGTGGTGCACTAATTATGCACAGAGCACTGTGCTAAGTAAAAACTGTGAGCCCCCCGTGGGACAACCTGATCACCTTGTAACCTCCCCAGTGCTTAAAACAGTGCTTTGCACATAAAAGTGCTTAATAAATGCCATCATTATTATTATTAAGTGCTTGGGAGAGTAATACAACAGAGTTGGTGGACACATTCCCTGTTCACAGTGAGCTTACAGCCCAGTGGGATGATCTTACAGTCTAAAGGGTACACTGGAGTATCACAAAAGGTTGTACAATACGGTGCTTAGCATTTAATACAGTGCTTTGCACACAGTAAGTTCTCAATAAATGGAGTTGATTGAAAGGCCAGGATGGCAATGGAGACAGTAGTTTCTGGTGCTGCTAAACTGCTTCTTGATGAGAGGAAAATTCTGAAGATTCCTGCAAGACATGAAACCAAAACCCCCAGAGCAGATAAGGAATTATTCCTACTTCTGCCATGGCTACTGCTGATCTGGAACTCAAGAATGGTATTCATTCATTCATTCAATTGTATTTATTGAGCACTTACTGTGTGCAGAGCACTGTACTAAGCACTTGGGAAGTACAAGTCGGTAACATATAGAGGTGGTCCCTACCCAACAACGGGCTCACAGTCTAGAAGGTGGAGACAGACAACAAAACATGTGGACAGGTGTCAAAATCATCATAACAAATAGAATTAAAACTATATGCACATCATTAACAAAATGAATAGTAAATATGTGCAATAGAGTAATAAATCTGAACAAATATATATACAGATGCTGTGGGGAGGGGAAGGAGCTAGGGCAGGGAGATGGGAGGAGGGAGAGGAAGGAGGGGGCTCAGTCTGGGAAGGCCTCCTGGAGGAGGTGAGCTCTCAGTAGGGCTTTGAAGGGAGGAAGAGAGCTAGCTTGGCGAATGTGCGGAGGGAGGGCATTCCAGGCCGGGGGGAAGATGTGGGCTGGGTGTCGTTGGCAGGACAGGTGAGAACGAGGTATAGTGAGGAGGTTAGCGGCAGAGGAGCGGAGGGTGTGGACTGGGTTGTAGAAGGAGAGAAGGGAGGTGAGGTGGTAGGAGTGGAATCATTAGTCCTTCAGAATCTCTACTGTTCTGGCAGCTGTTGTATTGCTCACTTGACTATAGCTGGGGTGAGGATTCTCATGTGAGTGGTAAGGAAACTGTGTCTGAGGGGCAGGGCCCTGAAGGGCAGAGAGCTGGAGGTCATATGTGAGTTTCTACCCTTTCTACCTTTTTCCTTCTCGCATCTCCACTCGTGTTCCACCATCATCCCCAGTCCCAGGGGGAAGGTTGGTGGTGGGCTGGAGACATGGGTTTTGTCCACAGCTACATTTCTGTCATTTCCCTGAGGCCTACTCCTCAAAGATATGGTGTGGGTATTGTGGCTAGATAACCTCCATCTGTGAGGAAAAGTTCAGCTTTCTAGTCAATACCCACTTAGTGAGCAAGGGATTTTCCTTCAAATCTTAAAGCTGACCTAGCAGAACAGACTGGAAACGACTGAGAAATTCATTAATTAATTCATTCAGTCATATTTATTGAGCACTTACTGTGTGCAGAGCACTGTACTAAGCACTTGGGAAGTACAAGTTGGCAACATTTGTAATAGAATTTATTAAGCGCTTACTATGTGCAAAGCACTGTTCTAAGCACTGGGGAGGTTACAAAGTGATCAGGTTGTCCCATGGGGGGCTCACAGTCTTAATCCCCATTTTACAGATGAGGTAACTGAGGCACAGAGAAGGGAAGTGACTTGCCCAAAGTCACACAGATGGCAATTGGCAGAGTCAGGATTTGAACCGATGACCTCTGATTCCAAAGCCCGTGCTCTTTCCACTGAGCCACGCTGCTTCTCTAAGATGGTCCCTACCCAACAATGGGTTCACAGTCTAGAAGGGGGAGACAGACAACAAAACAAAACATGTGGACAGGTGTCAAGTCGTCAGAATAAATAGAAATAAAGCTAGATGTGCATCATTAACAAAATAAATAGAATAGTAAATATGTACAAGAATATGTACAGGAATGTCACATGATGGTGAACAGTTGTTCCCGCCATCCTCTGGGTGTGGAGAGCTCAGCCAAGTGGACCTGATAGTTCTGGCGTGAGCTAAGGGTCCACTGAAATTGGTGAAAATGAGTTTTCTCACAACAGCTCCTGTGAACTGGACTTTTAAATTTCTATTCTCATTCTAGCCCCTTTCTGAGGTGTTGACAGGATGTTTGTGGACCCTGCCTAGGGATTTGAAATGAGCATTAAACTGTTCTTCAGTGACATCTGGCAGGGAAGATCACTAGAGCAAGAAAAAGGGTATATCCTTAGAAGGACAGCATAGTTTCTAGTTTAAGATTTGGATGAAGACCCTCATGCCCCTAAAATTCCTGTTTTAGTTTTAGCTCTGAGTGTGTTTGCCGTTAAGAATATTCACATTTTTTACTCCCTCTTTCTTTTTAAATCTTCACTGCTTTTTCTACCTCCCATCCCTTTACCCTTGTTCTAACATTCTTTGGGCGTCAGTTATATGTGCTTTTTTTAAAAAAAATGTAAATACCAGTCCTGGAATTTGAGATGGACCTGTAGTTGAATTTTTCTGGAATGGTTCTCTATAGCAGGTGGGACAGGATTAGGTTTCTCCTTTTTGTTTGCCAAAAAAGTGAGTTTAAAGCTACTGCTGCTGCTGACTGAGGAAGAGATTACATAAAGAGTTCCAAAAGCGGTTGAATGCTGTCCAAACATTCTGGATCATAATGACATAATTTGGCCAGCATCTATGTTAATTTATCATGGCCATTGTTAAATGGGATGTACGGTATTTCTTTTGTGGGCCTATGAGTTAAGGTGCAATATTTGATACTCTATTTGGTCCATTTTTTTCTGTGAAGTTTTAAAGTTTAGTTTATCCCCCCGTAAAGTATGAGTTGTTAACATTTATCGGGTGAATTAGCATTCTCAAATTCATGTGTGATAAATATTGCAACATGGAATTGCAATTATCCTGATCCTTTCCCTAAATGATTCTGCCCATATCTCTAGATCTTTATCTTGCCAGATGGTATTGGGATCACTAATACAACAGTCAGGAGTTCACGTAGATAGAGGGATATAACAGGAAGAGAAGGGTGTTAACAGAGCGAGAACCTTATTTTTGACGCTTGCAATTTTTTGGGTATTTGAAGCACACAGGCAAGAATTTCTCACACTCCTCATTTACTTCATCATATTTATTGAGCTTTTACCGTGTGCAGAACACCTCAGGAGAGTGCAAAGCTGTGGAGATGGTAGACATGCTCTTTGCCCTCAAGTAACTTACGATGTAGTCTGGGAGACCGATTTTAAAATAAATGATGGAAAGGGGACTTGGCAGAGTATAAGGACACGTGCAACAGTGCTGTGAGGCTGGCTCTCTAAGTGCTTCGGAGTAGGGATCTAAGTGTGCAGGTGATGTGGAAGGGAAGGCAAATGGGTTGGGAAAATGGAAGGTTAGTCAGGGAAGACTTCTTCTAGGAAATATGATTTTAGTAGGGTTTTGAAGATGGGAAAAGTGGTGGTCTGTCTAGGAGAAGGAGTTCCAGGTAGGAGGGAGGATGTGGGTAAGGAATCAATAGCAAGTTAGATGAGATTAAGTTAGTTGGTAGGTTTGTGTGCAAAGTGTGTGGGCTGGACTGTAGCGGGAGAGGAGCAAGTTTAGGCGGGAGGGGCAGGGGTGATTGAGTGCCTTAAAGGTGACAAAAGGAATTTGACAGAAGAAATTTGAAAAGGTTCCACATTTAAGTACTTGTGGGAGCACAGACTGATAGAATGACACTGTCTGTGGTCACACGGATAGGGTGTTACACTCCAAAGACAGATTTTTTTTTCTTATCAATGGCTCTGCATCTCCTGCAGTATGGCAGGCATTGTCTGAAAACAGAGGAAAGCTCGACTCTTTCCATATGCGGAAAATCTTGTTCAGCAAGCATCATCAGATCGAGGCGTTCCCTTAGGGTATTTTGAAACTTGTCCCCAAAGCAGATCCAGAGGATTATGGAATGGTGGAAGTGGGGGCAAGCTGGCTTGCTTGACATTGGCCTTGCAAGCTTTGAAGCAAGGTAATAGGCAAATAATTAAAATGGCCATGGCGGGAATAAGCACTTGCTATGTGTCAAGCGCTGCCCTCACTGCTGGGGTAATACAGGGTCATCCGGTAAGATACAGTCCTTTAAATTAGAATTCTAAGTGAAGGGCATGATAGAGTTTTTCAAATGGAACCCCATCCGTGCTCAATCAAGAATAATGGTTACAGGAAGCATTTCTCCCCATGAAGGCACTCTGCAGACAGTTCCCAAATGACCACAGTTTCTGATTCATGTCTCCAGCTCATTCATCCCAAGCACCGATACTGCCTTCCTATTCCTCCGACCCACCACTGGGTCCCGAGCCTTCCTGCCGTTTGATCTTCTAAAGGCTGAGAGCGTGGTTTCACCTCCTTTTCTCTCCAATATCCACGGTTCAGAAGGTCAGTGGAAACGAGGACATCGGTGTGTAAAAAGCAGACTGAAGCCCCCGAGGCACTGCCCACAGATCATCAAATTGAGAAAGCATTTGGTCACTGCTGGGCTGGGCTGATTTTTTAAGTGCCTGACCTGGGACCCATCCCCTGCCGGTGATATTCTCGAAACCATTCTGTGCTTTCCCGACAAGCTGTTGGAGGCTGGTCTTTAAAGGCCGTGCTCAGTGACTTCTAACAAACCGGCCCAGAAGAAAGGAAGCTTTCCTTTGGGCTTTCCATTGTGAATTACAAACGACTTTTCTATCCCTCCATTCTTAAAACCCAAAGGGTCGTACAAGCAGTGATGCTGACAGTGTACATTTGCAGATGCCACCATATGGGCCTTGAAAAACTAGTTGCACTGATGATTCCCTGCACATGTAGGAGACAGTTTGTATTGTTGGCATCGTCCCTGCACAGAAACAAGCACAGCTTAGCAGAGTTGAGCAGATGGTACCGGATCTGGTGCCAGGGAAGCAGTGAATTAAAGGTTATACCCACCAGGTTTGACGCAGTGCCAGTTTGAATTGGTACAGAAGCTTCGGCCCATCTGCCTATTGGCCTCATGACATCGGGCGTCTTTTTTATTTTTTATTTTTGGACCAAAGTGGATACTGAAAGAAAAATTGTCATTTTAAAACCTAGTTACAAGTCAATGGAATGACAATTTCTACCAGAAAAAAAAGGTGGAATGGGACCTCCATGTTTATATTGTATAGAAATGGGCTTGTAACAACCTGTGGGAAATTTATATGAATTGAAGATGACGATTGACAGTAGAACATAATAGGAGGAGTAGACTACTAAAATGCCTGTTAGAAAGTGAAAAATATCTTTAATACAAATACAATGCTTCCCATGTCCTCTCATTTGGAATATAGAGGAAAAATATCATGTTTCAATTTTCTCCAGTGTTTGTCCTCATTCAATGCGTGGTTGGGTAATGATGCTGAGACCTAGGAGAGAGACATTGTTTCTCAGGATATGCCGGAGTTAATAAGAAATGGTTTACTCTTCTCAATAATTGTGCCAAATGTCAGTTCCAAACCACCGCTACCCAAATAAAAGAAAGACATGGATGCAGTCCAGGTCTAAATGATGGCATCACAGGGATTACATCAATTGTCATGGGGACTCAAGCGATGTTCAGATCTGTCAATCAGTGGTATTTATTGAGCACTTACTGTGTGTAGAGCACTGTACTAAGAGCTTGGAAGAGTACTTACAACAGAGTTGGTAGACACATTCCCTGTTCACAACAAATTCACAGTCTGGAGATCAACGCAGTCATGTGAGGAGCCAAGAACCTGATTAAATGTAGGTTTTTGAACTTCAAATTCGAGTTATGGATACAGTTGTATAGTAGCATCTCAATGGTCAAGATGACTATCAAACTGCTAGAATCTAAAAAATCCTTCAAGGTGTTTTGTAGCATTATTATAGAAACCATATTAGAACTAGGTCCTCCATTTACTAATAGTGATAGGCACTTTTATTCATTCATTCATTCAATCATATTTATTGGGCACTTATTGTGTGCAGAGCACTGTACTAAGCTCTTGGGAAGTACTAGTTGGCAACATATAGAGACGGTCCCTACCCAACAATGGGCTCACAGTCTAGAAGGGGGAACCATTCAAAAGTGTAGGTATGGGCAGGAAAACAATCTGTGGGGACCAGAGTTTGCATTGGTCAAATTCTTGATCTAGACTGTAACCTTGTCTCTAGACCATTACCTCACTGTTGTCAGGCACTGTTTCTAGTTATAATGAAACTTGTTTAGTGCTTACTATGTGCCAGGCACCGCTCTAAGAGTTTGAGTAGCTTCAGGTTAATCAGGTTGGACACAATGCTTGTCCCGTATGGGGCTCACACTCTTAATCCCCTTTTTACAGATGAGGTAACTGAGGGCCAGAGAAGTTAAGTGACTCACCCAACATCACATAACAGACATGTGGCAGAGCCAGGATTAGAACCCAGATCCTTTTGATTCCCAGGCCCATGCTCTATCCACTAAGCCACACTGCTTCTGCCAACTCTGTTCTATTGTAGTCTCCCAAATGCTTAAGCGCTCAATAAATACCATTGATTGATTCAAATCAATTTCTTCCACACCAATTTTCAGTCCTGAAACCGTAGGGTGGAGGCTCATCTGCCCCTCAGGTGGATGGCCTCCTCCATCATCATCACCATCCACATCAGGTCTAGATGGATTAAAATATCTCAAACGAAATGAAGAAATATACCAACAAAACCTTTAGAGCTTCTCGGGAATGATCATAACAGAATGGGGTGAGTCAGGAGTGGAGTCCAAAGCTGATGAGTCAGTCATATTTATTGAGTGCTTATTATATACTAAACACTGTACTAAGTGCTTGGGAGAGTACAATATAACAGTGATGAGACTCAGGGACTTGCAAACCACCACCAGCATGAAATACTTTACTCTATTTCCCGATCTACTTTCCCATAGTACCACTGAAGAGTACGGATGATAGACAAAGAGACAATTTTATGCCTATGTTAAGAGAACAAAAATGCTCCTCTCTGAGCTGTCTTTTACAATGAGGGTGTACTATGGAAACGTAGAAAAACAAAATCTGAAGTTACGGTCTCATGCCCACTTTGGAAAAAAGTGACTTCCCAAACTCAAATCAGTGAAAAATGGTCAAGCACTTGGAAGGTATCCTGCAGAAATGTAGAAAATACTGAAGAAAGGCCACAGGATTTCTGATGGCAAAATAGTCACCACCAACTAGAAGAATTTGAGTGAGCGTAAGTCTGGGAATCAGAAGACCGGGGTACTAGTTCCAGTTCAGCCCCTGGCCTGCTGTGGGTCTTTGGGTAAGAAATGTAGCTTCTAAGTTCCTCAGTTTCTTCATCTGTAAAGGAATAGTAGTAGCATTTACTGAGCACCTACTTATTGCAGTGGGTTGTGATAATTACAATAATAATTAGGGTGTTTAAGCATGTACTATATGCCAATCACTTGTTCTAAGCTCTGGGGTACATTCATTCATTCAGTTGCATTTAATGAATGCTTACTGTATGCTCTGAATGCAGAGCACTGTACTAAGCGCTTGGAAAGTACAATTCGGCAACAGAGACAATCCCTTCCAGTTAATCAGTTTGTGCACAGTCCCTGTCCCATATGGGGCTCACAGTCTTAATCCCCATTTTACAGATGAGGTAATTGAGGGACAGAGAAGTTAAATGACTTGCCCAAGGTCCTCATCATCATCATCAATCGTATTTATTGAGTGCTTATTATGTGCAGAGCACTGTACTAAGTGCTTGGGAAGTACAAATTGGCAACATATAGAGACAGTCCCTACCCAACAGTGGGCTCACAGCCTAAAAGGGGAAGACAGAGAACAAAACCAAACATACTAACAAAATAAAATAAATAGAATAGATATGTGCTAGTAAAATAAATAAATAAATAGAGTAATAAATATGTACAAACATATATACATATATGCCCAAGGTCACACAGCAGACAAGTGGAGGAGCGGGGATTAGAACACTCATCCTCGGACTTCCAAGCCTGTGCTCTTACTACTTGGCTATGCTGCTTCTCTGTATAAAGTGTTGTATAACTGTTGTTTAACATGTTATATAAGGGTGTATAAAGTGCTTGTGAAGTACAGAATAAAGAATTGGGCATTTCCCGCCCAGTGGGGTGAAAATACTCCACATACAGGAAAATCTTAGTACATACCATTAATTGATTGGTGTACATATTTACTATTCTATTTATTCTGTTAATGATGTGCATATGGCTATAATTCTATTTGTTCTGACTTTTGACACCTGTCTACATGTTTTGTTTTGTTGTCTGTCTCCTCCTTCTACACTGTGAGCCCGTTGTTGGGTAGGGACTGTCTCTATATGTTGCCTACTTGTACTTCCAAAGCGCTTAGTACAGTGCTCTGCACACAGTAAGCGCTCAATCAATACAGTTGAATGAATGAATGAAGTGGGAATGGCTGTTCTGTGGTAACTAAAACAACCTCTCACACGTGATGAAACACTGTGTTTTTCTGAGACCATTGCAGCTGGCAATCCGGTCAAATGGGCAATAATCCCAACAACGGGCTTCCATCCATTGTCTCCGCCCAGCTCTCCCCACGAGTTGATATTGCAAAGAACACTCTCTCAGCACCAAGGGGCTGACAGAATCAAGATAGAAGTTGCTCTCTTTCAGTTGAAATTTTGAAAAGACTGGGATAGAAAGAAGCTATTTCAAGAAATAGATGCCTTCAGGAAAACCTATCTGTGCACTAGGAACTATCATTATATGTACCCTGTTTGGAAGAGACTGTCTGTCATGAATTGATAGTCTTCTCAGCACATTTCTGCATGCATGAATAGGATGTAACTGTCACTAACATCACCCTGAAGGATGGACTGATACGTATATCAGTCCATTATATTTATATATATTTAAACACATTACACCATTTCATATGAATGTAGGCGCTAAGTGTAATTAGGCTCAACTACCCCTATTAACTTTCCTTTGGCAGGTGCCCCACCTTTACTTTGCTATGCTTTCTAGATTCTGAATTAAACCCACATCCCCTCCACACTTTCATATGCTCTTAGCCAAATGGACAGCATAGTCAGGGTCTGTGGAAGCAGTGTGCTCCAACAACAACCCGATATAAATCTCTTTCCTTTGGGATTTAATCCCCTGCCCCCTTGGTGTGAAATGAAAGTGTACAGGCGAATTGCACTTCAGTGATAATTGTCATTTAAATGGAGCCCTCTGATCCACAGTTTATATACAGCCTGGCTCAGTGTTGCCAACACTGGATTAAATAGAAAACCTAGCGTTTTGTCATTTTGTAAGAAAAGATGCATCAGATTGCTGGATAATTTAGAGTGATCAAGAAATTGTTATGCAAATTGATCGAATATTGGAGAAATTGACAGGACCTACCTTCCTTCCTCAGAAAAGCCTGCTGAGAATATTTGATTTTTTTGTCTGATTTTGAAATAACATTTTAAGGAACCAAGAGGTAATTTAATTAATGAAAATGATGATCTTTAGAGTGTTCAAGAAAGCACACTTTGTCAGGGTGAAGGTTATTCCCTTGAAGAAATAGGAAGGCAGGAAAGAGAAATCTCTTAATAACAGGGTTTTTGGAGTGGAATTTGAAAATATTTCCTGGAAAAGTCATGAAGAGCAGCAGTTGCAGGATGACCTGAACAGTAACATGGGAAAGGAAGTGTCTTTGATCTTTGGTTCAACTGCAAAGGAAGGGCTTCCCCAAATAGAACTGAGAGACAAAGTAGTTGAAATTATTTTGACTCCCAGGGAGATTAAACAACTCGGAGTGGGATGGGAGAAACCAGGATCATCTCTTTGTGCCTTTGCCATAGTGTCTCAGACGGGCCCATCCTGACCTGTTGGATCCAGGATGGAATTAGGAACTTTCAGAAAAGCAGCATTGATTGAACACTGCTTTCATTTCTCCTAAATTAAACTCATTTTTTATGTGCTGCAAAGGCAAAGCTAATTTCCCCTAATCATAAGTCCTGATAACCTCTGTCAAACTTTTTGTAAATACTAAAAATTGCCTGTTCTATTGTGTGTCATTATGATCAATCTTGCTCCAAATTGTTCTGAACTCTGGGTTGTGAAGAGGAATAAAAACAAAACGGGAAACATTCAAAGTAAATTAATTGAGAAACCGAGTTTCCCTTTTCCTATTCATTTCTTCCAAGACCGACATTAAACCAACACAGGAATATCAAATCATTTGCAGATATAGGTTTGTAACTTTAACCTATGAATTCCATCTTTATAAGATGCACCAAACCTGCATTTAAGTGATTAAAAAAAGAGAAAAACGAGCACCATGACCCAACCCATAGAGCTTCACAAATGTCAGAACAGCACTGAGTGTTCTCCTTTGCATTAACTCACTCATTTACATTTGACACTGTCCTTAAATGAACTAGGTTTAGGGGTTCTTTCAGTAGCTTCTGATGGGATTCTGACACTGCTCCTTCATGTTTAATCAATCAATCAGTGGTATTTACTGGGCACCTACTGTTTTGCGGAACACTGCACTAAGCTCTTAGCACACGGTTGCCATCCAAAGACGTTTTGGTATTGTCAAGTCAGAAGTTAAACGTTATGCATTTTGATGATAAATAATTCAGTACTAAATAGCTTACTCGGCATATGTATTAGGGCTGGCTGGTTACAGAGTTGTTAATTTTGCAAAAAAAATCCAAGGATATTAAGATATTCAAAAAGGAAAAAAAACACCTGATGCTTAAATTTAATAAACCTTCTCCTGCTCAGCACATGACTCCAAAAATCAAAACTGCCTTAAGATGGGATTCCTTGTGGGAAGAGACTGTGTCTACCAACTCTGTTGTCTTTTATTTTCTCAAGTACTTAGTTCAGTGTTCTGCACATGGTAAGTGTTCAATTAATACCATTGATCAATTGGAATTATAGATTACTTTTGGGCTATTTAGAGGAATAATTCTTGTTTAACAATTGAGTGATAACAATGCAGTTTTTACTGTACTGGAAATTCAGTATGATCTAGTGTCTGAATTGATTTTATGTGCTTAATCCCAGAGGCCTGTTGTAAGTACTTTTAACAGTACAGCTAGCCACTTGCTTGAAATAGTTCACTTCTGGAGATTTAATTTGCAGGAAATTTGCAATGATACCTATCATTTGGGGTTCCGGTGTTAAGTGTGAATCCAACCAAAGGACACTCTCCTTTCAGTAGAAATAACGATTTGCATGCAAGTGACTGCAAAATGTAAGACGATACATTATGTTAATATTCATAAAATGGATAGCTCTGTAAAGATAAAGATTGAACATCATTAAACAGTCTCAAAATTTAGAGTGTCATCTGAAATAATTTTTCTATTCTGAAGCATTAGATTTTGTAGGGAGTATCAGATTCAGAGCCATCTTGATTTCAGAGCAATCCAGTAGAAAGCGAGGCCGTAGAAGTATGCTACCACTCTAACAGGGTAGGTTTTGAATTCTAAGAAAAATAATGCCAAAAGGCTAGCATCTTTTAAAAGTGCTGTTATAATATTTTGATTTACCCTTCTAATGTAGAAAGTGAAAAATAATCTAACAGAGAGTCTAAAAAGTACATCAATTCTTGAATCAAATCAAGAATTCATTTGGTAGCACCTCTGACTTACATTCACTTCAAATTATCCTCCTTACACTTTGTCTTTTATTATCCAGTCAATAATTCCAGGTACCATTTGTTTATGTTGTTTTATTTTTTCCAATTTTGAAGTGCATTTACCTTCTTCAATTCAGGTCACCGCCAGTTCTATTTTTGAAGCTGTTCCTTCATTTTGATGGGTTGAATTGAATATCATGAGTTACAAAGTGCAAGTCTTTTATAGACTGTCGTTGCAATTGGAGTAGTAGACAAATAAAAGGAGACATAAAAAGGGTCATTTGTTTTTGAAAGTTTTACTGCTCCAGTTACAGATCGCCTTCATAGGGATGAAAGTACTCAGGCCTGCATTAGCCTTACCATATATTTTTCTTTGCCTCTTTAAGAAAAAGTAAAGTGACAGGCACAAAAAGCAAATTATTTCTGTCCTTTCCCTTTTCAAATGAGAAAATACAACTTCATTCTAGAGCCCAAGAGAAAATTGCATTGAAAGAGCATACTTTGGCTGGTGTTCTAGTGAATGACTTGCAAGGAATCGTTAACTCTTGAAATGAAAATGTGCAATCTTTGTGCCCCACAACCTCTTGGAATACTCTTACAAAAGTGAGGGAACTTTTAGATTCAGTTCACATATACCAATATTTGTTATATGAATAGATTACACTCTGCAATTTGTGAATACTTGACATTATTTTATCAGTGCACAGTCATCCAATGCATTATATACAATAAGCTTTTTAATGATTTTCTCCATGGCATTCGTAAAATAGAACACTGACTATTGACTATTTTGGATCACCAACCAAATAATTCATATCAATGATTACTAGTAACCAGAGAGTGAATAATTAAGTAGTTTAAGGGAACTCATTTGAAAATGAATTTTAAATCACTTTAAAATGTTGAAGTAATACTATTAACTAGCTATAGTATCTATTTTTAATTACCTATGTCGGGTCTAATTGCATTAAATTTAACACAACATGAAATACTGTTAAATAATGAAATATAAAAATTCATCAATATTTTTTAATGAATTGTTTGAAAACTTTTATTAAAAACAAAGTGCTTCTTTTTGTTTTTAAGGAACACAGAATATGTAACTGCTTTGTGTTGAAACAAAACAGTGAAAATGCTTGGTATTGCCTTTAACTATTTCCCCCAAAGAGTCCCAATCTTAACCTGTCATGGGACCCCAAAATTTCAGCCTGGCCCTGGTATTGCATTTAGTATATAAGAATGCTACAATAAGTACTAGTACATGTTAGTAAATTGCCCTCAAGTTTGGAGAATTCATTAATAATAACAAAGCGGCATGGTCTAGCGGATAGTACAGGGGCCTGGGAATCATCAGGACCTGGGTTCTAGTTCTGGCTCTGCTACTTGTCTGCTCTATGACCTTGGTCAAGTCACTTAACTTCACTGTGCCCCAGTTACTTCATCTGTAAAGTGGAGATTAAGACTGTGAACCCTATGTGGAACATGGACTGTGACAGACTTGATTAGCTTGGTTATCTACCCCAGTGCTTACTAAAGTGCCTGGCACATAACAAACGCTTAATGAATACCATTACATTTAAAGTAAGTATCATTACCATTATTGTTATCATTACTGTACTTGTTCAGTGCTTACTATGTGGCATATACCACCTGTCATAAGCCCTGGGATAAATACAAGATAATCAGGTCAGACACAGTAACTGTCCCACATAGGGCTCACAGGCTAAGTGGGAAGGAGAACGGATATTGAATTCCCATTTTATAGATGAAAAATGTGAGGCCTGGAGAAGTTAACTGATTTGCCCAACGTCACACAGCTGGCAGGTTGCAAAGCCGTGCTTAGAACCAAGGTCTTCTGACTACTCGGCTTTCGACTTGACTAGGTCACAAAATTTCTCATTGAGGAATTTAAAAATACATAAATATTTAGTTTTCATTGTTCATTTGTGCACGTTACTATTGCATATGGAAATTCATTATACAAAGAGAATATTATCATTTGCAGTTTGTGACTAGAAACAAAATGACATCCAAAGAACATTTCTGAGCACACAGTGTGGAATAGCCGTAGTTCAGAATCACTAATAGTGCATATTTCCTTGGAGAGCACAAACCTCTCAGCCTGGTAGTAAAGAAGTTTTATCCTTGTCAATCACACCTAGGTTTTTTTTTAAGCTATCCCCATATACATGATTAAAGTCTTATTTACAGTAGTATCATCTGTGAATTCTAAGGACTACTACAAATACTTAATTCTTCCATTTACTTCAGAACATTGCTACTTGTATGTCACACAGACACCTCAAACTTAACATGTCCAAAAATACCTATTTTCGCACCCAAACCCTTTCTCCCCTAGATTTTCTCATCATTGCTGGCAGCACCACCATCTTACCTGTCTCACAAGCCTATAATCTTGGCATTATCCTTCACTTATCGCTCTCCTCCAACACTCATTTTCAATCAGTCACCAAATCCTGTCAGTTCTATCTTCATAACATCTCTAGAACCTATCCCTTCCTCTTGATCCAAAGTACTACTACATGATCCAAGAACTTGTCCTTATCCTCCTTGACTATTGCATCAGTCTCTTTGCTGATGTGCCTCCTTCCTGTTCCTTCCTACTCCAGTCCATACTTCACTTTGCTGCCCGGATCATGTTTCATATCCTGCGTTGACTGTTGTATCAGCCTCCTTACTGATCTCCCTGCCTCCAGCCTTTCCAGTCCATATTTCCCTCTGCTGCTGGGATCATTTCCCTAAAAAATTATTCTGTGTTCTTTGACCGACCCCTCAAAAACCTATGGTGGGTGTCTATCTACCTTATTTTAATCTCCTCAGCATTGGCTCTATGGTACTCAATCAGCTCTCTCTTTCCAACTATCAACTATCCTCCAGCCCACATACTTTGCTCCTCTAACTTCAGCCAACTTAATATGCCTCAATCTTTTCTCATCTAGCCCTTGCTCACCTCCTTTCTGCCTCCTCCTTCATATCTGACAGACCACCTCTCTCCCTAGCTTCAAAGCCCTACTAAAATCTCATATCTCCTCCAGGTAGCCTTCCCTAACTCCAGTCCTTAGCCCAGTCTTCCTCCTTTCCACTCCACCATGTACTAAAGTCTCTACCCCCGAAGCACTTTATAATTCTACTCATTTATATTGATGTCTGTTTACTTGTTTTGATGTCTGTCTCCCCCCACCCCTCTCCCACTGCCAGTCTGTAAACCCATTGTGGGCAGGGATTGTCTCTCCTTATTGCTATATTGTACTTTCCAAGGGCTTAGTAAAGTGCTCTAAACACAGTAAGCACTCAATAAATATGATTAAGTGAATGAATGAATACTCATTCCATTCCATAGCACTTATGTAAATATCCATATAGTTTGTTGCTTGATTTATTCATTGCTTCATGCATTAGTATGTACTGAACACTAACTGTGTGTGGAACACTGTACTAAGCACTTGGGAGAGTATAATACAACAATAAACAGAAACATTCCCTGCTCACAGCGAGCTTACAGTCCTGAGGGGGAGACAGACATTAATATAAATCTAAGACACATATCTATATAAGTGATGTGGGACTGGGAGGGGGGATGAACAAAGGGAACAAGTCTTCCCCTAGTTTTAATTAATTTTCATGAGTGTTTCCCTATTTGACGTTGCTGGGGATTCTCAGCCCTAACTCCTATCACAAAGGGAGAAGCAGCCTTGCCTAGTGGATAGAGCATGATCCTGGGAGTCAGAAGGACCTGGGTTCTAGTCCTAGTTCTGCCACTTGTCTGCTGTGTGACCTTGGGCAAGTCACTTACCTTTTCTGTGCCTCAGTTACCTCATCTGTAAATTGGGGATTAAGTTTAGAAGCCCCATATGGAACATGGACTGTGTCCAACCTGATTACCTTGTATCTACCCCAGCCTTTAGAAAAGTGCCTGGTACATAATAAGTGCTTAACAATACCATAAAAACAAAAATGTATCCTTGTTGGCCCTAAAGCTCTCCAGGCTGTGTCCTAAAGCTCTTCAGTTCTTCCATTTTTGAAATAGAGGTTTGAGGATCTTCAGTCCAGTAAACCCCAAGCTCCTACCCCTGTTTAGTGGCCATCACCTCTCATTTGAATCGCAGGCATCTCCCAAAAATGAGGGGGTCATGGGAGACTAGTCTACCATCTGACCCCTTCTCGGGCTGACTGCAGGAAACTCACAGAGAACGCTCTTCCTCCTGCTCCTGCGGCTTCCCAGGTCCACACATCTCCCTGGCATCCAGAGCCCTTCCTCCAGCCCCACCGCAGCCCGACGCTGAGATCACAGATGTCAGTGATGTTTAATAATCGTCTTATAAGTATCCTTGATTTGGGGACTATCAAACAGAAATCCAGTACCCACCTACTTACCCTAGACCTAATATCTTTACATCCAGGACCCTCTGTACTTTCCTGTAGGTAATAATAATAATAATTATGGTATTTGTAGGTGCTTACTAAATGCCAGGCACTGTGCTAAGCACTGTGGTGGATACAAGCAAATTGGGTTAGACACAGTCCCTGCCCCATGTGGGGCTCACAGTCTCAATCCCCATTTTACAAATGTGGTTATTGAAGCACAGAGGAGTGAAATGACTTACCCAAGGTCTTACAGCTGACAAGTAAGAGAGCTGGGATTAGAACCCATGACCTTCTGACTCCTAGGCTCATGTTCTATCCACTATGCGATACTGCTTCTCTGTAGGTGTCCCAGGGTTCAAATTCCACTGGTTCTTAACTCTTCTTTTCTCAGGACATCCCAGATTCCTGCCTCATCCTCTTGAGTCTTTCAGATACCAGGATTTCTCAGTGTTGCTTCTTCCCCTTAGAACCCTAGACATTGAGTGTATCCTAACCTCTCGCCGGGATCATCTCCGATCCCTCCGTGTCCCGTGTCACTCCAGGGTGACATCTCCGAGCCTTCCCCCTCTTCTGCTCTCCCAGGAACACGGTTCCTCACCTCTCACTTCTGAATGGTCAGGGATCTTCTTCCCCAGCTATCTGGCCCTCTAGTTCCTTCTCAATCTTTTCCTCTGTTTGGCTGGGTTCCGAGCAAATATCATATATGGCGTTTTCACTCCTCAATTAAATTTCCCTTTGGAAGCGGCACTCAGAAGTCTATCTCCCGGCTTCTTCTTCCCTCTCTGGAGCATGAAGGCTAGTTTGAATGATGACTATTCTTCCACTGGATTGTAAGCTCCTTGAGAGCAGTAGCCATGTCTAATCAATCAATCAATCGTATTTATTTAGCGCTTACTGTGTGCAGAGCACTGTACTAAGCACTTGGGAAGTACAACATACTCTCCCAAGTGCTTAGAACAGTGCCCTGCATACAGTAAGCCCTCATTAAGAACCACAGATTGGTTGATAGAAATGAACCAGGAATATCTTTTAATTGGTTAATTGAAAATACGGGTGCGTGAAAGACTGCTACATGAAATATAGTTTCTGATGTGAAACAGTATTAAACATCTTTAGGCATTCCCAGGATGCAAAAAAATTGAACCAAAGAATATGAATATGTTACTTCAACTGACAAAAAGTGATAACGCTTTGAGCTGCATTTTTTCTACGTTGGATTATACTATGTCTGTCTCTCCTGCTAGGCTGTAAGGTCAGTGTGGACAGGAAATGTGTCTGCTATATTGTTATATGTACTCTCCCAAGTGCTTAGTACAGTGCTCTGCACACAGTAAGAGCTGAATGAACATAATTGATTGAGTCTAGTCTGGTAGTTCAATTCATATACTTTCTAACAATCTTTCTGGCCCTTATTTTCCACTGTTTTCAGATTATTATTATTAATAATAATAACAAGGATAGTATTTGTTAAGCACTTACTATGTGCAAAGCACTGTTCTAAGTGCTGGGGAGGTTACAAGGTGATCAGTTTGTCCCACGGGGGGGTCACAGTTTTAATCCCCATTTTACAGGTGTGGTAACTGAGGCCCAGAGAAGTTTAATGACTTGCCCAGAGTTGTACAGCTGACAGTTGGCAGAGCCGGAATTTGAACCCATGACCTCTGACTCCAAAGCCCGTGCTCTTTCCACTGAGTCACGCTGCTTCTCCATGCTGCTTATTAGGTGTTGAATCACCCAGTATTTGGTTTGTTGCAGTTCTAAGTTCCCAGTTTTTGAATTCCTTTTAAGTATCTTATCATTTTCACTTGGTTCCAATCAGAATTCTTTCCCTCTGGGAATAAATATGTAACACACATGGAAATACAAAAATGCCTCAGTGGTTACAAGACAGACATGCATATTTTCATCAAACAGGTGACATGCCTTCAAAGAGGAACATGAAAAGATCATGTTGCATAGGTAAAAACAACATCCAAACCACATCACATGAGATCTTAGCTCTATATAAGAAGGCAGTTTGTTGTTTGGTAATTGTATTTGATAAGCACTTACTATGTGCCAGGCACTGCACTTATCACCCAATTTAGTGAGCCAGTCTCATAACAGATTGCTATTTGGTGTGCTAGATTCTTACTTCAAACTTTTTTTACATCACCATGTACCCCTGTGGATGTGGTGAGAAGAAACTAATCTTAGTGGTTTGATGATTTTATGAATGCAGTAAAGTAAATGTGTGTTGCTGAGAAATATGAATAACAGGGCTTAGAAATTGTTGCCATGGATACACAATAACTTGCCTTCTGCTAAGGCATGGAGGACCAAAGAAATGATTGGTCCCCAGGGATCCTTCTTGGAGTATATTTCACATGTTGAAAGGATTTCTTGACAGGATGCTCAAGGACCTCATCCTCTGATTGGTTCCCACAATCAATCAATCAAACGTATTTTATTATGTGCAGAGCATTGTACTAACCACTTGGGAGAGTACAATGCAAGAGAATTAGCAGATGCACAGGGAAGATTCATTTATTCATTCTATCATATTTACTGAGCACTTACTGTGTGCAGAGCCCTGTATTAAGCACTTGGGAAGTACAGATCAGAAACATATAGAGACGGTCCCTACCCAACAACAGGTTCACAGTCTAGGAGGGGAAGACAGAAAACAAAACAAGTAGACAGGTGTCATTTCTGCGGGTGGAATTGGGGGTGGATGAAGGCAATGGTGGTAGACTTTCCCTCCAGAGCTCACCCATGAAGCCATCAGAGGGCAGAAGTTGCCTTGGATCCACCTTGGGGTGGCCTTGCCATTCCCTCCCAAACCCTGCCCTCTCCCTGACTTTCCCATCACTGTTGATGGCACTACCAGCCTTCCCATCTCTCAAGCCTGCAAACTTGGTGTCATCCTCAACTCCGCTCTCTCGTTCACCCCTCACATCCAGGCCGTCACCAAAACCTGTCGGTCTCACCTCCGCAACATTGCCAAGATCCACACTTTCCTCTCCAGCCAAACCGCTACCCTGCTCATTCAGGCTCTCATCCTATCCCGTCTGGAATACTGTATCAGCCTCCTCTCTCATCTCCCATCCTCCTGTCTCTCCCCACTTCAATCCATACTTCACACCACTGCCGAGATCGTCTTTGTCCAGAAACGCTCTGGGCATGTTACTCCCCTCCTCAAAAATCTCCAGTGGCTACCAATCAACCTAAGTATCAGGCAGAAACTCCTCACCATGAGCTTCAAGGCTGTCCATCACCTCGCCCCCTCCTACCTCACCTCCCTTCTCTCCTTCTACAGCCCAGCCTGCACCCTCCACTCCTCTGCCGCTGATCTCCTCACCGTGCCTCTTACTCGCCTGTCCCACCGCCAACCCCCCGCCCACGTCATCCCCCTGGCCTGGAATGCCCTCCCTCCGCACATCCCCCAAGCTAGCTGTCTTCCGCCCTTCAAAGCCCTACTGAGAGCTCACCTCCTACAGGAGGCCTTCCCAGACTGAGCCCCCTCCTTCCTCTCCCCCACCTCCCCTCTTTATCCCCCCCACCTTATCTCCTTCCTTTCCCCACACCACTTGTATATATGTATATATGCTTGTACATATTTATTAATCTATTTATTTTATTTGTACATATTTATTCTATTTATTTTATTTTGTTAATATGTTTTGTTTTGTTGTCTGTCTCCCCCTTCTAGACTGTGAGCCCGCTGTTGGGTAGGGACCATACTTATATGTTGCCAACTTGTACTTCCCAAGTGCTTAGTACAGTGCTCTGCACACAGTAAGCGCTCAGTAAATATGATTTAATGAATGAATAAATGAATTCAGCCCAAGCCTTAGGGTCATAGTCTCTTTTGCAAATGGCTTTGGGTCAGGCCCTAGCTGGAGTGCATCTGGGTGTCCCCTATTGGGGACAAAGGGCTCTGTTGTGCCCTTTGGGGGGGGATGGGTGTGTGTGTGTGTGTGTGTGTGTGTGTGTGTGTTTGGGGGTGTGTGTGAGGTGGCTAAGCGGACTGGTGATATTTTCAGTCCTTGCTTCACAGTTCACATTTGCTGAAGCCTTACTGAAGTAAACTTAGAAAGTGAGTGCACCTCTAAGTTCTTCTGTGTCTCCTCCACCTCCAGCTACTAATAAATGGTATTTATTAAGCTCTTACTATGTGCTTAGCACTGTACTAAGCACTGGGACAGATATAAGATGATCGGGGCTCACTGTCTAATTAGGAGGAGGAACAGGTATTGAATCCCCATTTGCAGATGAGGGAATTGAGGCCAAGAGAAACTAAGTGACTTGCTCAAGGTCATGCAGCAAGTATGGGCTGGAGCCAGGATTGGAGCCCAGGTTCTCTGAATCCCGGGCCCATTCTCTTTTCACTAGGCCATGCTGCTTTTCAAGAAGGCACTAACTCCAGAAACCAGAGGCCCGGACCTCTGCTGTGTCCAGGTCTCCACCCAGCCAAGTAATCCATAAATCATGAAGCAGGGAGCACTGCTTAGAGCTGTCTGCACCAGGGCGAAAGAGCCCTAAACTCTGAGAGTGGTGGACCATGACTGCTCCAGGGGCTTGAAATCCGGTAGTGTGAATCAGAGGTCTCTGCATGGTACAGAAAGTGCTTCCTGGCTGGATGAAGTCAGCAGAAAGCACAACCTTACCTCTTTCCCTGCTTGGGAGAACTAACTGGTACAGTCCTCTCTGATGGCAGGAGAGGAAAGAGGAAAAGAGGATGTAATTCTTCTTTTACCCACCTTTACGACCCTTTGAAAACCTGTCATTCAGCCAAGGAGGCTCATTATAGATGAAAAGCCTTGCTGAATGATAGTGAGGTGAAAAGCCTTACTGAACAATGATGTCTTGGTGAGACATTCTGACACACACTTGCTAGAAGTTTGTTATACTTTAACTTTCCCTCTTCCTCTCTTGGCTCCTTTTTTTCTTCTCTCTTTCTCCATCTCTCTATTTCTGTCTGAATTCTCTTGTTCATTAGTTGTTATCATAAGACTTGAGGGGTGAGAATAAAGAGAGATCTATGAGGTGACACTACAAATAGGCCTGTAACAGAAAGTAGTAAGTATAGCCGGTTTCATCTGAGCTCTGAAATGACTGGCGCGTAAGAAAGGAATGTGATGAAAGTGTCATCTCATCCTAGTCATATGTCAGGAAAAGGACTGATAGGTAATGACTGTGATTTCAGCACAAAGGCATTCGGGGTTTTTTGCGTTGGTCAAATAGACTGATCCACTTTTGTCCCATATCAGACCCAGCTGAGGCTCAGATCTGGAGTCTTCAAAGGAGACCCCTGTCTCTTCTCGGGGAATATCTTACTCTGAGAGCTATTAGGTCTGACCCAAAGCAGGGGCTTTGGGAATGAGAGGAGCACATTGAGATTCTTCACAATGAAGCTTTCAGATGGACGGCTGATGCCATCTTTCTCATTCTCTTTTTCAACTTTTGAAAAGCAGCATGGCCCAGTAGAATGAGCATGGGCCTGGGAATCAGTGTACCTGGGTTCTAATCCCGGCGCTGCCATTTATCTGCTGTGTGACCTTGGACAAGACACTTTATTTCTCTGTGCCTCAGTTACCTCATCTGTAAAATGGGGAGCTCTATGTGGGACAGGGACTGTGTCCAACTTGATTATCTTGTATCCACCCCAGCACTTAGTAAACTGCCTGGTACATAGTATGCACTTAACAAATATCACAATTAGTGTTATCATTATTATTATCATTGCCATAAATCAATATGATTAGAAAACAAAACAAAACTCCTTTCTTTCTCTTCCTCTCTCCACCTATCACTAATTGGAATTTGTCCTGAATATTTTTGTTTTAAATTTCAGGCTTTAACAGACAATTGATTCCAAACCATTTTATATTTTGAGAATGCACAGCCACAGATCAGAGGTAGGCCTTTAACTTAATCAATCAATCAATGATATTTGGGGTGATGAGCACTGAATTACTCATGATACAGTTTGTTCCTGAAACCCACACAATGTTAAACCCTTGTAAATTGAAATCCATTTCTCCATAAGACAGGGTTATAAATTGTGGTAATGTTTCTCATCCTTTGAACAAATATGATAAGGAACTTCTTAGTGTCTTTATCAGGCTCTTGTTTGTATCTCCTTAGACTTTCTTAAGGGCAAAGCAAGTACAAAACTCAATTTTTTTGAGAAGCAGCATGGCTTTTGGTTAGAGCATGGTCCTGGGAGTCAGAAGGAAATGGGTTCTAATCCTGACTTTGCCACACATCTGCTGTGTGACCTTGGGCCAGTCACTTAACTTCTCTGTGGCTCAGTTACCTCATCTGGAAAATGGGGATTAAGACTGTGAACTCCATGTGGGACAGAGACTGTGCCCAACATGATTAACTTGTAACTACCCCAATGCTTGGCACATAAGAAGCACTTAACAAGTACTATAATTATTAATTAAGCTCAAATGTCATCAATGCTGAAACAATGTCATAATGCTGTAGCAGGGCTTCAATATCAAAACGTCTTTAAGTGCCATGAGTCCTGGGTTGAAGAGGTGTCCTTCAAGAAGCATCTTGGAATTGACCGACTCCGACTCTCGGGGATGCACTCACTTGCCTGGGGCACGTGAGAAATACAGAGGACTATATTGAGACTTCCAAAGTGTCGTGTTTGCTCCTTTCAAATTAGTGTTCTGGGCTCTGTATCAGTTCCCCCAACAGACTTGTAAGCTCTTCTAGAAAGTCTGGGGTTTATGAGCTTAAGCACTTCATTTAGAACACTTGCTAATTGTAAGAACACATAGTATTTTCCCGATAGATTACATTTTGGCACTTTTCAGACAGTGGATTTTCAACCTGGCAGATTCTGGTGGCTCCGCAGATGGGCTCTGTTATGCAAATCTTTCTCAGAGCTTGAATTATTGACCCAGAAGGCTGAAATGACTCCTTGGGTCTACTGTACACTCTCAGAGCATGCGTGCTTTAAAGCTAGAGGAGATTTTAGTGGCCAGAGCTACTGTGGATGGGAGGGGGATTTGCAAATGAAAGGCTGCATTCCTATGCTTCTTCAATTCCAGCACTTCCCACCTCCCGATTCCCAAATGTATTAGTCCGTGTGTTGCATGCATACAGTTTAATTTGGGTCACAAATCATGCCTACTGAGCTGGAATACCAACTTGCATGCCCCTCTCAGAGACAAGGGGTTTTCATGCCGAACAAAGGATAGGAGAGCTGAGGCTTATCTCATTTCACTTGCAATGCTGCTTCTCCAATGGCATCAATCAGCAAAAGACACCTGTAGCCATCTGGAGGTCAAACTTCCAAAGCCAACAACTCCCTTAAAAAGAGAAAGTGTCTCATGCCGAGAATAATACCCTTACCAAGGTGAAATGAATTGCAAGTGGTTTGTTCTTAAAAAGACTTACTTGAAGTTCAGGAGCAAAATCATGGGTCAGACTTTGTTGTAGATTGTGGTGTGGGCTGTTGTTTCCCCGCTAATTAGTGTGCCAACTTATTACAGAGTCTCTTAAATGTTATGGGATCTGGCCTTGCAAACAGACCTGTTGGTTTATTGAGAAGTCCTGAAAATTTTATTAGCCACTTACAAAAGGCAAAGAAAAATGTCTGCCTGGACGTCAGAGAATTGCATTACAGTTCTAACAAAGAGGAATGTATCTCCGTGCCCATCCAAAATTGTAAAAGCCCTGAATTGTGCAGCTTACAGTATCTCAAACAAGGGCACTGAACAAAGGCCTCAAGTATGATCATTTAAAGCAACTGGTACTGTAGTAAGCAAAGTTTTAAACAACGGCAAAGTTGATTAGAGCCTTTTGAGATGTGTGCCCTGAAAAAAAAAAGCGTTAACCTTTGCGAACTTTGAATACAAAGCATTAAAATGAATTTTATATGAATTTGAAGGACAAAGCAAATCACCATTCAAGAAGGACTGATTAATGGAGAGCTTCACTGTACACTCTGATAGTGGTGGAAAATAAATTTATCAATATGCCCTGTAACTATACAACATTGAGATGACCTCACCTAAAGGAGAGAGAAGGAGATACACGAAGGTGCTGGCAAATACCTTCTGAAGAGAATTTTGATGAGTGAAAAATGTAAAGCCAGGATTTACAAATATTGCACAAGTGGACAAATCCCATTCAAATCCAATAAGTGGTTTAAGATGTGCAAATAAGAGTTTCTGCAGGGAGTCAAGCATTAGAAGCCACCTGGAGCATGTGGTAGAGATTGTATCCATCAATACAGCAGCTGGGCTGAAATTATAAAGGGGGCTGTTTTTCATCACGTCTGTTTTAATGCATACGTTTGGGCTGTCACTAACACCCCAGGAAAACTACTAACCACCAAAATGAATGGTGCCCATTACCTGATATTTATATTTGTGACAGCAGAGAAAAGAATCACAACACCACACATGGAGAAGCAGCAAGGCCTAATGGATAGGGCTGGGAGTCAGAAGGACCTAGGTTCTAATTCTGTCTCTGTTACTTGTCCGCTGTGTGACTTAGGGCAAGTCACTTCTCTTCTCTGTGCCTCAGTTACCTCATCTGTAAAATGGGGATTCAGAGTGTGAGCCTTATGTGGGACAGGGCCTTTGTCCAACCTGATTAGCTTCTGTCTACCTCAGTGCTTAGAACAGTCCCTGGCATATAGTAAGTGCTGAACAAATACCATTTAAAAAAACCCACACAGGAATAAGCAAAAATAAAAAAAAGCTCTTCTCTAAGTTATTTTTAAAATTGCTGTCATAATAGAGAAGCAGTCTGGCTTAATGGACAGAGCACAAGTCGGGGATTCAGAAGGACCGAGGTTCTAAACCCACCTCTGCCACTTGTCCACTGTGTGAACTCAGGCAAGTCACTTCACTTCTTTGTGCCTCAGTTACCTCATCTATAAAATGGGGATTAAGACTGTGAACTCCATGTGGGACAGGGACTGTGTCCAACATGATCTTGAGAAGCGGCATGGCTCAGTGGAAAGAGCACGGGCTTGGGAATCAGAGATTGTGGGTTCTAATCCCGGCTCTGCCACTTGTCAGCTCTGTGACTTTGGGCAAATCACTTAATTTCTCTGTGCCTCTGTTCCCTCATCTGTAAAATGGAGATTAAGACTGTGAGCCCCACGTGGGACAACGTGATTACCTTGTATCCCCCTCAGCACTTAGAACAGTGCTTGGCACATAGTAAACGCTTAACAAATACAATCATTATTACTGTTATTATCTTATATCAACCTCAGCTCTTAGAACAGTGCTTGGCACATAGTAAGCACTTAACAAATACCATTAAAAAGCCACTCAACAATAGCAAAAAAAAATCTGCTCATCCTTCAATTAGTTTTAAAATTGCTCTGGCAGTAGAAAATTGTGAGGATCCTATTGGTCACATTTTAATACTTCACAGAGCTTTATCAGAGGCTTCTGTAATCACCTCATGGTTTCCCTTTCCTTATGGTCCAGACATTCCTTAAATGCTGGCTCCACAACAGGTTTTAGCACAGACAAAAAAGGAAATGTATTATTCTAGGACAGAGAAGACCTGTTTAATGAGCAGACCTAAAGTCAAGCCTTGTTGCTAAAAGGGGTGGGGAATGACAAAGGGAATACATACAAAGTGCTATCCTCACTTGGTAAATGGAGCCCATCTACTTTAATCTGCTTTGGGCTTTCTTGCTTCACTGTGGAAATACTTTGGAACCATTAGCCTTGTAGATTAACATTCAAGCCCTTTTCACATAATTTGCATCTACTGGGGCATTACCGTCTATGTCATGAATACGTAAACAGTTGGCCCAGACTAATTGAGACTTGGTAATGAGGTGAGAGGCCAAGTGGAATACTATTACAGTATTTGCATCATTTGAGCATCATGAAGGTACCCGTAGCACTATTGTAATTAAGCCATATCATTATTAGGTTTCTGTTTCAAGGAAGTTATATCTTGGCAACAGATTTCCCTTGCCAACTGTCGAGTCTCCAAAGTCTGAATTGTTGGCATAAACCATGGCTGTTAAGATTAATGCCTTATGGGACCGATGGGGCTGGCAGCTTCTAGCACAATGGGTAGAGGTTCAGGAAGGTTTGTGTCCATCAAAAACCAGCACTTCTAGCTTGCATTAAACTTGGCAAATATCAATCACAATGGATTATAACATGTTCTAAAAAGTATTTATTACCCACTAATAACGCATAAGCAAATTAGGAAAATTATTGTGAAGCCATAATTAAATAAGATCATCTTCACACCTAATTTACAAATTGTTCACTTGCTTTAAACTTAGAGATTGAGATAAAGGTTCAAATACCAGAATCCCAACAAAACTGGGAGAAAAATATGGAGCAATTTGATCTTAATGGTGTGAACCACAATACAAAAGTGATCAAGAGGCCTGAAGGTCCTTCACTCAGTAAAGTACAACAACCTCTACACTTGACAGGCTCCTGTAAACTGAAAGATCATTGTGAGCAGAGATAATGTCTAGCAACTCTGTTGTATTTTTCTTTCCCAAGTCCTTAATAATAATAATGATGATGGTATTTAAGCGCTTACTATGTGCCAAGCACTGTACTAAGTGCTCGGGTTGGATACAAGCAAATTGAGTTGGACATTCTCACTGTCCCACGTGGGGCTCGCAGTCTCAATCCTCATTTTACAGATAAAGTAACTGAGGCCCAGAGAAGTGAACTGACTTGCCCAAAGTCACACAGCAGATAATTGGCAGTTGCCAGAACACAGGAAGTTCTTAATAAATACCATTTTTGAATGGTATGGGGTTTTTTTTGGTATTTGTTGAAACCTTATTCTGTGCCAGGCAATGTATAAGTCCTAGGATACATACAACATAGTCAAGTGGGACAAGGTCCATGCCCCACATTGGGCTCACAGTCTTAGTCCCCATTTTACAGATGAGGTAACTGAGGCACTGAGAAGTTAAAAGACTTGCCCAAGTTCATGAAGCAAACATTCTGATCAATTCCCCAAGGCAGAAAGATACGATTGGTAGGCAAATCTGCCTGTTGAGTGTTTGCCTTTTCTAATTTGTGGGACCAGCTGCTTGTTGAGTCTCTTATGCCAGTGATTTTTGCCAGTGTTTCCAGCACTTCTGGTCTTGAATGTGAGAGGGTGGGTCTGGGGGACACTCAGCACCCACTCTATCTTGCTTTTTATGGCAACAGGCACTCCATTTCCCAGAACTACTGACTTCCAAGGGGTAGTAAACTGTGAACAAGGGGTTTTGAGTCCTCTAATGCCAACCTTCCCACTGTACCTTGATCTCATCTATCTCACTGCTGACCTCTGGACCACGTCCCACCTCTGGCCTGGAGCGTCCTTCCTCCTCATTTCAGACAGATAATTGCTTTAATAATAGTAATAATGATGGAATTTATTAAGCACTTACTATGTGCAAAGCACTGTTCTAAGCACTGAGGAGGTTACAAGGTGATCAGGTTGTCCCTCGGAGGGTTCACAGTCTTAAGCCCCATTTTCCAGATGAGGGAACTGAGGCACAGAGAAGTGAAGTGACTTGCCCGAAGTCACACAGCTGACAATTGGTGGAGCCGGGGTTTGAACCCATGACCTCTGATTCCAAAGCCCGGGTTATTTCCACTGAGCCACGCTGCTTCCCCCACTTCAAAGCCTTATTGAAGGCACATCTCCTCCAAGAAGCCTTCGATGAAGAAGTCCTCCTCACCTCTTCTCCCACTCCCTTCGGAGTCACCCTGACTTGCTCCCTTCATTCATCCTCCCTCCCATCCTCACAGCACATATGTATATATCTGTAAATATCTGAAATTTATTTATTAATATATATTTATGTCTGTCTCCCCCTCTAGATTGTGAGCTCACTGTGGGCAGGGAATGTGTCTGTTGTTATATTGTACTCTTCCAAGTGCTTTGTAAAGTGCTTTGCACACAGTAAGCTCTCAATAAATGATTGAATGAATGTATACCAATCCTGTGCTCTTTCCAAAGTAAAAGCACAAACTCTGGGAAAGGTGGCATCCCAAACTGAGGGAAGGAGGAAGGGGCTCGAAGAGCAGGTTGGCTACAACTAGGAAAATGTCTGAGCTGAATCACACTGGAGAGCCCAGCACAGTCAGTCAGGCAATCATATTTATTGAAGGCTTACTATTTTCAGAGCACTGTACTAAGCACTTGGGGCTGGGAGGGGGGAAGAATAAAAGGAGAATTTCAGGGTGACAGACGGGAGTGGGAGAAAAGAAAAATGGAGGGACCTAGTCTGGGAAAGCCTATTGGAGGAGATGTGCCTTCTTGTACGTATTGACTATTTTATTTATTTTGTTAATGATGTGCATTTAGCTTTAATTCTATTTGTTCTGATGAGTTGACACCTGTCCACATGTTTTGTTTCGTTGTCTGTCTCCCCCTTCTAGACTGTGAGCCCGTTGCCAACTTGTTTTACTCTATATGTTGCCAACCTGTACTTCCCAAGCGCTTAGTACAGTGTTCTGCACACAGTAAGCACTCAATAAATACGATTGAATGAATGAATGAATAAGGCTTTGAAGGTGCTGGGGGGTGGTGCTCGGGGAAAGTAATCGTCTGTCGGATTGGAGGAGGGAGGGCTTTCCAGGCCAGAGGCAGGATGTGGGCTATGGGTTGGCAGCAAGACAGGTGAGAGCGAGGCAAGATGAGGTAACTGAGGAACAGAGAAGTGAAGTGACTTGCCTAAATTCAAACAGCAGACAAGTAGCAGAGCTTGGATTAGAACCCAGGTCCTTCTGACTCTTAGGCTAGTGCTCTATCCACTAGTCCAAGCTGCTTCTCGACTATGAATAGCTTACAAATATGTACATAGGTGCCATGGGGCCTAGGGCTGGGTGAATAAAGTGTGTAAGTCCATCAAAATATCGTAACAAACTTCAACTGTCTATTTGGAGGTGTAAACACCTGGCTGTTTTACTCTCCTAAGAACCTCTTAAAGAAATAGAAGTGCTACTGATGGAATTGTTCCACACTAAGAAATTTCTTCTGTTCCATAAATTATATCTTGAGGAGAAGATTCTATATGATTTTTCCAAACAGGGTTCTATTTGTCTCTGGGGATCCAATGGCTTTAAGATTATTGTACTAACAACCCACTTTTAAAAGACCACAAAACATTTATTACCGCTATAACTCGCAGCAGATTCAATTCTTTGCTCTTAGCATCCTGTGTGTTTTCAGGCATGGGAGTAGAATCTTTCTAATGTTTGTCCTGTGTTGAGTGGCCTACTGGCTAATTCACTTGAAACTCCATTTCACTACGTGCTGGGAAGATTTCAACCTTCCAATCCCCTCTCCCCCCCCAAAAAAAACCAAAAACAAACCAAAAAAAACCCCAAAAAAAGCATTAGCACATGTTCAGCTATTCCCAACATATACTCTGTGATAGCCTTTCAAGATTGTGGCTGGCAGGTAAGAAGTGACTTACTGTTGATGAAGTCTTAGAATGCCACACTCATTTCCACCTAGCAGGAAGTAAGGATTCAACTGCAGTGGAATCAGACACCCTTGGGGAATGTATAGTGAGAAGGATGTTTAGGAAGACAAGTGAAACTAATGATGATAATGACTGAACATTCAATAGATTCCATCGTCACTTGTAGAAACTAGCTGTTGAAACGACTTGTAGAAACTAGTAGACCACAGTGTTCATCAAATAAACAGTCGTTGTTAGAATACTCCCTTTTTGCTGAGACAAAAGGACAGCAATTCCAATTTGTTGATTTTGAACAGCTACTGTTGAAGTTTGAGTAGAGACTATGCATTCCAGGGATTATAGTAGGCCGGGTGTCAATGTAATAGTTGCCCTAAAATTCAGTACTCTGAAGTAAATTTTATTCATAGATATTTCTGTTGTGTTGATGTGTTTTACCCAATTTCTTCTTGCTGGTTCATCTTTCATGGACAGCACTGCAGTGCAGATTTGCAAGTCAGAGAAGTTCAACTTCAGGCAAAGGAAGAAAGACCAAACATGACATCTCACTATTCACTAGAGAAAGAAATTTTTTTTTCACTGAAACAAATTCAGACCCTCTGGGTTCTACAGACCACAAGAATTTCACTCTTTTTAACAGTAAGAGACTACAGTGAATTATTTGAATAGTCATTTCCTACTTTGTTAAAACAATTATAGTTTAAATATTGTAGGAATAATTCAAAGGCGTGAAACAGAGCTACTTCTGGTACTGCATCACATAGCTGAAATCTCAGAGGTAATTGGACCACAGGTTGTTTAGTTTGGAGAAAGTCCTTGTCATATTCTTTTACTGCATACATACATTTTCAGGCAATCTTTTCTGTTTCTGCTATTCTCTAGGATAGCTAATGAGGAAAAAGTCGACATCACAGCCCAGTTCTGGTAAAGTTATTAAAGGATTAGAATGCCCCACTCCTGCCCCAAGCCCAGCCAAGGCGGAGGCAGAGATGCAATTTTATTTTACACTGGGGATTGAATCTAGGCAATATATGATGTGTTCCATCTGCTGGAAAATAAGGCAAGGATTCAACATTGTGTTACTCCACCACCCATAGAGTCTTCCACACTGAAGTGCTGGGTTACAGCCAGCTGTGAAGGCAGCTGTTTGGCTAGCCTTCTACTTGTTGACTATGATGAGGTTTCCATAAGAAATACTTGTCTTAGTTTTTTTTTGTAATGGTACTTGTTCAGTGCTCATCATCATCATCATCATCAATTGTATTTATTGAGCGCTTACTGTGTGCAGAGCACTGTACTAAGTGCTTGGGAAGTACAAATTGGCAACATATAGAGACAGTCCCTACCCAACAGTGGGCTCACAGTCTAAAAGGGGGAGACAAAACCAAACATACTACAAAATAAGATAGAATAGATATGTACAAGTAAAATAAATAAATAAATAAATAGTGGCTCACTATAAGCCAGGCACTGTACTAAGCACAGGGGTAAATACAAGGTAAGATTGGATACAGTCCCTGTCCCACATGGGGCTCACAGTCTTAATCCCCATTTCACAGATATGATAACCAAGGCACACAGAATTAAGTGACTTGCCCAAGGTCACACAGCAGACAAGTGGCAGGACCAGGGTTTGAGCACAAGTCCTCTGGCTCCCAGGCCTGTGATTTTCCACTAGGCCACAATGCTTCTTACACTGCTTGATTCCTTTATCCTCAGAGATGACCATTTTGTAAGAACCTCCCCCTGACCCAAAACACCTGACTAGACTAAAGTTCAAATCTTCGATATGAAGATGTAATTATGATAATCCAAATTCATCAGAAGTCCTGAAGTTTGGATTTCACTAACAAAGAAAACCAGGTGGATCCTTGATGTATTATAAAATAATAATAATAATAATGGTGGTATTTCTTAAGTGCTTACTATGTGCAAGGCACTGTACTAAGCACTTGGGTAGATACCAGCAAACCAGGTTGGACACATTTCTGTCCCACATGGGGCTCATAGTCTCAATCCCCATTTTACAGTTGATGTAACTGAGGCCCAGGGAAGTACAGTGACTTGCCTAAGGTCACACTGCAGATAAGTTGTGGAGCTGGCATTAGAACTTATGACCTTCTGACTCCAGGCCCTTGCTCTATCCACTATGCCATGCTGCCTCTTAGTAATTCAATTAGTAATAGAACTTAAGACCATAACTTATTCATTTTTTCAAGTCTGAAGCAGCGTCGCCTAGTGTATCTATCCCAGATTGTAGTACAGTGCCTGGCACTTAGTAAGCACCTAACAAAAGAATGCCATTTAAAATAAAGTCTAGCACTTTCACTTAAACCTTTAATGGGTGAAAATTTCTTATGCCGTTTTTATCTCAATTGCTTTCTCATTCCTTCCCTAACAGTGCCATTTTCAGGTATAAATCCCATTCTTGATTGTTGATCATGGCAGGTACTTCAAAGATTCAGTAGTTTGTCATTCTTCAAGGTTATTATAATAATAATGGTATTTGTTAAGCACTTACTATGTGCCAAGCACTGTTTTAAGTGCTGGGTTAGACACAAGGTAATCAGGTTGAACACAATCCTTGTCTCACATAAGGCTCATGCTCTTAATCCTCATTTTACAGTTGAGGTAACTGAAACACAGAGAAGTTAAGTGATTTGCCCAAGGTCACATAACAGACAAGTGGCGGAGCTGGGATTAGAACCCATGACCACTGATTCCCAAGACCATGCCACTAGGCCATGCTGCTTCTCACTGCAACAATGACTTCATTAAAATCAAAATTTGCCGTCAAGCATATATCTTCCCATGCGGACAAGTTTACTATTATTATTATGATTATTATCATTGATTTAATGATATTTATTAAGTACTTACTATATGTCAAACACTGTCTTAAGCACTTAATAAGGTGGAACAGAGTTGTCCTTCCACATGGGGCTCACAGTCTAAGTAGGATAGAGAACAGGAGAACTGAGGCAGAGAGGGGTTAAGTGTCTTGCCCAAGGTCACATAGCAATATTTGGCAGAGAGGGGATTAGAATCCAGGTTCTCTGATTCCCAGGCCCTCGCTCTTTCCACTAGGTCTTGCTGCTTCTCGTCAGCATCACTAAGCACTGGGGTCTTGTCTTGTCTTTTTCCGTTGAGTCGTTTCCAACGCATAGCAACACCACAGACACATCTCTCCCAGAACACCCCGCTCTCCATCTGCAGTCATTCTGGTAGTGTATCCACACAGTTTTCTTAGTAAAAATCCAGAAGTGGTTTACCATAGCCTTCTTCCATGTCACTGCTGCCCATCATGGGTGAGTTTTGACTTCTAGTGGATTGCCTTCCACTCGCTAGCCACTGACCAAGCTAGGAATGGAATGGGTATGCTTCTGCTTGACTCCCTCCTGTAGCCGAGACTGGTAAAGTACTGGAAATTCTCTAGGTGTGACCCTGAGAGGGGAAGCACTGAGGTAGATACAAATTAAACAGGTTGGACGCAATCCCTATCCCATGTGTGGCTTAACAGTTCTTCAGGGAATTTCAACCTTAAGGTGGAAAGTAAACTAAAGAGATCAGTGGAGCATCAATGCCTTCTCCTCAAGATCTCACCTGACCTATGATGAGGTAGAAACCCTTACACTCTTCAGTGCTGTTGCAGAGGTACGGAATAATGTACATGTCCAATTATGTTTTTTAGAGATGTATGGAGTTTTGTGATTTCATTATAGTCCGTGTAGCTTTGGCATCCCACCTTCAGTTTCTAACGGCCCTTAGTATGTACTGCATTCCACAGAGAAGGATTCAGTAAAAATCCCTTATTTTAAGGAGCATATAGGTTTAATGGGGCTTATAAATAAAGGTACATTTCACTGGTTGCATTGCTAGAAGCCAATGAAGTACCCTTCTCTGAAGTACTATTGGTTTTGAAGGCTTCTTCCAAATGCCTTAACTTCCATTCATTCATTCAATCGTATTTATTGAGCGCTTACTGTGTGCAGAGCACTGTACTAAATGCTTGGGAAGTACAAGTCGGCAACATATTGAGACGGTCTCTACCCAACAACGGGCTCACAGTCTGGAAGGGGGAGACAGAAAACAAGACAAAACATGTAGACAGGTGTCAAAACCACCAGAATAAATTGAATTATAGCTTTATGCACATCATTAACAAACTAGAGTAGTAAATATGTACAAGTGAAATAGAGTAATAAATCTGTATGAATATATACAAGTGCTGGGGGGAGGGGAAGGAGGTAGGGGAGAGGAGGAGGGGATGGGGACGGGGAGAGGAAAAAGGGGCTCAGTCTGGGAAGGCCTCCTGGAGGAGGTGAGCTCTCAGTAGGGCTTTGAAGGGAGGAAGAGAGCTAGTTTGGTGGATGTGTGAAGGGAGGGCATTCCAGGCCAGGGGAAGGATGTGGGCCAGGGGTCGACCATCCAGGTGTCTAGATGGTTCTAGTGTCATTTTGGGATGAACTGATCTATCACTAGTGAAAATGGGGACTATATCAAATGGTGATCAGTCTAGCACTGGGGACCAGTAATGCAACCATGTTCAAGTGTCTCCATCAGACAACCTCAGAGGCATTTAGTGTCCTATTTCTTAGATATTTGGTGCATCCCAGATACCCTTGTGCTAATGATTGTAAGATGATATTTACTACTTCACTGAACCGGAATAGAAAATTAGTGAGTAGAGTAGGGGCCTAGGATTCAGAAGGCTATGGGTTCTAATCCTGGCTCCACCACTTGTCTGCTGTGGGACCTTGGGCAGTCATTTTACTTCTCTGGGCCTCAGTTACCTCATCTGTAAAATAGGGATTGAGACTGTGAGCTCCCATGTGAGCACCCATCCCATTTATATCTATAAATAGAATTATAGATATCTACACATCACTAATAAAATAGAGTAATAAATATGTACAAATATACACAAGTGCTGTGGGGAGAAGAAGGCGGTAGGGCAGAGGGAGGGAGTAGGGGTGATGGGGCTGGGAGAAGAAGCAGAGGAAAAGGGGGGCTCAGTTTGGAAGGCTTCCTGGAGGGGGTGAGCTCTCAATAGGGCTTTGTAGGGAGGAAGAGAGCTAGTATGGTGAATGTGTGGAGGGAGGGCATTCCAGGCCAGAGGTAGGATGTGACCCCGGGGTCGACGGCGGGACAGGCAAAAATGAAGCCCAGTGAGGAGGTTAGTGGCAGAGGAGCGGAGGGTGCGGGCTGGGCTGGAGAAGGAGAGAAGGGAGGTGAGGTAGGAGGGGGCAAGGTGATGGAGAGCTTTGAAACCGATTGTGAGGAGTTTTTGCTTCATGTGAAGGTTGATAGGCAACCACTGGAGATTTTTGAGGAGGGGGGTGACATGCCCAGAGCGTTTCTTTCATTACTTTATCTTCTTGTGTTCTTGTAAGAAAATATCATGGAAAAGTCTATTATGATGTTGAAATCCTTCATCTTGTCATATCTGCAATTCTTAGAGCTCTGTAGACCTTATCACTAATCACATTACTGTAATATTAGAAAATAAATCACATTTGTTAGGAAAAATGCCTTCTATAGGTTAAAAAGATCCAATATTTTCTTTAAAGATACAGATTTGCTATGGTACCAGCAGGATTTTTTTCTTTTTTTTTTAGTTTTTAGCGATTTCTGACGCTGAATATAAAGCTATACTCTTGTAACTTGATCCATGGAAACTCTTGAATTTAATGTCACAAATGTCTCCTTCCCTTCTCCATCATTAAAAAAATGCAAGAAGAATGCCTTTGTTCACCCTGCTCCAGTGTTCAAGTGCCAAGCACGTCCATGATAACCTGCAACAAAGCTTCCAAAAATTACCAGGGACAAGGCTTTATCTCTGACTCAAATTATTTCTCCTTTAGCAGTCCACCTGACAGAGTAAGTCAATCAATCGGCGGTATTCATTAAGTCCTTACTGTGTGTAGAGCACTAAGTGCTTGGGAAATTTCAATTCATAGTAGTTGTAGACGTGATCCCTGTACAGAAGGAACTTACCATCTGCAATCTCCTGAAGATAATTGCCACTCTCCAAGCCCTCCTGCAAAGTGAGGGGACATCTCCTGCCTTTGTGCCTGGGGTATGGTTGGGAGACATTTACCCACTCCAATTGAGTGCAGAGGGACTTGAGCACATCTCCCATAATAGACTATTTTCCTCCTTTGCAGGGAGGGGAGTTAGATTTATCATTTCACCATTTTCCTTCAATTCATTCTCTTATAGGAGGTTGAAAATAGGCTAAATGTCACAGACTTTTGTGGTTTCCAAGACTCAGATATGTCTTTGCCTCTTCAAAAGTATTTGGTCATTATGGGGAATGATAGCTTTGACAACATGACTTCATTTTCTCATGCTTTGAAGATACCTTATCAAAAAAATTGCCTTGAATTTTAAGTTCACTTTAAATTCATACTGTAAATTTGGTAATGATTAGACTATATCACCATATTATTTTCGAGCTGACAATTTTTGAAGCCTCTTCTATGAAGTTGTGAGTAACTTCAGGCTTTTATGATATCAGAGAATTTAAATGAATTTTTGAAGGCTGCTTTAGAATATTGACTTCCACTCTTAAATGAACATTTAAAAGATAAATTGACGTTTTGATTGATGAACCATATATCTTAACTGATCAATTTTTGTAGCAGAATGTTATGTGCCACAATTTCTCAAACATCCCAAGAGAGGCATTTGCTTCATAAATAACTTGCTTACAATAAACTAAATATGTCTTCTAAATTGTGACAAAATATTCAGGAAAACTAATGCCAGGAAAGGCTAAATTAAATGAAGGTTGTACTGCTATTTGATCCTCAGCCTTTGGTTTTCCATTAACCTGACAGCTTAATTGGTGGCTATGACCTAGAGTTAATTAAGTCTAATGATGATGTCTGGAGAATTTAGATTTCTGTGAAGAATCCAATAAAGCACTAATATACATTGCAGAATTACTACATTTGATGAATTTGGAATAGTTGCACTGATGGCTGTGTGCTAATTTATTTTCTCCATCTACAACTGATATATGGTAATACCATACCATTATTATCATTATTATTAATAATAATTATAGTAATAATAATAACAATTGAAAAGAAAGAAGGTTGACAAAGTTCACTTACCCTAATAGCCCCATGAGATGTGGTGACCAAAAATGACCATATCTGCTCTTTCTTACCTCCAAACCTGTCTTCCCCTAGGTGACTCTTCCTCCAATTTTTTTTTAAGTCTGTGTCTTGAAGGAACTAAAACAAGAGACAAGATGGAACACAATGGGTCACCTGATTATATGATAATAATAACAATTGTGGTATTTAAGTGCTTACAATGTGTCAATCACTGTTAAGCCCTGGGGCAGATAATTAGGCCCCATTGGGGGCTCAGAGACTAAGTAGGAGGGAGAAAAGATATTGAGTCCCCACTTTGCAGTTGAGGGAACTGAGGCACAGAGGAGTTAAGTGACTTGCCCAAGGTCACACAACAGTTATATAGTGGAGCCATGATTAGAAAGCAGGTCCTCTGACTCTCAGGCGCATGGTCTTTCCACTAGACCACAAACTTCTCCTGATATTCCTTACAGGAAAAAGAGCTTCATGGCACAAAAGGCCAAGAGAGTTACTGGCATAGAGGGATATTTTTTGAATCTCTCTTTAATAGCAATCTGTTCAGGGATATACTAATGCAAATGCTGTATTTGAAAAAAATAAAACCTTTCATTTGAAAGACCCCTCTGATTGGCTTGTCTTCTCTCTTCCTCTCCACCCTGTCTCTTTGTTCATTCGTGTCTCCTGTCTCCTCCATTATTTTGGGAACTCCTTGAGGTCAGAGATAACACTTTTTATTTCCTTTGTATGTTCCATAAGGCAGCATGTGATGCTGTGAATGAAGCAGGTGCTTGGCATACAGTCAGTACAGATGCACCCTCCCTGTTGGCTATCTCCATTGAAGTTGAAGTTGAGAAGCAGTGTTGCTCAGTGAAAAAGAGCATGGGATTTGGAGTCAGAGGTCATGGGTTCAAATCCCTGCTCCGCCAATTATAAGCTGTGTGACTTTGGGCACACAGCACCTCGACCTCATCATTTCCTACCGCTGCACTATCTCCACCCTCACTAACTCTGAAATCCCTCTCTCTGATCATAACCTTCTCCATCACCTGCCTCCTCACTCACACTCCTCTCCCCTGTAAATCTATATTACTACCTCACAGAGACCTCCGCTCTCTCGACCCTATCCATCTTTCTGAGTGCCTCACACCCCACCTCGCCTCCCTTTCCTCTCTACCCAATCTTAATGATCAGATTACTGTGCTCAACTCTACCCTCTCTACTCAGCTCGACTCCCTCGCTCCCCTTGCCCTTAGACGCTCTCATACCACTAACCCACAGCCCTGGATCACTGCCACTGTCCGCCTCCTTCGCTCTTATGCTTGAGCTGCCGAACGCTGCTGGCGAAAGTCTAAACATCACGCCAACCTCATTCACTTCAAGTTTATCCTTTCCTGCCTTAACTCTGCCCTCTCCTCTGCCAGACAAAACTGTTTCTTCTCCCTTATTGACACCCATGCCCGTCATCCCTGTCAGCTCTTCTGTACATTTAACTCCCTTCTCAGGCCCCCTGTTCCTCCCCCTCCTCCTTCCCTCACCCCCAACGATCTGGCCTCCTACTTCATTAATAAAATTAAATCCATCAGGTCTGAGCTCCCCAAAGTCACTCCCCCCACTTCTCCAACCCCCTGGCTCTCAACCCTCTCTGTTACTCTCCCATCCTTCCCAGCAGTATCCTCAGATGAGATCTCCTCCCTCCTCTCAAGAGCTACCCCAGCCACCTGTGCTTCTGACCCTATTCTCTCTCATCTTATGAAATCTCTCGCTCCGTCCCTCCTCCCCTCCTTAACTTCCATCTTCAACCACTCACTCTCCACTCGTTCCTCCCCCTCTGCCTTCAAACATGTCCACGTCTCTCCCATCCTAAAAAACCCTCTCTTGACCCCACCTCACCTTCTAGTTATCACCCTATCTGCCTCCTACCATTGCTTCCCAAACTCCTTGAATGAGTCATCTACATGCCCTGCCTAGCAGTCCGCAGTGCCAACTCTCTCCTCTACATTCCATGGAAACTGCCCTCTCAAAGGTCACCAATGACCTCCTGCTTGCCAAATCCAATGGCTCCTACTCTATCCTAATCCTCCTCGACCTCTCAGCTACCTTCAACACTGTGGACCACCCCCTTCTCCTCAACACGCTATCCAATCTTGGCTTCACAGACTCTGTCCTTTCCTGGTTCTCCTCTTATCTCTCTGGCCATTCATTCTCAATCTCTTTTGCGGGCTCCTCCTCTCCCTCCCATCCCCTTACTGTAGGGGTTCCTCAAGGGTCAGTTCTTGGTCCCCTTCTGTTCTCTATCTACACTCACTCCCTTGGTGAACTCATTCGCTCCCACGGCTTCAACTATCATCTCTACACTGATGACACCCAAATCTACATCTCCACCCCTGCTCTCTCTCCCTCCCTTCAGGCTCGTGTCTCCTCCTGCCTTCAAGACATCTCCATCTGGATGTCTTCCCACCACCTAAAACTCAACATGTCCAAGAATGAACTCCTTATCTTCCCTCCCAAACCCTGCCCTCTCCCTGACTTTCCCATCACTGTTGATGGCACTACCATCCTTCCCATCTCACAAGCCCTCACCTTTGGTGTCATCCTCGACTCTGCTCTCTCATTCATCCCTCACATCCAAGCCGTCACCAAAACCTGCCGGTCTCACCTCTGCAACATCGCCAAGATCCACCCTTTCCTCTTCATCCAAACTGCTACCCTGCTGGTTCAATCTCTCATCCTAGCCCAGCTGGATTACTGCAACAGCCTTCTCTCTGATCTCCCATGCTCCTGTCTCTCCTCACTTCAATCTATACTTCATGCTGATGCCCGGATCATCTTTGTGCAGAAATGCTCTGGGCATGTTACTCCCCTCCTCAAAAATCTCCAGTGGCTACCAATCAACCTACGCATCAGGCAAAAACTCCTCACTCTTGGCTTCAAGGCTCTCCATCACCTCGCCCCCTCCTACTTCATCTCCCGTCTTTCCTTCTACAGCCCAGTCCACACCCTCTGCTCCTCTGCCGCTAACCTCCTCACTGTGCCTCGTTCTCGCCTGTCCCGCTGTCGATCCCTGGCCCACGTCCTCCCCCCTGGCCTGGAATGCCCTCCCTCCACACATCTGCCAAGCTAGCTCTCTTCTTCCCTTCAAAGCCCTACTGAGAGCTCACCTCCTCCAGGAGGTCCCTCCTTCCTCTCCCCCTCCTCTCCTTCCCTATCCCCCCCCCACCTTACCTCCTTCCCCTCTCCACAGCACCTGTATATATGTTTGTACAGATTTATTACTCTATTTTACTTGTACATATTTACTATTCTATTTATTTTATTTTGTGAATATATTTTGTTTTGTTGTCTGTCTCCCCCTTCTAGACTGTGAGCCCATTGTTGGGTAGGGACCATCTCTATATGTTGCCAACTTGTACTTCCCAAACGCTTACTACAGTGCTCTGCACACAGTAAGCACTCAATAAATATGATTGAATGAATAAATGAATGAAAGTCACTTGACTTCTCTGTGCCTCATTTCCCTCATCTGTGAAATGAGGATTAAGATTGTGAGTCCCCCTTGGGACAACCTGATCATCTTGTAACCTCCCCAGTACTGAATAAATGCCATTATTATTATTATTATTATTATTATTATTATTATTATTATTATTATTATTTTTAGACTGTGAGCCCACTGTTGGGTAGGGACTGTCTCTATGTGTTGCCAATTTGTACTTCCCAAGCGCTTAGTACAGTGCTCTGCACATAGTAAGCGCTCAATAAATACGATTGATTGATTGATTGATTATTATGTTCCCAGCTTTTTCATGTATAACTTTGCACGTTTTGTGAATGTGAGGAGAAGAAACGTTTAACTTCACTGAGGATGGGGCAGGAAATCAAGCCAGGAAGGATGACTTGAAGAAGTCAGCCAGTCAAATTGTATTTATTGAGTGTTTACTGAGTGCTGAGCACTGTACTAAGCACTTGGGAGAATACAATATAACAGGTGGGTGAGTGGATGGACAATCCAGTCATGAATAATCAGGTGATGGTGAAGAACCTAAAAGTATGAGTCCCTTGGTAATCCACTTTGAGAGAGAGAGAGAGAGAGAGAGAGAGAAAGTGAGAGAATGGGTGGGGGGAAGGAGAAAAAGAAAAAGGGAGAGAGATAGAGAGAGAGGGAGAAGGAGAAATGGCTCAGTAGCTCCACTTAGACTATTCAACCTCCCTTGAGGAACCGGAGCTAACATTTTAACGGACTTTTTTCTAGTAGGAGTAAACTAAGCAACTCCATTAGACTGTTAACTCTTTCAAAGTAGCATCTACTGCAACTGAACACAGAAACAATATTGTAAATTTAATGAGTAAACGTGGAAATTAATGAACTTAGAGCACTTTAATATTCTAAGTCTGGGCTTTCCTGTTCATTATATCATAGCTATGTTGTGGGGGAAATTAGAAATGAAAAATTAATCGTTCCAAGTGTTTTAGAAGTAATAAAGTGGTTTGGAAGTTCCTGCTAATTGCATCATAGGTATCTTGTGAGGGAAAATTAGAAATGAAAAATCAATTGTTCCAAGTGTTAATGTTGTAGCAAAGTGGTTTGGAGGTTTCTGCTTATTGCATCAAAATATCTTGTGGGGTAAAATTAGAAATTATAAAAAAAATGCTCCGAGTTTGGTTTTTGAAGTTAAAAAGTGGTTCTGAAGTAGTACTGTACTCTGCACACAATATGTGCTCAAATTATACTGTTGATGATATCAGTGCTTGAATGTGAAAGGGAAAATTCTTCAGAATATTTAGCAAATATTGGTTGTTCTGTAAAAAATAAATGATGCAGAGTATTTGGATAGAAGATGTTATTGATTTGGGATTTTTGGAAATTGAACTAATTGGAGGAAAATTGAACACCCAAATATATTTTAAACATTTATTCTCTCATTCTTTTGGGGAACAAGACTAAAGTCCCTGTGGAATCTCTAAGGTTTATGCTATTCCTTTTTATGAATGCATTAGTCATATCACTTTTCCATTACTTGGAAAAGGTAGATGACTCTCTTCCAAGTTTGGCAAAGTTTGTTCCTCAGGCTTTCACTGAGGCTTTTTCATCTCCAGGTTCACTTATGCATTTAGCCATCAGCCCAAAAGAGGAAAACTTTAGCAGAGAAGAGAATGGCTTTCTTCCAAAACACAAAGCTGGCTAGTTAGACCAAAAGGAAAATAGAACATTTGGGAAGGAAAAATTTCTTTGTACCCTTTAAAGCAAGCATGGGGCAATTGAAACTTTTACTCGGCTTCATTTTAAACTTCCCTCATTAATGGAATCACCTTGCTATACTGAGAGAGAATAGTTACCATGTCAACTACAGAGGATCTGACAAAAATACCCAGCAGTGCCCACAGTCTGCTGGAGAACTGAATTGCTGTGCTATCAACTCTATGTGCCAGACTTCAGATCACTTCCTTTCAAAGGAATGTCATGACACTACTTTATGCGTGCACCAATTTCATTTCCTGGAAATGCTGATTTTTGCTATGAGGCAGAGTGACAGGATATATAATTGTTGGAACAAGAATCATATTTCAGTTCTTTCAATATTCATTCATTCCATTGTATTTATTGAGTGCTTACTGTGTGCAGAGCTCCGTACTAAGCACTTGGGAAGTACAGGTTGGCAACATATAAAGATTGTCCCTACCCAACAGCGGGCTCACAGTCTAGAAGGGGGAAATAGACTACAAAACAAAACATAGTAACAAAATAAAATAAATAAATTCCTGTGGTTCCATTCTTCGACCATACAGAATGTTCTCAAATATCATATGGGTCTGCCATGGGACCAGAAGATTGCTCATCTACCTATACAAGCAGGAGTCCTATAGTATACAGCCTATTGTACCTCTGATCTGGCATCTGCACTAGTCATATGTTTGTGTCTGAATATTGACTTTGATCTGTACACTGTTTTGTTTGGATTCTAATTATCTTCTAATTCCTCTTTTTCTCGTAGTGCCCTAGTGACCCTCTTTGTTAATGGTGCACACATTATTAGGCTATACAATGGAGAAAAGAGATAATATACATCTGAAATCGCTTGTAAGTTTTGAAACCCACACATGGACACCAACATACACATATCCATCTATATCTAAACTATCATATATCTCACATTCACTGTGGACTTCTGGCCCTAGTGCCCTAAGTGTCAGGCACTGTACTGAGTACTCAGCTAGATACAAGCAAATTTGTTTGGCTACAGTCCCTGTTCCACATGAGGCTCACAGTCTCAATCTCCATTTTGCAGACAGGGAAACTGAGGCACAGAGCAGTGAAGTGATTTGTCCAAGGTCACACAGCAGACCACAATTAAAACCCATAACCTTCTGATTCCTAGGCCCATCCATGCTCTAAACTCTTACGCCATGCTGTTTCCTGGCCCTCTCCCAGAATGTTGCCGATAAGGAAGGGATCCAGTTAGGTAGTGACGAAAGCAGCAGAATGCATGGTGAGTTGGAAGAAGAGAGAGAAATATCCCAAATTCAGAGAGATAATTCACTGAGAAATTATAGGGTTGATTCTAGACTGTGAGCCCACTGTTGGGTAGGGACCGTCTCTATATGTTGCCAGCTTGTACTTCCCAAGTGCTTAGTACAGTGCTCTGCACACAGTAAGCGCTCAATAAATACGATTGTATATAAGGATGAAACTTCTTGTGGGGCTCTGCAAGAAACGGGCCGGTGTCACATCCACTAACTCGACTATACTCTTTCCCAAGTGCCTAGTATACTGCTCTGCAGAGATTAAGTGCTCAATAAAGACTTTTGACTTATTTTTTGGAAGGACCATGCCTGAAATTTAGTTTCTTCCTTCAGGAATGGCAAAGCCTAGATGTCTGCACATCCATTGTTTGGAGCAAAAAACATTTCCTGTGGTGAATGTACTGCATTAATTTCTAGATCACATTTAGAAATCATTATACAATTCTTATTTGGAATTTATCTAGGGACCTAGAGAGATACTTCCCCTCTCAGGGTCACACCTGGTGAGTTTCCAGTCCTCTACCAGTCTCAGCTACGGGACGGAGAGTCAAGCAGAGGACTACCCATTCCATTTCTAGCTTGGCCAATGGCTAGTGGGTGGAAGGCAATCTGCTATAAGTCAAAAGCTCACTCATGCTGGACAGCAGTGGCATGGGAGAGAGCCAAGGGAGGAGGCTCGAGTTTTCTGCGTGGAAAGCAGCAATGGTAAACCATTTCTGTATTTTTCCCAAGAAAACTCTATGGATACACTACCAGAACAATTGCAGATGAAGAGCAGGGCATTCCTGGAGAGATGTGTCCGTGGTGTTGCTATGGGTCGGAAACAACTCAACAGCATGAGACAAGAAGACAAGAGAGAGACTAAGGTCCCTAAAATAGAAACCAAGACATACTTTAAAGGAATTTTCCTTGCTTCTTGCTGTTTGTTATAAATGAGAATGCAGAACTATGTAAAAAATTCCAAAGAAAATCGACCCCTTCAATGAGGCAGTTGAGGCAGAGCCTCTGTGTTTCAGCCAGTTACCTCCACAGAAAACACTCAGTAGCTATTCTCATGAATCAAGAAATTTGCAGCAATCTTGAATAGCTCTAGGTTCTAAACCCACCTTGAATAAGGATTACTGCTGTGTGACCCTGGATGAGTCACTTCATTTCTCTGTGCCTTTTACCTCATGTGTAAAAATGAGGATTAAGACTGTGATTATCTTGTATCTACCCCATCACTTAGTACAGTACCTGGCACATAGTAAGTGATTAAAAAAATACCATTTTAAAAAAAGGGACTGTGTGGTTAAGGAGAGTTTTTTTTAAGATAAGGGAGAAATGAGCATGTTTGAAAACAGGGGGGGAAGAGGCCCTTGGAGAGCAGACACTTGAAGGTAGCAGTCAGGGAGGGAAGAAGGAAGGGGGCAAATGTTTTGATAAGTTTCAAAGGGAAGGGATTGGATATGCAGATGGAGGGGGAGGATTTTGAGAGAAGGCAGGAGATCTCCTCTGGAGTGAGATACTGCCGGGAAGGATGGGAGAGATGAAGGGGGTTTGAGGAGATAAAGGGTTTGAGGAGGGAGTTAAATGTCTGGAACAACTGAAGAGGGCAATGGACATGGGTGTCAGTAATTTTGTCAGGCAGAGGATAGGGCAGAGTTAAAGCACGTAAGGGTAAACTTGAAGTGGATGAGGTTGGCCTGATATCTAGATTTCGGCCTGCAGAGCTCTGCAGCAAGTGTGCAGGAGCAAGGAAGTGGACTGTGAAGATGATCCAGGGCTGTGGGTTAGTAATATAAGATCGACAAAGGGATAGGGGAGAGAATGTGTTGAGTTTAATAGATAGGGTGGTGTTGAGGTCTTCAGTTTGGTCATTGTGGGAGGGTAGTTTGGGTATGGAAGCAACGAATGTCAGTGCGAAGATCACGGGCTTGGGAGTCAGAGGTCATGGGTTCAAATCCCAGCTCCACCACTTGTCAGCTGTGTGACTTGGGGAAAGTCACTTCACTTCTCTGTGCCTGTTACCTCATCTGTAAAATGGGGATTAAGACTGTGAACCTCGTGTGGGACAACCTGATAACCTTGTATCCCCCCAGTGCTTACAGCAGTGCTTGGCACATAGTAAGTGCTTAACAAATATCGTTATTAGTATTATTATTATTATTATGGAGGCTAAATGGGGCATGGTGACAAGAAAATTGGATGGGGTCAAAAGACTATAGGTCTCTGTGGGGGAACAGGACAGATTTGTGGGAGGAGGTATGTAAGAAAAAAGGCAGGTCAGGTGGTTGTGGTCAGATAGGGGGATTTCAGAGTTGGTGAGAGTAGAGACTGTATAATAATGATGAGATCAAGCGTGTGTCCAGGTTGGTGAGTGGAAGATCTGGGATGGAGCAAGAGGTCGGTGGAGTTGAGGAATGGTAGAAATTGAGTAGTGGAAGGATAATCAGAAACAACTATATGGATACTAAAGTCCCCAGAGATCAGGGATCAAAAACTCTATCATTTTTTACTCTCCCAAGTGCTTGCTCTACACAAGTAAGTGCTCATTAAATGCCATTGATTTAATTGATTGATTGATTAACCACCCAACAAGATCATTGTATTTACGTTACTGGGTTTTAAAATGCATTGTCTGAAAACTTCATAAGATATGCATGCCTAAATCATAACCTGCTATATTTTTTGAAACATTTTCATGCTCATCTGGGGTCCTGGTGTCATAATGGAAAATTGCTCTCATTTTCATATTGCGAAATGAAGGCTTGATAACACTAGTTATAAATGAGTACAATACAGTTAAGCTGCTGGAGGAGGAATGCTTTGCCTCTGTGTTTAAATCCTGACATGAAACACTGTGCTTCTTCCAGAAAGAATAACTTTGCTAAAACAAGATAGTCTCCCGGGTGTGGTTCATTTGGATTGAAGATAATTGCTTCCCAGAGACAGGGTTTGAAGATATAAGGCCTATTTTTCATTTTAGATGGCACAGGTTTGAGTTAAGATGTGATTCTATAACTAATTCAAACTAAATATTTTATTTTGGATTACTATCCGTATGGTGTTTATTTTGAGAGCAATTGCAAGACACATTTATATGCTGTTGATCATGTGACAGTTGTGTGTATGTGCTGTACTAAAACAATTGAAGTAAAGACCCTATTTCATCCCACACAGATCCATGTTTTGGGCTTAGTATTATACTACAAAATGGTTTAGTAACCCAAAATAATGTTATACTCTGCTGTGGGAAACTTTCAGAGACGTAGGCTTGGCATGGGCTTTGATGCCTACAGGGTGAGTGAATTGAAGGGCTACTGCCCTTTCTGGCAACATTAGTGGGGTCCGAAGTGCCATCCCATCTCACAAGCTCACAACCTTGGTGTTGTCCTTGACTCTGTTCTCTCATTCATCCCATATATCCAATCCGTTACCAAAGTCTGCCGGTCTCACCTTCACAGCATAGCCAGAATCTGCCCTTTCCTCTCCATCCAAACTATTACCACGTTAGTACAATCACTCATCCTATCCCGACTGAATTACTGCATCAGCCTCCTTGCTGACCTCCCAACCTCCTGCCTCTCTCCACTTCAGCCCCTACTTCACTCTGCTGCCTGGAATATCTTTCTACAGAAACGTTCTGGGCATGTCACACCCTCCCCCACCTCCCCACTTCAAAAATGTCTCGTGGTTGCCTATAAACCTCCATATCAAACAAAAGCTATTTACTATTGGCTTCAAAGCTCTCCATCACCTTGCCCCTTCTAACCTCACCTCCCTTCACACCTTCCACATCCCAGCCCGCACAGTCCACTCCTCTGGTGCTAGCCTTCTCACCATGTCTCCTTCTCACCTGTCTCGCCATCAACCCCTGGCCCAGGTCCTACCTCTGGCTTGAAAAGCCCTCCCTCCTCAAATCCACCAAACAATCACACATCCTCCCTTCAAAGCCCTTCTGAAGGCTCATCTCTTCCAAGAGGCCTTCCTAGACTAAGCCCCCCATTTCCTCAGCTCCTCCTCCCCTCCGCGTCACCCTGACTCTCTCCCTGTGCTTTACCCCCCTCTCCCTGCCCCACAACACTTGTGTATATATGTACACACCTATAATTCTATTTATATTGATGCTTGTTTACTTGTTTTGATGTCTGTCTCCCTCCTTCTAGACTGTAAGTCCATTGTGGGCAGGGATTGTCTCTATTGCTGAATTGTACTTTCCAAGCACTTAGTACAGTGGTCTGCACACAGTCAGTGCTCAATAAGGACAACTGATTGATTGATGACAGGAAAAGATGAGGAGGCTGGTTCGAATAATCATGGCAACTGTTTTCAAATTATTTTCTTCTGAAGTCCTTGTTTCCCATGGCAATAAATAATAATAATAATACTAATAATGATAATAATGAGTGTTTGTTAAGAACTTACTATGTGCAATCTCTATAGCAAACACTGGGGTAGTCAGTCAATCAGTCATATTTATTGAGTGCTTACTGTGCAGAGCACTATACTAAGCACTTGGGAGAATTAGGATACAACAACGAATAGACACATGCCCTGCCCACAGTGACCTTACAGTCTACAGTAGATAGAAGCTAATTCGGTTGGACCTAGCTTTCGTCTCACCTAGACAATTTGGTTGGACCCAGGTCTTGTCTCTCGTGGGACTGGAATGTTTCCAGAGGATCTCAGCCCTAAAGCCAGGCCAAAATAGCCTTCACCATCAGGTTGGGAGCACCCAGACCTCTGTTAGATTTCAGTGGGTCTTAAAGCCCTCCAGTTCTTCCCTCCCCAAAATGATCACGTTTGGGGATTTCTGCCCAGCAAAACCCAAACTTTGCACTTCCATGGGTGCCACTCCTTGTATGAAGCCCAGGATACAGGAAGATTCTGGAGAAGGGACTCCTTCCCTCTCTGTCTATGTTTCAGGTTCATGCGTTTCCCCAGCCCCCAAGAGCTCCTCCTCCAGTCTTTCCTCAGGCAGTGTATGCCACAGGGGTGCGATTTACACAACAGGCATTTGTTTGGATTATAAAAGTGCCTGGGCATCCTATCCAATCTACCAATCCCTTGGCCTGACTTGCTCCTTTTATTCGTTCCCCCTCCCAGCCCCACAGCACTTTTGTACATATCTGTGACATTCATATTAATGTCTGCCTCCCCCTCTAGACTGTAAGCTCCATTTGGGCAGAGAATGTGTCTGTTTGTCATTATATGGTACTCTCTTAAGTGCTTAATACAATGCTCTACTCACAAGCACTCAATGAATATGGCTGAAGGAATGAATGAATAAATGCAACAAGGAATGTATAATAGATGAGGTTGAATTATGATCCAGTGTGGTACTGCGTCTCCTGTGACTGACATCTGTTAGTCATACGATGCAGTTTTTCATTCATTCATTCATTCATGCATTCATTCAATCAATCGTATTTATTGAGTGCTTACTGTGTGCAGAGCACTGTACTAAGCGCTTGGGAAGTACAAGTTGGCAACACAATTTGACACCAGTTTGGATTCTGCTTCCCAGTGAGCTCCCTGATCCATTCCCTGACAGCTCTGGAGGAAAGGTCTGGGCGGCCTCTCCGTGGGGGTCAGCTCTGGAGGAAGGAACGCAGGGAATAGGTGTTGTAGCTGGGCATCCATCCTCCCTCCCACTCCCAACCCACTCAATCCAAACACTGTCCAGAGACCCTATCCCCTGAACCTGTAACATAGGGCCTGTCACACAGGTCCTTGCCACGCGGGGGGAAGCTCTGGAGGAAGGAGCCCAGGGAACCTGTCTATATGTATATATGTTTGTACGTATTTATTACTCTATTTATGTATTTATTTTATTTGTACATATTTATTCTATTTATTTTATTTTGTTAATATGTTTTGTTTTGTTCTCTGTCTCCCCCCTCTAGACTGTGAGGCCACTGTTGGGTAGGGACCGTCTCTGTATGTTGCCAACTTGTACTTCCCCAGTGCTTAGTACGGTGCTCTGCACACAGTAAGCGTTCAATAAATACGATTGAATGAATGAATGAAAAGAGGTGTCATAGCCAGGCTCGCTCCCCACCCCATGATCCGCACACTCTCCAGAAGAAGAAACGATTCATTCAATCGTATTTGTTGAGCACTTACTGGGTGCAAAGCACTGTACTAAGCACTTGGAAAGTGGAAGTCAGCAATAAAGAGAGACAATCCCTGCCCACAATGGGCTTGTAGTCTCAAAGCGGGGAAAAAGACATCAAAACAAGTAAACAGGCATCAATCAATCAATCGTATTTATTGAGCGCTTACTATGTGCAGAGCACTGTACTAAGCGCTTGGGAAGTACAAATTGGCAACACATATAGAGACAGTCCCTACCCAACAGTGGGCTCACAGTCTAAAAGGGGGAGACAGAGAACAGAACCAAACATACCAACAAAATAAAATAAATAGGATAGAAATGTACAAGTAAAATAAATAAATAAATAAATAAATAAATAGAGTAATAAATATGTACAACCATATATACATATATACATATATATAATATATATACATACATATATACATATATACATATACAGGCATCAGACGCTTGCAGGCATGTGCTCCCATCCATGCTATTCCTCCGGTTAGACAGATGTTACTACTTTAACCCATCTCACACAGCAGTTGATTATTGGCCAGACACTGCCCTCTGCCTTGACCTACTCACCAGAGACTCTGTCCCTTGAGCCTGTATCACCAGGCTTCTCCTCCACATTCCTGCCATGGTGGGCACACTCTGGAGGAAGGGCCTGTGAGACACATGGAACACACAATTAGAAGGAGGGGAGCCTCCTATTAATTAATTCCTAAATAATTGAAAATGGGAGAAGACCATAATTTAAGTATTCTTAAATTCTATTCCCCATCCTCCCTTTGCCCACCCATTCTTCAATTAATCAGTCAATCATATTGAGCACTTACTGTGTGCAGAGCACTGTACTAAGCCCTGAAGGGAGAGGCCATCAGAGCTTAGAACAGTGCTTGGTACATAGTAAGCACTTAACAAATACCATAATTATTATTATTATTCAGAATCATGGAAAGTCATGCCTCCTTCTTCCTCAGTGCAGTCCTCACCCGCAAGATCCAGAGACCCTGGATTTTATTAACACTATTATTCATAATAATAATAATAGTAGTATTTGTTAAGTGCTTACTATGTGCCAGGCACTGTTCTAAGTGCTGAGGTGGATACAGGCAAATCGGGTTGGTCCCTGTTCCATGTGGGGCTCATAGTCTCAATTCCCTTTTTAGAGATGAGGTAACTGAGGCACAGAGAATAATAATAATAATAATGATGACATTTGTTAAGCACTTATTATGTGTCAAGCACTGTTCTAAGCGCTGGGGGGATACAAGGTAATCAGGTTGTCCCACATGGGGCTCACAGTCTTAATCCCCATTTTACAGATGAGGTAACTGAGGCCCAGAGAAATTAAGTGACTTGCCCAAAGTCATACAGCTGACAAGTGGCAGAGCGGGATTAGAACCCATGACCTCTGACTCCCAAGCTCGGGCTCTTTCCCCTGAGCCATGCAGAGAAGTTAAGTGTCTTTCCCAAGGCCACACAGCAGACTAGTGGTGGAGCCGGGATTAGAACCCATGACCTTCTGACTCCTAGGCCCGTGGGCTACCCACTATGATCCACTATAATAATTACATCCTAAATGGGAGGGAGAACACTATGCCATTTGGGGCAAATAAAGTAGTGGGTTGGGAAAGCAATTATTGTGTGGTAGGAAAGTGGAAGGCCTTTCTCTCCTCAATTCCTTTCCCTTCTTGGAACACTTTTGCTTAGCGAGGGAAATCCAAGATCATCTAATTTCTCCAGCCAGAAATCATCCTTGGTCAGAATTTCCACAATTCTGGGCAGGAGAAGCAGCATGGCCTAGTGGAAAGAGCACAGTCTTGGGAGTAGAAGACCTGAGTTAATAATAATAATAATGATAGCATTTATTAAGAGCTTACTATGTGCAAAGCACTGTTTTAAGCACTGGGGAGGTTACAAGGTGATCAGGTTGTCCGCCGGGGGGCTCACAGTCTTCATCCCCATTTTACAGATGAGGTAACCGAGGCAAAGAGAAGTGAAGTGACTTGCTCAAAGTCACACAGCTGGCAATTGGCGGAGTCGGGATTTGAGCCCATGACCTAAAGCCCATTGTCTGTCCACTGAGCCACGCTGCTTCTAGCTCTAACTCTGCCATTTGCCTGCTGGGTGGTCTTGGGCAAGTCACTTTACTTCTCTGCACCTTAGTTTGCTCATCTGAAAAATGAGGATTCAATTATGGTTCTCCCTTTTACCTAGATCGTGAGCCCTGTGTGGGTTAGGGACTGTGTTTGACCTGATTATGTGTATCTGCCCCAGTGCTTATTACACTGCTTGGCACATAGTAGGTCCTTTACTGTTATTTTTAAAGACAAGAAGATGGAGACTGCTCCTTTTCATAGCCGCTGCTCAAAGAATCCCGGCAAACTCTGTATATTGAAAACTAGGGTCCTAAGGTTTGTCTCCTTGTATATGCATCTTTGCTCTTTGATACCCTTTTCAAATTTTGTCCTGTGAATATGCAAAGAAATATACCACAGTTTGAGTAGACATTTGCCTTTTTTCAAAAATAGCTGTTGCAATCTGCTAAATTGAAGATGAGATTGTTATTTCTTTTTAATCCATAATTATAGAATAGTACCGAATATTTGGTTCTTTTGTTGACAGAGGGGGGTTTAATGTCTGAAGGTGTAACCTGGAAATAAGTGTACTAGTATTGAGGAGAATGATAATGAGGTGGTGATGGAATCTACTGTTGGGATTGGTGAATGACCCCCAATCCTGAGATTTGAACATGTGTGAATGAATTGATTTCCTTGGTGTCCTCAACCAAAATTATCTTTTTGGTGGAAATTCAAATGTTCCTTGCATTCTGGGAGACACATTTTAGGAGAAGTCCTAAAGAGAGTTTATTTTTCCTCTGCTTCACCTCAAAACATCTGCTGTAGCCAAGAGCGAACAAGTAGCCAAGTAGCACCAACATGGCTCAGTGGAAAGAGCCTGGGCTTTGGAGTCAGAGGTTATGAGTTCAAATCCCGCTCTGCCAATGGTCAGCTGTGTGACTTTGGGCAAGCCACTTAACTTCTCTGTGCCTCAGTTCCCTCATCTGTAAAATGGGGATTAAAACTGTGAGCCCCCCGTGGGACAACCTGATCTTCTTGTAACCTCCCCAGCACTTAGAACAGTGCTTTGCACATAGTAAGCAGTTAATACCATTACTGCCAATAATGCCATTATTATTATTAAGTATCTGGTACAAGTTAGGTTAGGAAGGGACCTTGTCTTGTTTTGTATCATATACGAGTCAGCACCTGCTACAGTAATCTGCAAACAGCTGGCACTCAATACATTTTGATGGTGATGATGATCAAGGTTGAAGTTGGGGCCCATCCACAGTAATCACTTTAAGGTGCATCAAAATGTAAATGTGCTGACCAATGATATCATAGAAAAGCACTTTCAGTCATATTTACTGAGCACTTACTGTGTGCAGAGCATTGTATTAAGCGCTTGGGAGAGTGCAAAATAACAATAAACAGACACATTCCTGGGAAACTGATCCTGCTCTTGCCTTGGAAATTATAATGATAATAATAATAATGGCATTTGTTAAGCACTTACTATGTGCAAAGCACTGTTCTAAGCGCTGGGGGGATACAAGGTGATCAAGTTGTCCCACGTGGGGCTCACAGTCTTAATCCCCATTTTCCAGATGAGGTAACTGAGGCCCAGAGAAGTGAAGTGACTTGCCCAAGGTCACATAGGCATGCCAGTGAGATTGCTGCTTCTTTCAAGACAGTTCTATGTCCACAGCCACCCTGTAGATTTGAACCAGAAACGAGACCCCTAATCACTCAATCAATGGTGCTTATTGAGTGCTTACTGTGGGCACAACACTGTGCTGAATGCCTGGGAAAGTTCAATACAGCAAAGTTAGTAGATACGATCCCTTCCAATAAGGACTTTAGTCAACAGGAGGAGACAGACAATAAAATAGATTAGGAAGAGGGAAAATGGTTGAGCATGAGACTATTAATGTAAGATCAGACTGGTTTGAGTATCAAAGTGCTTAAGGGGTACACAGCTAAGTTTATAGTCAATGTAGAGGGTTAATCATAGTGGCTTCTTAGACTAAGCTACGGGATAAGACCACTGGACTGGGTGTCTCTCTGCTGGAAGTTGTTTTCATTATTTTTATTTATTTTTATGGTATTTTCTAAGTGCCTACTATGCGACAGGCACTGTACTAAGCACTAGGGCAAATATAAGATAATCAGGTCTCACATTGGACTCACAGTCTAAGGAGTAGAGAGGACAGGTATTGAATCCCCATTTTGCAGATCAGGAAGCCAAGTCACAGAGAAGTTAAGTGACTTGCTCAAGGTCAAAAAGCAGGTAAGTGGTGGAGCCTGGATTAGAACAGTCTGTCTGCCACGGCCTGTGCTCTTTCTACTGGGTGATACTGCTTCCCAGGTTTCTAGCAAAGAAGAGAGAAAAGATTGGAGAAGTATTGGTAGTGGAAGCAGTTACTTCTGTGCTTGAAGATGAAGTACTGACAGCACACTGTAGAGAGAATCCCTCTCTCTGCTGTTACCTTTCATGAGGAGGCACTTGACGCTCTGATGAGTCCTCTGATGGAATAATGTGGATCCTGAACATCAGTCAAGCACTCCTTACTGCATGAACTATACTTGGAAAATAATAGATGTCAAATCTCTTACTGAGTGACACTGCATTCAAGCACTATTGTGGGCTTAGATAGCATTAGATGGTTGACAATTTTTTACTCTTTATATATATGTTTTTAAAGAACTCCAGAAATGGTTTGGTGATCACTGAAACATCATTTTCACCCTCTGGAAATAGATGATTGGGAGCTGATTATAATGAGAAAGTCTAAAGCCTGAATTAGAAACTAGCTTTGTGCTGGATCTGTTTATTCTTCTAGGGCTAATAAGAGTCAGAACTTCTTCCCAAGGGGGAACAAGAGAGGAACTGACAGTCTGCGAGGTGCACGAACTGTGATTGCCTATTTTAACCTTAAATGAAGCAACATCCAAAGCTTCTGACATATTTTAATCGTAGCAGTCTCTAGCATGTTGATTTGGCCATTCTCTATTTTAAATTTTCTTTATTAAAGACTATATTGCCTTTCTCCAAGCAGCCATTTGGTTTTCAAATTATGGTTGGCTCATAAATCCTTTGTACCAGGTGCCATGTAGAAGCATGTTAAAAGTAGATAAAAGCAATTTATCCTGCCCTCGGATTAGAGATGCCTCCTCTCTACAACTGACAAGGGCCATATGCAGCTGTGGCAGCGGGGAGATAATAGTGTTGGAGAATGGAGAAATTAAAGAGAAGGTTTCAGACAATAGCTGATGTGGAGAGCCACGTCTCCATACCTTAATTACCATGGTCCTAGGGGGGACCCGACAAATGCCCTTATTTAAGCACATGAATTGTAGCTTTTAAGCCAACTGTCAGAATATTTTTTAAAAAAACTGGGCAAAACAGTTAAGGCCTTCACCAAAAGGAATCTACTTTTGTTTCCTAATTATGATTATGGTCTTGTCTTATGCCGTAGGGGTCGTTTCTGACCCATAGCGACAGCATGGACACATCTCTCCCAGAACGTCTTGCTCTACATCTGCAATCTTTCTGGTAGTGTATCCGTAGAGTTTTCTTGGTAAAAATCCGGAACTGGTTTACCATTGCCACCTTCCGCGCAGTAAACCTGAGTCTCTTCCCTCTGCTCTCTCCCATGCCGCTGCTGCCCAGCATGGGTGAGTTTTGACTTATAGCAGATTGCCTTCCACTCTCTTGCCACTGGCCAAGCTAGGAATGGAATGGGTATGCCTCTGCTTGACTCTCCCTCCTGGAGCTGAGACTGGTAGAGAACCAGAAACTCTCCAGGTGTGACCCCGAGAGGGTATAATTATGGTATTTATTATTTATTTACTATGTGCCAAGTACTGTGCTATGTGCAGGGATAAAATCAAGATAAGCAGAGCAGGGTCTCTGTCCTTCACAGAGCTCCCAGTCGAAGAGGTGGACAGAGCAGGCATCAGAATCCCATTTTACAGATATAAGAGCTGAGGGCAGCGAGTATAAGTGCCCTGTCCAACACAGAGTATGGTCCCGAACCCAGCTCTTCTGACCTACATTCCCTGTAGTCTTTACCCTAGGCAGTGTAGTGACCTTGCTTGAATAACTGAGAGGGTTGGTGGATGGGGCGGGAAGGTGGTTTAAAATGAAAACACACTCCACATCCCCTAGGCTTGTTCAAAACAGGATTGGAAGTGGTAAACATTTAGGGCTGTGATTTTAGAACCAGCAGGAGATTGGGAAAAGTTACCAAGTTTCAGGGTTGTGATTTGTCTTGGAGAAGGGGGTAAGACTTTTCATGCTATCTCAATGTCTTTCCTGAACCATTTCCCACTTTAGTTTCTTCTATAGTTCCTGAACCCAGTCAGTTTCCTGGAAAGCAGTTAGACCCAATACAGCTCACCACTTTACATACAATACACCCAATATACCAATACACCCAATACAGCTTAGCCAGACTTTCCAAGGGGAATATGGAATATCTATATTGTCATCAGTAATTCCCAGGTGTCTACTTGTCTTCAGGACAATGTATCAGGCAATTGGAGGCCATGGAAAAAAAGTATAGAAAGGGGATCGTTGCCTATATGGATTAAATCATGGTAGGGAAGAAAAATATGCTTGAATTTCACAATAGAAAATAATTAGTAATGGTTAAATGAATTGATGAAGAAATTGGGAAGCAGCATGGCTTAGTGGAAAGAACACAGGCCTGGGCATCAGAAGACTTGGGTACTTAGGTTCTATTCAAGGCTCTACCATTTGCCTAATCTGTGTGACCTTGGGCAAGTCAAATCTTCTCTGGACTTCAGTTTTCATATCTGTAAAATATGGGTTCAATACCTCTTCTTCCTCTTACTTGAACTGTGAGCCTCAGGACAGGTACTGTGCCCCAACTGAATATCTTGGCCCATGACCCCTGGCCCATGCCCTACCTCTGGCCTGGAATGCGCTCCCTCCACACATCTGCCAAACTAGCTCTCTTCTTCCCTTCAAAGCCCTAATGAGAGCTCACCTCCTCCAGGAAGCCTTCCCAGACCGAGCCCCCCTTTTTCCTCTCCTCCTCTTCCTCCCCTCCCCATCGGCCCCCCTCACCACAGCACTTGTGTATATTTGTACATATTTATTACTCTTTATTTTATTAGTGATGTGTATATAGCTGTAATTCTATTTATTCTGATGGTATTGACACCTGTCTACTTGTTTTGGGGTTTTTTTTTGTCTGTCTCCTCCTTCTAGACTGTGAGCCCATTGTTGGGTAGGGACCGTCTCTATATGTTGCCGATCTGTACTTCCCAAGTGCTTAGTAAAGTGCTCTGCACAAAGTAAATGCTCAATCATTATGATTGAATGAATGAATCTTGTATTTACCCCAGAGCTTAATACATTTTGACACAGAGTGAGCAATTGACACTTCCACCTTGATGATAATGATGATGATTTTAATTTCCACCAAGAGTGACAAATGAACCATCGTTCTGAGACTCCACAGTAGTAGTACAAGGCTTGTTCTCTGCCCACAAGGAGTGTACTGTCCAATGTGGAAACCAATGTTTAAATACATAATCATGATGAGATTGCTTAGGGAATGATACTGCAGTGGTGGAGAGTTTGCTTCAGACAAGAGCCCAAGCTGGGCTCTAGCAGAACTGGAGAGTAGATAGATAAAAAGTAATCAATCAATGATATCAATTGAGCACTTACTTTGAGCAGAGCACTGTACTAAATTCTTGGGAAAGTATAATATAATACTTATATTATTACTGGTAGACATATTCTCTGCCCACAAAGAGCTAATGATGTTTTTTAAGTGCTTATGATGCTCTAAGCTTTGTCGTGGATACAAGATAATTAGATTGGAAACAGTGCCTACTCTGCACAAAGCTCACAGCCTAAGAAGGTAGAAGAATAGCTATTTTATCCCCATTTTACAGATTAGGAAACTAAGGCCTGTAGAGAGATGAAGTGACTTGCCCTAGTTCATGCAGCAGGCAGGTGCAGAAGCTGAGATGAGAACCCCAGACACTCGACTCCCGGTCATGTGCCCTTTGTATTAAAGCACAATGCCTTCCCAGCTGTTGGATAATTTTGAAAACAAAAGTCAGTAATGATTAGTCACCTCTCAGGATCACACCTAGAGAGTTCCCAGTAAAAATAATAATAATAATAATGATGGCATTTATTATGCGCTTACTATGTGCAAAGCACTGTTCTAAGCTCTGGGGAGGTTACAAGGTGATCAGGTTGTCTCGCAGCGGGCTCACAGTCTTAATCCCCATTTTACAGATGAGGTAACTGAGGCCCAGAGAAGTGAAGTGCCCACAAAGTCACACAGCTGACAATTGGCGGAGCCAGGATTTGAACCCATGACCTCTGACTCCAAAGCCCGGGCTCTTTCCACTGAACCATGCTGCTTCTCCAGTACTCTACCAGGGTCGACTATGGGATGGTGAGTCAAACAGAGGCATGCCCATTCCATTCCTAGCTTGGCCAGTGGCTAGTGAGTGAAAGGCAATCGGCTACAGGTTAAGACTCACCTTTGCTGGGCAGTAGCGGCATGGGAGAGAATTAAGGGCAGAAACTCAGGTTTACTGTGCAGAAGGAAGCAATGGTAAACTGCTTCCATATTTTTATCAAAAAAAGTCTATGGATACACTACCAGAACAATTGCAGATGGAGGTGGGGCTTTCCTGGAGAGGTGTCCATGGCATCGCTTTGGGTAGGACATGACTCGATGGCATAAGACAACAGCAACAAATGATTAGTAGAAACTGCAATTCAAGCTTATGATGACACTTTAGACAATACTCAAATCAAATGATCATATCACGGCCCTCGATTCCTGGAAAGAGTTGGAAAATTAAATCATGTTGGTGTGCATCAAACTGAGGGAAATGTTGCCTAGATTCATTAATGCTGAATGCTACCACTGAACTCTGTTACCTAGGCAGTCCAAGGACCAATCAGTCAATCAATCAATCGTATTTATTGAGTGCTTACTGTGTGCAGAGCACTGGACTAAGCGCTTGGGAAGTACAAGTTGGCAACATATAGAGGCAGTCCCTATCCAACAGTGGGCTCACAGTCTAAAAGGGGGAGACAGAGAACAAAACCAAACATACTAACTAAATAAAATAAATAGAATAGATATGTACAAGTAAAATAAATAGAGTAATAAATATGTACAAATATATACATACATATATACAGGTTCTGTGGGTTAGGGAAGGAGGTAAGATGGGGGGATGGAGAGGGGGATGAGGGGGAGAGGAAGGAAGGGGCTCAGCCTGGGAAGGCCTCCTGGAGGAGGTGAGCTCTCAGTAGGGCCTTGAAGGGAGGAAGAGAGCTAGCTTGGCGGATGGGCAGAGGGAGGGCATTCCTGGCCCGGGGGACGATGTGGGCCGGGGGTCGATGGCGGGACAGGCGAGAACGAGGCACGGTGAGGAGATTGGCGGCAGAGGAGCGGAGGGTGCGGGCTGGGCTGGAGAAGGAGAGAAGGGAGGTGAGGTAGGACCACCATTATAGGGATAGGCAAAGAGAAAACCAAAACAAGAAAGCTTTTGGAGCTTGAAAGGCAAGAATCTGGTGCCAATGAGGCATCAAACCTAAGGATAGAGATAAAGCAGGACAGAAGAGAAGGCAGATTAGAGTGGAGGTGGTCAGTAGAACACACTGATGGCCAGTGTCAGAAGCTGCTCTTTTTCTCACTTCCTGACTCAGAAATGACTTTCCAATTGCATCTTTGAATTTAGAAAACTGAGGATATATTACTCAATGTTTTCCCCACTTATATTATCATAATATGAAGTCTTACCATTGGTTTTAAAGCACTCGTATCACCTTGTCCCTACTACCTCAACTTGCTGCTCTCCTACTACAAGCCAGCCAGCACACTTCGCTCCTCTGATGCCAATCTACCCACTGTACCTCAGTCTAACCTATCGCACTGCCAATCTCTTGCCCATATCCAGCCTCTGGTCTGGGACACCATCCTTCTTCATATAAAATAGACATGACTCTCCTGCCGTTCAAAGCCTTATTGAAGGCACATCTCCTCCAAGAGGCCTTCCCTGACTGTCCTCTTTTTCTTTTCTTCCGCTCCCTTCTACTTCACCTTGGCTTGCTCTCTTTATTATTCCCACCTCCCAGCTCTGCCACATTTACATACATATCCATAATTTATTTATTTCCATTTATATCTGTCTCTCCCCCTAGGTTGTAAGCTTATCGTGGGCAGGGAATGTGTCTGTTATATTGCCATCTTGAACATTCCAAGTGCTTAGTACAGTGCTCTGCACACAGCGCTCAATAACTATGATTGATTAGTTGACTGATAAAATTCTAATTGAAACATCTGTCATCTAAACTTAAATATGGGGTTTCACCTCCCACAGTACTTGAGATCCCCAACTTTGTTGTGCATCCAGAACTTTAGAAACAAAGCAATATTTGGAGATCGGGTTTCATCTTCTCAAAAACGTACAGCACAAGGCAATTAAAACGTGTTGCATTTTATTGTTTTCGGAAACTGCCTGATTTGCAAAACGGCCACATTGCATGCAACGCCTAGGTTAGATGTTCCGTCAAGTCATGTTGATCGTAACCAGGAGCTGAAATTTCCAAACACGACCCTCATGTTTACAAGCATGGAGTCTGCTGCTCCATTCAGTTCAGGGAGTGTCACCCTTGTGTGAATTGGCTCTGCCCTGACATGTTGGTTGGGCCGTGGCTCAAGTGTGGGAACGTGAGGAAGCGAGATGCCACAGGCAAGGTGATGTGCCAGAGCTGAAAAGCTGGTGCGTGACAGGGCGTTTACGGCGCAAATGGGAAGGCAGCATGCCACCCCAAAACGTGGCAGCCGCCTCACATTTGAGATGAACAATTTTCATGCCAGTCTGTTCCCTCCCACATGGTGTTGTGAGACTTTATAAAACAATTAACAGGAAGGCCCTTCAAATGAGTGTCAGAGAAATATTCGCATTTACTTCAGGGTGGATTGACTTCTCAGAATTGCTTCTTGTTTCATGACGTGTAAACGTATTGGTTCAAGGGACCCTTACAGAGGCCTTTGAAATGGCGTTTTTGGTTGGATAAAGGGCATCTCTCTGGATGGTTGGGAAATGCCTGGTGGCAGCAGAATCTGGAGTTATCTAGAGATTTTTCAGATTCTGCCATCATTCAGCTCCAACTCTAAGCAACTTCTCCTGATCTCTCCCTAATTCTCCAGCTCCCACCAACTACAGCCGGCCAAGATTCCCAAACGAAAAGGTGAGAAAAGCAAGGCGGTGATAGAATTGTTGGACATTTCCCTGGCTGGAGAATTGAGCTCTGAATTGGTAGTAGGTTCATAACAAATAAAGGGAAATATTTCCTCACACAGCCTATGACAGCTGTACGTAAATCCTTACATCAGGAACCTGCCAAGGCTAAAAATATTCAGTGGGTTCAAGAAATGTTTGCATGAAACAGCGTGGCTCAGTTGAAAGAACCCGGGCTTGGGAGTCAGGGGTTGTGTGTTCTAATCCTGGCTCTGCCACTTGTCAGCTGTGTGACTTTAGGCAAGTCACTTCACTTCTCTGGGCCTCAGTTACCTCATCTGTAAAATGGGGATGAAGACTGTGAGCCCCACGTGG